>NC_080190.1:85517500-85831250 GCF_030028045.1 Hippopotamus amphibius kiboko | reverse complement strand
GTCTTCATTGCTGCATGGAGGCTTTCTCTAGTTGTGATGAGCAGGGGCTACTCTTCGTTGTAGTGTGCGGGCTTCTCAAGGTGGTGGCTTCTCTTGTTGCGGAGCATGGGCTCTAGGCACACAGGCTTCAGTAGTTGCAATACACTGGCTCAGTAGTTGTGGCGCATGGGCCTAGTTGCTCTGCAGCATATGGGATCTTCCCAGACCAGGGCTCAAACCTGTGTCCCCTGCATTGGCGGGCAGATTCTTAGCCACTGCACCACCAGGGAAGTCTCCACTGTTTCTTTCAGACTGTAGAAGTTTGTTGCCTCTGTCTCTAACTCTTATCCCAGTAGGCTACAGAGTAACTATATTTTGCTCTAAGTAAGAATGAACCATTGGGTCAGTTCCCCCCACCTCTTATTCTGAGGTTTGTGAACACTTAGTCTTCAATCAGCCCTCAAACTGCAAGCAAATACTGTATGCATGTACTTATGTTCAGGTTTTTCAAGGTCCTTAGGTTTTTTCAATTCTCAAAAGATTTTGGGTAGAGAATTAAGAACACTCTGCGAGCCTTAAAACCTCTTTGAGAGATTTTTATCAAGTCTTTACAATGTTTCTTCTCCCCTCTGATTTGTGATCTCCTGTACTGCAGCAGTTTTATAACCCGTGGTCCATTTTCCAAATGTGTCTTGGATGATAGAGTGGTCATACAATAGACATTGCTCAGTGCCACCAAAAGAGTCTTCATTCTAGAACCTTATGAAATGGACGATATAATATTGACCCACGTGGGGGGGGGCAGAAAGATGGCGGCGAAGTAGAGAGGCGTGGAGTGCATCCCTCTCCACAGATGCATTGGGAATGCACTGAAGGACGCAGTGATTCCCACAGAGAACCAGCTGAGCACCAGCAGACGGCCTTGGACACCAGAGAGGGCTGCGGGGAGCCCGACATAGCCGGTAGGGAGGCATCTACGAGGGCTCAGAGAGGGTGAAGCGGCGGAGCTGTGGCAGACGGGAGGGAGTGAGAAACATATGGAGGGTCCGCAGCGCAGCTCAGCGTTCCCGGACCGAGACATCAATCCGCAGCTGAACGGAGGGTCCAGGAGTGGGAGCATGGGAACCGGAGAGCTGGTTCAGGGGGAGAAACATTGTTGCTGGTAGGGTGACGGACCAAGAGCACAGGAGGGAGGAGGTCCTCGGAGAGGAGTGCCCGTCCCTGAGAGCTGTCCAGCCATGATGGCGGCTGGAGGCTGCAGGCTCACGGGCGGGGAGGAGGAGCCGCGTGAGTAGCCTCTCCCTCTCTTTCGGCGCCTCTGCAACAGGCAGTGGAGAGACTCCCTGCGGGCCAACTAAGGCGCTCAGGGATAACAAGCACCCTCAGGCACTCGTGCGGGGCTAGATTAAAACCCCTTGCAATGCCAGCAGCAGGGAGGCTGCCCAGAGGAAAAAAAAAAAAAAAAACAACAACAGCATCAAAAAGAAAAAAAAACCCCGAGAGAAGCCCAACTCTAAGACTTTCTGTTTACGCCTGAGCCACCAGCGCCCTCTGCAACAGGCACCTCCAAGCCCGACTGAAACAACAGTGCGCCACTGCTCACTCACTCCCAGGAGAAGGAGCCACTATTGTACCCTCTCCCTCCCCACACACCGACGCTTACAGACGAACAATAAAGGAACCTCTGCTGGTCACAGAATAATGCAAAAAAAAAACCCAAGGCAAGGCAAGGAGAAGGACACTTACAGCTGAGACGCTAAGGAAACAGAAATAGTAGTATCAATACCTATTGAACTGCTCCATTCTGGGATCAGTTCTGGATTTTTTTTTCTTTTTTTTCTTTCTCTCTCTCTCTTTTTTTTTTTTTTTTGATTTATTAAATATGATCTTAGCCCTAAGAGATCTACAAGTTTTATAACATAATTTTTTAATGATATTTTTTATTCTTTTTTTTTTTTTTTTGCCTTTCTATATACTTCTATATCTAGCTAAGTTTTTGGTAGTATGGACAAAATATCTCTCATACTTTCCTTTCATCCCTATCTTTTATACATTTCTATTCCTTTCTTTTTATTTGCATATTTCCAACCACATTACGCTCTTCTGTTCCCCTTTCTTCCAGCCTTTTTAAGTGTATTTTATCTTAACATACTTATAAGCAACACTATCCGTCTGCTCAGATTCCTTGCTCTATTCTCCAGATGACGCACTGCCTTGGTATTTAATATTAGGCTTTTGTCTTTATCTTAGTTCTTAGTACAGTTGTCTAATTACATTCTGAGAATCTCCATTCTCTCTGGTGGTACTCTGGCTCTTTTCTATATTTGATCCTAGCTTACAAAATCTCCCTGGATTAAAGTTTGTATGTGTAAGGTGTTATTTGTTTGTTTGTTTGCTTTTGCTTTTGTCTCTGATTTGTTCTGTTTCAGTTGTCAATTTCTGTTGGGTTTCTCTTTGAATATCTGATAGCACACTGGGATTCTGTCAGGTCTTTCTGGAGCCTTATGTCCTAACGGATTCAGTAATTGTGTGTCTTATACATGTATGTGTTTCCTAGACTTAATATTCGTTTAATCCAATACTTGGACATTAATCTGAGGCTTGGACAGTCTTCTATAAACACCTCTATCGCCAGGACAAGCAACCCCAAAAGTTTGGACAACCATGAGGAAACAAAGAAACACCATGCAGGCAAAGGAGCAGGAAAAAAACCCACAAGACCAAATAAATGAAGAGGAAGTAGGAAAAATGCCTGAAAAAGAATTTAGAGTCATGATAGTAAAAATGATACAAAATCTCGATAACAAAATAGAGAAAGTACAAGAAACAGTTCATAAGAACTCAGAAAAACAAACAGCAATGGATAACAAAATAACTGAAATTAAAAATACTCTAGATGCTATAACCAGCAGAATGACTGAGGCAGAAGAACGAATAAGTGAGTTGGAAGATAGAATGGGGGAAATAACTGCCACAGAGCAGGAAAAAGAAAAAAGAATAAAAAGATTAGAAGACAGTCTCAGAGACCTCAGTGATAACCTTAAACGTACCAACATTCAAATTATAGGCATCCCAGAAGAAGAAGAAAACAAGAAAGGGTCTGAGAAAATCTTTGAAGAGGTTCTAGTGGAAAACTTCCCCAACATGGGAAAGGAAATAATGAACCAAGTCCAAGAAGCACAGAAAGTCCCATACAGAATAAACCCAAGGAGAAATACACCGAGACACATATTAATCAAACTAACGACAATTAAACACAAAGAAAAAATATTAAAAGCAGCAAGAGAAAAGCAACAAACAACATATAAGGGAAAACCCATAAGGATAACAGCTGACCTTTCTACAGAAACTCTGCAGGCCAGAAGGGAATGGCAGGATATACTGAAAGTCCTGAAAGAGAGAAACGTACAGCCAAGAATACACTACCCAGCAAGAATCTCATTCAGATTTGAGGGAGAAATCAAAAGCTTTCCAAACAAGCAAAAGTTAAGAGAATTCAGCATCACCAAACCAGCCTTACAACAAATGCTAAAGGAACTTCTCTAAGTAGGTCACACAAGAAAAGGAAAACACCTACAAACACAAACCCAAAACAATTAAGAAAATGGTCATTGGAACACACATGTCAATAATCACCTTAAATGACAATGGATTAAATGCTCCAACCAAAAGACACAGACTGGCTGAATGGATACAAAAACAAGACCCTTCTATATGCTGCCTACAAGAAACCCACTTCAGACCAAGGGATACATATAGACTGAAAGTAAAGGGATGGAAAAAGATATTCCATGCAAATGGAAGTCAAAAGAAAGCTGGAGTAGCAATACTCATATCAGACAAATTAGACTTGAAAGTAAAGACTATTAAAAGAGACAAGGAAGGACACTACATAATGATCAAGGGATCCATCCAAGAAGAACATATCACAATGGTAAATATCTATGCCCCCAATATAGGAGCACCTCAATACATAAGGCAAATGCTAACAGCTATAAAAGGGGACATCGACAGGAACACAGTAATAGTGGGAGACTTGAACACCCCACTTACATCAATGGACAGATCATCCAAACAGAAAATAAATAAGGACACACAAGCTTTAAATGACACATTAGACCATCTCGACTTCATTGATATTTATAGGACATTCCATCCAAAAACGACAGACTACACTTTCTTCTCAAGTGCACACGGAACATTTTCCAGGATAGATCACATCTTGGGTCACAAATCAAACCTCAGCAAATTCAAGAAAATTGAAATCATATCAAGCATCTTCTCAGACCACAATGCCATGAGACTAGATATCAATTACAGGGAAAAAACTGCAAAAAATACAAACACATGGAGGCTAAACAATTCACTCTTAAACAACCAAGGAATCACTAAAGAAATCAAAGAGGAAATCAAAAAATATCTAGAAACAAATGACAATGAAAACACAACAACCCAAAACCTATGGGATGCAGCTAAAGCAGTTCTAAGAGGGAAGTTTATAGCAATACAGTCCTACCTTAAGAAACAAGAAAATGATCAAATAAACAACCTAACCTTACACCTAAAACAACTAGAAAAAGAAGAACAAAGAAACCCCAAAGTGAGCAGAAGGAAAGAAATCATAAAGATCAGAGCAGAAATAAATGAAAAAGAAAGGAAAGAAACCATAAGAAAAATAAATAAAACTAAAAGCTGGTTCTTTGAGAAGATTAACAAAATTGATAAACCATTAGCCAGACTCATCAAGAAAAAAAGGGAGAAGATGCAAATCAACAGAATTAGAAATGAAAAAGGAGACGTAACAACGGACACCTCAGAAATACAAAACATCATGAGAGACTACTACAAGCAACTATATGCCAATCAATTGGATAACCTGGAAGAAATGGATACATTCTTAGAAAAATACAATCTTCCAAGACTGAACCAGGAAGAAATAGAAACCATGAACAGACCAATCACAAGTACGGAAATTGAGGCAGTGATTAAAAATCTCCCAAAACACAAAAGCCCAGGACCAGATGGATTCACGGGTGAATTCTATCAAACATTTCGAGAAGAGTTAACACCTATCCTTCTCAAACTCTTCCAAAATATTGCAGAAGGCGGAGCACTCCCAAACTCATTCTATGAGGCTACCATCACCCTGATACCAAAAGCAGGCAAAGATGTCACAAAAAAAGAAAACTACAGACCAATATCACTGATGAATATAGATGCAAAAATCCTCAACAAAATACTAGCTAACAGACTGCAACAGGACATTAAAAAAATCATACACCATGATCAAGTGGGGTTTATCCCTGGGATGCAAGGATTCTTCAATATACGCAAATCAATCAACGTGATACATCATATCAACAAATTGAAGGATAAAAACCATATGATCATCTCAATAGATGCAGAAAAAGCTTTTGACAAAGTTCAATATCCATTTATGATAAAAGCTCTCCAGAAAATGGGCATAGAAGGAAATTACCTCAACATAATATAAGCCATATATGAAAAACCAAAAGCCAACATCGTTCTCAATGGGGAAAAACTGGAAGAATTCCCTCTAAGAACAGGAACAAGACAAGGGTGTCCACTCTCACCACTATTATTCAACATAGTTTTGGAAGTTTTAGCCACAGCAATCAGAGAAGAAAAAGAAATAAAAGGAATCCAAATTGGAAAAGAAGAAGTAAAAGTGTCACTCTTTGCAGATGACATGATATTATATATAGAAAACCCTAAAGACTCTACCAGAAAACTGCTAGCACTCATTGATGAGTTTAGTCAAGTAGCAGGATACAAAATTAATGCACAGAAATCTCTTGCATTCCTATACACTAACAACGGAAGAGCAGAAAGAGAAATTAAGGAAACTCTCCCATTCACCATTGCAACAAAAAGAATAAAATACCTAGGAATAAACCTGCCTAAGGAGGCAAAAGATCTGTATGCAGAAAACTTTAAGATATTGATGAAAGAAATCAAAGACGACACAAACAGATGGAGGGACATACAATGTTCCTGGATTGGAAGAATCAATATCGTGAAAATGTCTGTACTACCCAAAGCAATTTACAGATTCAATGCAATCCCGATCAAATTACCAATGGCATTTTTCACAGAACTAGAACAAGAAATCTTACGATTTGTATGGAAACGCAAAAGACCCCGAATAGCCAAAGCAATCTTGAGAAGGAAAAATGGAGTTGGTGGAATCAGGCTTCCTGACTTCAAACTATACTACAAGGCCATAGTGATCAAGACAGTATGGTACTGGCACAAAAATAGAAAGGAAGATCAATGGAATAGAATATAGAACTCAGACGTAAGCCCAAACACATATGGGCACCTTATCTTTGACAAAGGATGCCCGAGTATACAATGGAAAAAAGACAGCCTCTTCAATAAGTGGTGCTGGGAAAACTGGACAGCAACATGTAAAAGAATGAAATTAGAACACTTCCTAACACCAGACACAAAAATCAACTCCAAATGGATTAAAGACCTACATGTAAGGCCAGACACTATCAAACTCCTAGAGGAAAACCTAGGCAGAACACTCTATGACATACATCACAGCAACATCCTTTTTGACCCACCTCCTAGAATCAGGGAAATAAAATCAAGAATAAATGAATGGGACCTCATGAAACTTAAAAGCTTTTGCACAGCAAAAGAAACCATAAACAAGACTAAAAGGCAACCCTCAGAATGGGAAAAAATAATTGCCTATGAAACAACGGACAAAGGATTAACCTCCAAAATATACAAGCAGCTCATGCAGCTTCATACCAAAAAAGCAAATAACCCAATCCACAAATGGGCAGAAGACCTAAATAGACATTTCTCCAAAGAAGACATACAGATGGCCAACAAACACATGAAAAGATGCTCAACATCACTCATCATCAGAGAAATGCAAGTCAAAGCCACAATGAGGTATCACCTCACACCAATCAGAATGGCCATCATCACAAAGTCTGGAAACCACAAATGTTGGAGAGGGTGTGGAGAAAAGGGAACTCTCCTGCACTGTTGGTGGGACTGTAAGTTGGTACAGCCACTATGGAAAACTATTTGGAGGTTCCTTAAAAAACTACAAATAGAACTACCATATGATCCAGTAATCCCACTCCTGGGCATATACCTAAAGAAAACCATAATCCCAAAAGAAACTTGTACCATAATGTTTATTGTAGCACTATTTACAATAGCCAGGACATGGAAGCAACCGAAATGCCCATCAACAAATGAATGGATACAGAAGATGTGGCATATATATACAATGGAATATTACTCAGCTCTAAAAAGGGATGAGATGGAGCTATATGTAATGAGGTGGATAGAACTACAATCTGTCATACATAGTGAAGTAAGTCAGAAAGAGAGGGACAAATATTGTATGCTAACTCACATATACGGAATCTAAAAATGGTACTGATGAACTCAGTGACAAGAACAAGGATGCAGATACAGAGAATGGACTGGAGAACTCGAGGTATGGGAGGGGGCGGGGGGTGAAGGGGAAACTAAGACGAAGCGAGAGAATAGCACAGACATATATATACTACCAACTGTAAAATAGTCAGTGGGAAGTTGTTGTATAACAAAGGGAGTCCAACTCGAGGATGGAAGATGCCTTGGAGGACTGGGACAGGGAGGGTGGGGTGGACTCGAGGGGGGGGGTCGGGGAAGGGAGGGAGTAAGGGGATGTGTGTATGGAAACAGATGATTGAACCTGGTGTACCCCCCCAAAAAAAAAAATTAAAAAAAAAAAAAGTAAAGCAGAGGAATAAAAAAGCAGAAACAAATATTGACCCACGTGGAAAATGGTACCGTCTTCTCTCTAACATCTTAGGGATTGCTTTAAACATAACTCTACCTTTCCACAACATTAGGATGCCTCTCTAGTGGCCATGACCTCCCTGAAGTCATCAAGGTAACGAAAACCCATCAGGTTTGTGGAATCTTGATACTTTGCTAATGAAGTTGCCAGTAGGTCAAGACAAAAAAAGAAAGCTTTGCACCACCATGCTTGTGATGCAGCCCCTGCTCACAGGTAAGCAGCCATCACAGTTATCTTGTTGTGCATGCTCCCCACAGCATGGCCAGACTCTTAGGAACACACTAAAAAAAGCCGGAAAAGAGAACCTACATATGATCCTTGCCCCCTGTTTGGAGAATTGTACCCTCAGGATTTTCATCCAGGGATCTCTAAAGGTTCCCAGAGCCATTAAAAATCTTCCTTCCGGATCAATTCTCCCAAATTCTTGATGCTAGACATACTGCTTTAAGTCACAGTATTCTCCGTGAGAATAAGCAGAGTTATCTGAATCTGTGACGTGCAATATGGTAGTAGTTGGCCATGTGGCTTTTGGGAACTTGAATGTGGCTACTTCAAATTGAGGTCATTGCGAGTGTAAAATATACAACAGATTTTGAAGATTTAATAGGAAAAAAGAGAAAATTTCATGAAATATTTTTACACTAATTACATGTGGAAATGGTTATCTTTGGATGTGTGGAATAAATTAAATATATTATTAAAATTAATTTCTCCTGTTTATTTTGACTTTTTTAATGTGGCTAGTAAAAAAAATATAAAAATACATGTGACTCTGTTGGTTTCTACCAACTGCAGTGCTCTAGATCCTAAACAGCAAAATGATAAGGTGAACACTGGAAGCTCTTTCTATAACCAGGCCCCGCCCTCAGCCCAAAATGGAAACTAAAAGCATGCTGGGGTAAAAGGGAAATGAAGAATGTCACCAAGAATGCAAGATATTAGAAAGCAAAATGGGAGAGGAATGTAAACCAAACCAGTCAAATGCAATAGAGAAAAAAAGAAATCTCATTCTGTCTTCAGAGGCTCAGCAATCTAAATGTAATAAATGTAATTATTTAAGTGTTAGAAGAAAACATGGGTGAATTTCTCTATAACCTGAGAGAAAGGGAAGATTTTCTAATTATAACAGAAAGCTTTCACACACACACACACACACACACACACACACACACACACACACACAAAGAAAAGGTTGAGAAATTTGTATATATAAAAAGTTTTCAAGTACTTTATTTTGAATTGAAAAAAAAAACCATCAGCAAGGTCAAAAGACAACTGACAAATTAGAAGCTAATATTTGCAACATACATGTCAGACTAATATCCCTACTATACAAATAAGGGCATTTAAAAATTAAGAAAACAAAGACCACAGATTCTAGAGAAAACTGGGAAACAGACTGGAACAGAGAATTAATTAACAAAAATTATGCAAAAATGACACTTGAACATATGAAAAGGTGTTGCAACTCATTCACGTAAGAAAAATGCAAATTCAAACCATACTGATGTCATTTTTCCTCATCAGATTGGCAGAAACTCAAAGTCTTGATGGTGCTCTCTGTTGTCAGAGTGGAGAACAAGGCACTCCATGCACTGCTGAAGGGGACTACCAAAAACACGACCTCTGTGGAGGGGAATTTGTCAGCAAATTTGTCCAAAAACCTGCATTCACACTCACCCTAGGACCCTCATTTATCTTGATGCAAAAATCGTTCCAGATTTGGCCTGTGAGAACTCATTCAAGCTTGCCCCTGGGTCTTTTTCACATGCCTCCATCCCTTTCAGAGCACTGTCTTACTTTCTGTCACAAGATATTCAAATTACTTCAGACTGTCCCTGCTCCAAGCCCAGAGTCAGGCATTTCCCCAAGGAGACCTAGTTTTTCCTCTAAGAATTTGCACTGAGATTATACCTCCAACAAAGTTATCATTCCTCTGCAGAAGGCCATTTGTTGCAGCATTATTTGTAATTATAAAATGTTGGAAACTATCTAAATGGGCAAGCATAAGAGAAGTGTTAGAAAACAGTGCATCTGTAAAACAGAATAAAAAATAGCTCTATGAAATGATGAGATAATTCCAGGATATACAAAATATGATTGAAGTGACAAGAGCAAAGTGCTCTTTGCTAAGGACTCCAAGTATGACTCACAGTGTGAAGATTTCTACATATATGTATACAAATATAAGTATATATGATTTATATATATAATTATATATAAGTATATATTATATATGTTACATATAAACTATATATAAGTATATAATTATATATAAACTTATGTATATAATATATATTTTATATATAGTTTTATATATTTATATATATTTATATATAAAATAATTATATATTTATATATAAATTTATATATATATTAGAATCAAGGGGGAAATAAGAAAGTATACATGGTCTTTTTAATTTTTCAAAAATAATACAGGTAGAATAAACCAGAAAGTAATTAAACTGGTTAATTCTAAGGGATTGAGAATAGAGTAAAAGAATTATGCAGTATGGAAAAGGGGGGGACCCTTGTCTGAGTATATTTTTAGCATAGTTTTGCTTTTTTGATTCGTATTAATATTCAATGTATGAAAGAAAATGAATCAACAAGAATGCGTGGAACCCTAGAACTGATGCATTATTTCAAATGAAGAAATAAGTACGCTGAGGGAAAAACAATAAATCTAATCCAAGTAAAATTGCATAATGTACTTTGGCTGTATCTGCCCTCATCCGAAGAGAGAGAAAGAGCTGCAAACCAGTCTTGGTCTGTTTATATTGTGGAGTAATACAGGAATGACAATTCTGAAACTGCTTTGTGTGTATTGTAGGGTTGAGTGAATAAATATATGCATGTTGTTGGCGGTCAAGGTCTCCCTGTGGAAGAAAAGGAGGTATAATTATGGAATGAGTTAGATAAGCAAGAACACTGTGGGAGTCACAATTTTGTGTGTGTTTCTAACTCAGTCCTTTGAAAGAGCCTAGAAGCAAAGAGTACACTTAGGGCCCAGAAACTGGTTTCTAAATATCATTCCTAATGAAAAAGAATCAGCATCCTTGGAAAGATGACTGATTGTGGGGCTGTGCAAGAAAAGGGTAAGATAAGGATAGAACACTTTGTGGCATAACGTAAGAAGGTGCTCCCCAAAGGAAAGGAGCACGTCAGAAAGACACAGGAGCAAGCCTGGGGCTCTCACTGGCCAAACACAGGGCAATTTGATCATCAAAATAAGTGAGGACATTAAGAGCTTATAACTTATTATATAAAGTAAGGATCTATGAGTCTCTACTGATGATAGAGATGATAAATTAGATATATAGATAGATGATATATAAATAGATGGTAGGTAGGTAGATAGATAAATAGATAACTAGATACATAGATGATAGGTAGGTAGGTATATAGATAGATGTTAGATGGTAGATAGATAGATGATAGGTAGGTAGGTAGAAAGATAGGTAGATAGATAATATGTAGATAATAGATAGATAATATGTAGATAATAGATAGATAATAGAAAGGTGAAAAGAGAAAGAAATGTTTTGCTCTAGTGTATCAACTTATAAAAGAATGATGGATCAGAAAATCACCATTTATTCTGTCATGGTAAAAAACATTCAAGTAAGCATCGTCAGTAGTCGGGGGGCAATTTTGAAAAGAAACAGAATATTATGTAATCTCAAAATATTTCCTTACAATATACTTATTACTGATAGAAAATAAAATTATGCAGTAGAGAAATAGGACAAAGGCTTAGCCGAATGCTCAAAGTCACCATCTCCAGTAAGGGCCACATGGAACCCATGAGCCCCCAGATGTGACATCTGAGGAAGGCACCAGGTCACTCATGCAGCATTCTAATCAATGCAGATCTTGAGGAAACTTCGGAGAATCCAAAATGGAGAGCTGTTATTTTCCAGAATTCTTCACAAATACCCATAATGAGAGACAAAGAAAAACTGATGAATTGTTCTACAATAAATGTTATTAAACAGAAATGACAGCTAAATGGACTCTAGGCTAGAAAAAAGGTGCAGAAAGGACATCATTGGGACAATTGATGAAATTGAAACACTGACAAGTTGGAAAATGGACTGTAGGTGACATAAAAGTGTTGCACCAGGGTTAAATTTCCTGAGTTTTACTAAGTGAGCTATGGCTCTATAAGAGAATATTCTTGTTCTGAGGCAATACACCCTGAAATATTATGGGGTAAAGTGGTATGATTCATGCAACTTACCTCAAATGGTTTAAAAAATTAAAATATGTATTTAGAGAGGGAGACTGATAAAGCAAGTGCAGCAACATATTAAAAATTAGTGAAATTGGATAAAGAATATACAGGATACTTTGTACCATTCTTGGTTGTTTTCTGGAGGTTTTAAATTATTTCCAGATAAAAAGGTTTTTTTTAAAATATCTTTGAAATAGACTTGTCAAATCAAAGGACAGAGGCAAATTATGTCCATTTCCTTACTACAACCCTGGGTCAGCCAAGATTGTAAAATTAAATGGCTATATGGCCTATCTAGGTGAGGAGAGGTAGCTAATTTGGGAGCTGTCTGTGATCTCTGGAAAACAAACTCAGCACAGATTCTGAGTGCCCAGGAGTGGCTGAGAAGAGGAAGAGGTAGATGCTTCGCTGAAAGGGACATAGGTCTTAGACAGGAAGATGATCATCCCAGCTGATACTGATTGGTCAGATGTATCAAGGACCAAATCCACCTCCTCCTCTCACCCCCACCTCACCACTACCTCCTAAATCTAGCCCATACCTGGCAAAACACAAGCCCCCTGAAACTTAAAACTCAACTTAGAACCCGAATCTACTGAGATTACAGTCAGCCATCTTGGTCAAAGAAGAGGTTCAGTGTTGAATGTGTCAAAAAGAATTCCTGAGTTTTTAGACTTAGGAGAATGTATTATTTACACTTAACAAATAGCATTCACCTCTCAACTTGACTCTAAAAACAAGTATTTTAATAGCCTGAGTAATTTTTTTTTTTTTACCTAGATAAAAGCAGCCTTAACTTCTCCCTTCGAACGAAGAATATGTCTGCTGAAATCAGGTCTGATTTCAGATTAGACCTAAACAAATCAGTACATATCAAAATATATCCAACCTGACAGTAACCAAAATGTGATTAAATTCACATTCAAATTCAGCTTTCTTGATGCATGCTTATAACTTCAAGAAAAAATTTATGGACAGCAAAGCACTATTGGCTCGACCTCTCACTTCCAAAATCCAGTTGTGCTACATGCTGCCTCCTGTGAACAGAATTTCTATTTCCTTTGCCTCTTAAAATGATCTGGAAGCCAAGAAATTTCCTATGAGACAGTGTAAAACAAGCGCTGTGCCTGGATCTCACAGTAATGATGCCTTCTTACTCCCAGCCTCTTTGCCTCCTCTGCTCACCACTCCAGAAGTGAAATACTTGACAGATGCAAAGCAGTTATTCTTCTCTGCTATTCTCCCTTAGTGATGCTCATGGGATGCCCTGAGGGGACACCCTGAAAGTGATTTAATGTCCTCTGCAAGACAAGGGCTTCTTCAGCAGCCACAATGAGACTGCTATCACAACCAGGGTTACAAATTACTAATCATCCAATCTCAATAAAAGCTGATGCTTCCAAACTATTACCATCCTGACTATCATACCAGAATCTTTTTTTTTTTTTAGTTTAGTGTTTTATAGCTTAGTAAATCACTTCTATACATAATCTTATCTTAAACTCATGCTTTAAAGTCCTCATTAGAAAATAAATTGGCCAAAACCATAGCAGGTAACCAGTGGAGACAAACTCAGAGCTTGACTTATTATGCCCTGTCTAGTATTATTTTTCCTCAAACTAAATTATATATATATATAATTATATATATATATATGTTTAATTTTTATTAGAATATAGTTGATTTACAATGTTGTGTTAGTTTCAGGTGTACAGCATACTAAATCAGTTATACACGTACATATAGCCATTCTTTTTTAGATTACTTTCCCACATAGGTCATTACAGAGTACTGAGTAGAGTTCCCTGTGTTATACAGTAGGTCCTTCTTGATTGTCTGTTTTTCACATAGTAGAGTGTATACGTCAGTTCCAATCTCCCAATTTATCCCTCCCCCTGCTTTTTCCTCCCAGTAACCATGTTTGTTTTCTGCATCTGTAACTCTATTTCTGTTTTGTAAATAAGTTCATTTATACCATTTTTTTTAGATTCCACATATAAGTGTTATCACATGATATTTGTCTTTCTCTGTCTGACTTACTTCACTCAGTATGAGGATCTCTAGGTCCACCCATGTTGCTGCAAATGGCATTCTTTTGTTCCTTTTTATGGCTGGGTAATATTCCATTGTATATATGTATCACATCTTCTTTATCCATTCATGTGTCAATGGACATTTAGGTTGCTTCCATGTCCTGGCTGTTGTAAATAGTGCTACAATGAACATTGGGGTGCATGTGTCTTTTTGAATTATGGTTTTCTCCTGGTTTATGCTCAGTAGTGTGATTGCTGGGTCATATGGTAATTCTATTGTCAGTTTTTTAAGGAACCTCCACACTGTTCTCCATAGTGGCTGTACCAATTTACATTCCCACCAACAGTATAAGAGGGTTCCCCTTTTCTCTGCATCCTCTCCAGCATTGTTTGTAGACTTTTTGATGATGGCCATTCTGAATCATGTGAGATGATACCTCGTTGTATTTTTGATTTGCATTTCTCTAATAATTAGTAATGTTGAGCATCTTTTCAAGTGCTTTTTGGCCATCTGTATGTCTTCTTTGGAGAAATGTCTGTTTAGATCTCTGCCCATTTTTGATTGAATTGTTTTTTTGATATTGAGCTGCATAAGCTGTTTATATATTTTGGAAATTAATCTTTTGTCAGTTGCTTCATTTGCAAATATTTTCTCCCATTCTGAGGGTTGTCTTTTGTCTTATTTATGATTTCCTTTACTGTGTATAAGCTTTTAAGTTTCATTAGGTCCCATTTGTTTATTTTTGTTTTTATTTTCATTATTCTAGGAGGTGGGTCCAAAAGGATCTTGCTTTGATTTATGTCAAAGAGTGTTCTGCCTATGTTTTCCTCTGTGAGATTTATAGTGTCTGGCTTTACATTTAGGTCTTTAACCCATTTTGAGTTTATTTTTGTGTATGGTGTTAGGGAGTGTTCTAATTTCATTCTTTTACATTTAGCTGTCTAGTTTTCCCAGCATCACTCACTGAAGAGATTGTCTTTTTTCTATTGTATATTCTTGCCTCTTTTGTCAAAGATTAGGTGACCATAGGTGCACAGTCTTATCTCTGGGCTTCCTCTCCTGTTCCATTGATCTATATTTTTTTGTGCCAGTACTGTACTTTTTTGACTACTGTAGCATTGTAGTATAGTCTGAAGTCAGGGACTCTGATTCCTTCAGCTCTGTTTTTCTTTCTCAAGTTTGCTTTGGCTATTCTTTTGTGTCCATACCAATTGTAAAATGTTTTGTTCTAATTCTGTGAAAAATGCCATTGTTAATTTACAGGGATTGAATTGAATCTGTAGATTGTTTTGGGTAGCATAGTCATTTGGACAATATTGATTCTTCCAGTTTAAGAACATGGTATGTCTCTCCATGTGTTTGTGTCATCTTTGATTTCCTTCATCAGTGTCTTTTAGTTTTCTAAATACAGGTCTTTTGCCTCCCTAGGTAGGTTTATTCCTAGGTATTTTATTCTTTTTGATGTGATGGTTAATGGGATTGTTTCTTTAATTCTCCTTCTGCTATTTTGTTGTCAGTGTATAAGAGTGCAAGAGATTTCTGAAGAGAGAAGACAGCAGTATCAAGCAGTATCAGCAGTATTTCATCTTGTGGAACTGAAAACCACAGCCACAGAAAGATAGACAAAATGAAAAAGCACAGGACTTTGTACCACATGAAGGGACAGGATAAAACCCCAGAAAAACAGAGGAGATAGTCACCCTTCCAGAAAAAGAATTCAGAATAATGATAGTGAAGATGATCCAGGACTTTGAAAAAATACTGGATGCAAAGTTCGAAAAGTATACCAAAGACCTAGAAGAAATAAAGAGCAAACAAACACAGATATGCAACACAATAACTGAAATGAAAAACACACTAGAAGGAACCAACAGCAGATTAACTGAGGCAGAAGGGCGAATAACTGACCTGGAAGACAAAATGGTGATAATCACTGATGTGGAAAAGATTAAGAAAAAAAGAATGAAAAGAACTGAAGAAAGCCTAAGAGACCTCTGGGACAAAATTAAATGCACCAACATTCGCATTACAGGGGTCCCAGAAGGAGACGAGAGAGAGAAAGGACCTGAGAAAATACTGGAAGAGATTATAGTTGAAAACTTCCCTAACATGGAAAAGGAAATAGCTACCCAAGTGCAGGAAGCATGGAGAGTCCCAGGCAGGATAAACCCTAGGAGAAACATGCCAAGACTACAGTAGTCAAATTGACAAAAATTAAAGACAGAGAAATGTTATTAAAAGCAACAAGGGAAAAATGACAAATAACATACAAGGGAACTCCCATAAGGTTGACAGCTGATTCCTCAGCAGAAAGTCTACAAGCCCGAAGGGAGTGGCATGATATATTTCAAGTGATGAAAGGGAAGAACCTACAGCCAAGAATACTCTACCCAGCAAGGATCTCATTCAGATTCGATGGAGAAATCAAATGCTTTACAGACAAGCAACAGCTAAGAGAATTCAGCACCACCAAACCAGCCCTACAACAAATGCTAAAGGAACTTCTCTAAGCGGGAAACATAAGAAAAGGACCTACAACAACAGCAACAAAACAATTGAGAAAATGGTAATAGGAACATATATATCGATAATTACCTTGAATGTAAATGGACTAAATGTACCAACCAAAAGACACAGGCTGGCTGAATGGATACAAAAACAAGACCCATATATATGCTGTCTACAAGAGACCCACTTCAGACCTAGGAACACATACAGACTGAAAGTGAGGGGATGGAAAAAGATATTCCATGCAAATGGAAATCAAAAGAAAGCTGGAGCAGCAATACTCATATCAGATAAAATAGACTTTCAAATAAAAAATGTTACAAGAGACAAGAAAGGATATTACATAAAGATCAAGGGATCCATCCAAGAAGAAGAGATAACAATTATAAATATATATGCACCCAATATAGGAGCACCTCAATACATATGGCAAATGCTAACAACTATGAAAGAGGAAATTCAAGACAGAAACAGAGACACAGGTGTAGAGAACAAACACATGGACACCAAGTAGGGAAAGCGGGGAGGGTTGGGGGGGAATGAATTGGGAGATTAGGATACCAAATTGTACACTCTAAATATATGCTGTTTATTGTCTGTTCACTGTATCTCAATAAAAGTTCTAAAAAAAAAAAAAATGAGTGCAAGAGATTTCTGGTATTAATTTTATCCTGCAATTCTATCAAATTCTGTCATTAACTGTAGTAGCTTTCTGGTAGCATCTTTAGGATTTTCTATATATAGTGTCATGTCACCTGCAAATGGTGACAATTTTAATTCTTTTCCAGTTTGGTTTCCTTTTATTTCTTTTTCTTCTCTGATTGCTGTGGCTAGGATTTCCAAAACCATGTTGAATAAAAGTGGGGAGAGTGGGTATCCTTGTCTTGTGCCTGATCTTATGGGAAGTGCTTTCATTTTTTCATCAGGGAGAATGATGTTTGCTGCAAGGTTGTTTTATATAGCCTTTATTATGTTGAGGTAGGTTCCCTCTATGCTCACTTTCTAAAGAATTTTATCATAAATGAGTGCTGAATTTTGTCAAAAGTTTTTTCTGCATCTATTAAGATGATCATATGGCTTTTATTCTTCAATTTGTTGATGTGGTGTATCACATTGATTGATTTGCATATATTGAACAATCCTTGCATCCCTGGGATAAATCCCACTTGATCATGGTGTATGATCCTTTTAATGTGTCATTAAATTTGGCTTGCTAGTATTTTGTTGAGGGTTTTCACATCCATGTTCATCAATGATATTGGCCTGCAATTTTCTTTTTTTGTGATATCTTTGTCTAATTTTGTTATCAGGGTGATGGTGACCTCGTAGAATGAACTTTGGCATGTTCCTTTCTCTGCAATTTTTTGGAAGAGTTTCAGAGGAGAGGTGTTAACTGTTCTCTAAATGTTTGATAGAATTTGCCTGCGAAGCCATCTGGTCCTGGACTTTTGTTTAATGGAAGATTTTTAATTTAAGTTTCAATTTCAGTACTTGTGATTGGTATGTTCATATTTTCTATTTCTGCCTAGGTCAGTTTTGGGAGGTTGTACCTGTGTAAGAATTTGTCAGTTTCTTCCAGGTTTTCCATTTTATTGGCCTATAGTTGCTTGTTGTAGTCTCTTATGATCCTTTGTATATCTGTGGTATCAGTTGTAACGTCTCCTTTTTCATTTATAATTTTATTGATTTGAGTCCTATCCCTTTTTTTCTTGATGAGTCTGTCTTAAGGTTTATCAATTGTGTTTACCTTCTCAGAGAACCAGCTTTTAGTTTCATTAACCTTTGCTATTGTTTTCTTTGTCTCTTACATTTATTTCTGTTCTGACCTTTATGATTTCTTTCCTTCTACTAACTTTGGATTTTGTTTGTTCTTCTTTCTCTAGTTGCTTTACTTGTAAGGTTAGGTTGCTTATTTGAGATTTTTCTTGTTTCCTAACATAAGATTGTATTGCTATAATCTCCCCTCTTAAAACTGCTTTTGCTGCATCCCATGGGTTTTGGATCATTTTGTTTTAGTTGTCATTGCCTCTAGGTATTTTTGATTTCCTCTTTGATTTCTTCAGTGATCCATTGGTTGTTTAGTAACATTTTGTTTAGCCTCCATGTGTTAGTGTTTTTTTACAGTTTTTTTCCTGTAATTGATTCCTAATCTCACACTGTTGTGATTGGAAAAGATGCTTGATATGATTTCAGATTTCTTAAATCTTGGTCTTGATTGGTGTCCCAAGATGTGATCTATCCTGGAGAGTGTTTCATGTGCATTTGAGAAGCAACCAAAAAACTACAATAGATACACACACACAAAGAAAAAGCAACCCAAACAACACTACAGTTGATCATCAGACCACAAGAGAAGAGAACAAAAGAGAAAGGGTAGAAAAAAGAACTACAAAAACAAACCCAAAACAATTAAGAAAATGGCAGTAGGACATACATAGCAATTATTACTTTAAATGTAAATCAATTAAATGCTCCGTCCAAAAGACATAGACTGGCTGAATGGATACAAAATCAAGACCTGTTTATATGCTGTCTACAAGAGGCCTACTTCAGACCTAGGGACACGTACAGAGTGAAAGTGAGGGGATGGAAAAAGATATTTCATGCAAATGGAAATCAGAAATAAGCTGGAGTAACAATACTCACATCAGACAAAATAGACTTTAAAATAAAGACAGTTACAAGAAACAAGGAAGGACATTACATAATGATCAAGGGATCAATGCAAGAAAAAGATATAACAATTATAAATATGTATGCACCCAATGTAGGAGCACCTCAATGCATAAGGCAAATGCTAACAGCCATAAAAGGGGAAATCGACAATAACACAATTCTCAACCTAAATTTAAATGCCTGGTGTGATGGTTTATGTATCAACTTCCCTGGGTTATTGGGTGTACAGATATTTGGTCAAACATTATTCTGCATGTATCTGTGTGGGTGTTTTTTGATGAGTTTAACATTTAAATAGATTAGAGTAAAGCAAATTGCTCACCCTAATGTGCGCAGACCCCATTCTAACAGGTGAAAACCTGAGTAGACCATAAAGGCTAACTCTCCCCCAAATTAGGGAAAATCCCTCCTACCCGTTTTTGTGCTGGATCATTGGTTTTTTCCTGTCATTAAACTCAACTGAAACTTCAGCTCTGCCCGGGGCTCTTTGCTGGCAGTTGGCCTTGAACAACACCATTGACTCCTGATTCTCAAGCTTTTAGACTTGGACTAGATCGTATACCACTGGGTCTCCTGGGTCTCCAGCTTGCCATCTCACTCTGTAGCTCTTGGGACTTTTAGCCTTCATAATCATATGAGCCAATTCCTTATAATAAATCATATATATAGCCTGTGGGTTCATTTTCCCTGGAGAACACTAATACACATGGGAACTCAGTTTTGAAAGTTTTAACCAGTTTAACAGATAGAGCTCCGTTTTTGAAAGTTGCAATTCATTATTTGTGACCTTCCCTACTTCTGTAACTTGTAAGGAATTGCTAGCTTGCTGTCTCTAGCCAATGAGAGAGAGATCACTGGGCCTTGTCATGTTATGGAAGCTGGGAATCCACCTAGAATCAACTGATTCCTTACCTTAGAGAAGGAAAACCTTCATTAGCCTCTCCCAGATGAACTAGTCTGCCAACACCACACATGTGGGTGAGGCCATTGTGGACTATCCAGCCTCAACTGCACCAGCCTAGACGAGGCAAATTCATAGATCATGGGAAATAATAAATGTTCTTTTAAGCCAGTTAGTTTGGAGATGGATTGTTACACAATGAAAGTTAACTGATACAATCGTCTTTTCTGCTTTTTATCTTTTCTCATATAGTCACGCAAAAAAATCATTATAATTAATGATCAGATTCCCACTGCCATCACTCTCCAAACTCCACACGAAGAGTTCCTTCCCCACACATGTGTAAGTAGAGCCTACTTAAGATTCTAGGCCCAATTCTGACCCTAAATGATAGCATAAGCACTAAAACAATTATACGCATATGACTTAACACTGGTCTCCCCCACATTGAGGGCCTCTGCTTCTTCAAGCTCCTGGTTTGTGACCTGGAATTGATCCTCCATTGAATCTATTTAATTTAATTTCCTAAATACCTACCTATGCCAAGAACTGTTCCCAAGGGGTAGAGACACAAAGGGGATTAGGACATAGCCTTGCTGTTGAGAAGGTGCAGTGTGGAGTGGAGACAAGTAAACCCGGAAAGTATCACCTAGTAGAAGGCAATATCTAACTGGAACCCCAAGTTCTTCACTAATACGCATTTGCCTGTTTGCCTGAGACTGCCCGTAATCTCAGCAAACCAGACTGTGGAACTGCAGTTTGACTTAATCAAGCTGCTACCCTGTCTGCCTGAGCCTCCACCAGGGGCTTGCTCTCTGAAACTTTAGAGTCACAAACCTCCCCTTTGTCCCTGCCTATATAGAGGCCCGAGGTCTGAGTTTGGTGTGGTCCTTTTTTTTTTTTTTTTTTTTTTTATTTTATTTATTTTTTTTTAAATTTTTTTAATTTTTTTTTGGGGGGGTACACCAGGTTCAATCATCTGTTTTCATACACATATCCCCGTATTCCCTCCCTTCCTTGACGCCCCCCACTCGAGTCCCCCCCACCCTCCCTGCCCCAGTCCTCTAAGGCATCTTCCATCCTCGAGTTGGACTCCCTTTGTTATACAACAACTTCCCACTGACTATTTTACAGTTGGTAGTATATATATGTCTGTGCTACTCTCTCACTTTGTCTCAGTTTCCCCTTCACCCCCCGCCCCCTCCCATACCTCGAGTTCTCCAGTCCATTCTCTGTATCTGCTTCCTTGTTCTTGTCACTGAGTTCATCAGTACCATTTTTAGATTCCATATATGTGAGTTAGCATACAATATTTGTCCTTCTCTTTCTGACTTACTTCACTATGTATGACCGATTGTAGTTCTATCCACCTCATTACATATAGCTCCATCTCATCCCTTTTTAGAGCTGAGTAATATTCCATTGTATATATATGCCACATCTTCTGTATCCATTCATTTGTTGATGGGCATTTCGGTTGCTTCCATGTCCTGGCTATTGTAAATAGTGCTGCAATAAACATTATGGTACAAGTTTCTTTTGGGATTATGGTTTTCTTTGGGTATATGCCCAGGAGTGGGATTACTGGATCATATGGTAGTTCTATTTGTAGTTTTTTAAGGAACCTCCAAATAGTTTTCCATAGTGGCTGTACCAACTTACAGTCCCACCAACAGTGCAGGAGAGTTCCCTTTTCTCCACACCCTCTCCAACATTTGTGGTTTCCAGACTTTGTGATGATGGCCATTCTGATTGGTGTGAGGTGATACCTCATTGTGGCTTTGACTTGCATTTCTCTGATGATGAGTGATGTTGAGCATCTTTTCATGTGTTTGTTGGCCATCTGTATGTCTTCTTTGGAGAAATGTCTATTTAGGTCTTCTGCCCATTTGTGGATTGGGTTATTTGCTTTTTTGGTATGAAGCTTCATGAGCTGCTTGTATATTTTGGAGGTTAATCCTTTGTCCGTTGTTTCATAGGCAATTATTTTTTCCCATTCTGAGGGCTGCCTTTTAGTCTTGTTTATGGTTTCTTTTGCTGTGCAAAAGCTTTTAAGTTTCATGAGGTCCCATTCATTTATTCTTGATTTTATTTCCCTGATTCTAGGAGGTGGGTCAAAAAGGATGTTGCTTTGATGTATGTCATAGAGTGTTCTGCCTAGGTTTTCCTCTAGGAGTTTGATAGTGTCTGGCCTTCCATGTAGGTCTTTAATCCATTTGGAGTTTATTTTTGTGTATGGTGTTAGGAAGTGTTCTAATTTCATTCTTTTACATGTTGCTGTCCAATTTTCCCA
This sequence comes from Hippopotamus amphibius kiboko, assembly GCF_030028045.1. Classification (NCBI taxonomy): domain Eukaryota; kingdom Metazoa; phylum Chordata; class Mammalia; order Artiodactyla; family Hippopotamidae; genus Hippopotamus; species Hippopotamus amphibius. The sequence continues at coordinate 85,808,782 of NC_080190.1, read as the reverse complement.
GCACCACTTATTGAAGAGGCTGTCTTTTTTCCATTGTATATTCGTGCCTCCTTTGTCAAAGATAAGGTGCCCATATGTGTTTGGGCTTACTTCTGAGTTCTCTATTCTATTCCATTGATCGTCCTTTCTATTTTTGTGCCAGTACCATACTGTCTTGATCACTATGGCCTTGTAGTATAGTTTGAAGTCAGGAAGCCTGATTCCACCAACTCCATTTTTCCTTCTCAAGATTGCTTTGGCTATTCGGGGTCTTTTGTGTTTCCATACAAATCATAAGATTTCTTGCTCTAGTTCTGTGAAAAATGCCATTGGTAATTTGATCGGGATTGCATTGAATCTGTACATTGCTTTGGGTAGTACAGTCATTTTCACTATGTTGATTCTTCCAATCCAGGAACATGGTATGTCCCTCCATCTGTTTGTGTCATCTTTGATTTCTTTCATCAATGTCTTAAAGTTTTCTGCATACAGATCTTTTGCCTCCTTAGGCAGGTTTATTCCTAGGTATTTTATTCTTTTGGTTGCAATGGTGAATGGGAGAGTTTCCTTAATTTCTCTTTCTGCTCTTCCGTTGTTAGTGTATAGGAATGCAAGAGATTTCTGTGCATTAATTTTGTATCCTGCTGCTTTACTAAACTCATCTGGTGTCGTCCTTTGGCAAAGGTAATTAGTCCATCTTCTCCCCTCCACAGGGTGTATCTGTTTAACTCAGACCTACCTCTGGATTCACATCCCACTGATCCCATCCCTGCCCCTGCTCTGTGGTATGACCCCAACACCGCATGTCTCCCTGGGTATCTGATGACTTTGTTCACTGACAACTCAGTCCTGTCCCACCAAATCTCCTCTTAGTGCTACTTGTCAACATGAGTTTTGGACTTTCCATCACCAATGTATTCAGGGCTCTCAACAATTTATCCGCTTCTTACTATTTTCTACACTCTATTCCACTGCTTTCCCCTGCTGTAAACACCCCTACCTAACTCATAACTAATTTGATTATTGTAAATGTCCACACTAGAAAATGTAAACCCAGTGTGAATCAGGATAGAAGAGCTGAATCAGCCTATATTGATCAAAATCACTCTTTAGACTGTTATTTATAAGAGAACAAATAATTTTAATTAATAAGAGAACATTTTAAAAGATTCTTAATAACAAGGAGTTTGATGCAAGTGAGTCATCAACATCTCAATGCCACATTCCTTTGGAAATATTTTAAGAGATAACTGGCAGGTGGGGAGAGCCTGGACTCTGGTTCCATGTTGCTGCTGCCTTTTGCCTTAGTGGTGAAACTTTGGAATGAGGAGTTGTTCACTTGCTGCCTTAGAATCTCAGGTCTAATCCTGCCCCTCCTCTGGGCTCAGGTCTAATCCTTCCCCTCCTCTCAGCAGCCTGATTAAAACAAAGGCAAGAAACAAAGCCCAGGTAACAAGCTGAGTGTCTCCCACAGGGGCAAGTGAAAAACAATGATAAAATGATCCAACGACTGATGAAAACCAAGGTTGTTGCTTAGTCTACCAACACCCTCGAAGGGACATCCAACCCCTGTGCAGAACTTGGACTGTTCTGTGGGGGATCCCTGTGCCCTCGAAACTCCAGCATCAATCACCCTCACCCTTCACCACCTCATCTTTCTCCTAGTAGCCTGCATAAATAAAACAAAACCTTCCCTGAAGGCAAGACTAATGGCTCCCCATCACCATGAGGCTGTTTGTCATAAACAGACAGTGGGCAGGGTATCTATAATTCTGCAGGAAATGACAGTGATATTTTCGAAACAGCTGGGGTGCGAGTAAGATCATTATGGGGCTGTATTTAATAACTCCAACTGTTAAATGTAGTCCAGGCTCCCCTGAAACCAATTTAAATTGGCAAGGGAAATAACGTCAGGGTTAGAAATGACTGATTTGTCTATATCATGCATAACTTCTGCTGATAGTTGAATAAAACATTTGCCAGGGCTTGGGCACGAGGTAGATACGAGGCAAGAGAAGGAAAAAAAGAAAAAAGAAAGAAAGAGATACTGTCGTGCTACTGGCAGAAATGGGAGCCAGTATTGGTGGGAAGATGGTGCATTTGGTTTTAGTTGCCCTTAAGAAAACTGCTAAGAGCTGACCTGAATTCCAGCCATGGTCAGTGACTGTCCACAGCCCCCTAACTATTTCCACAAGTCTCTCTGCCTCGGTGGCACATGCTTCTCTGTTCCCTGCCCCTCCTGGGCCACCGAGCTGGGTGTTTGTGCTGGCTGTCACCAGTTCCATAAGATGTCCTTTGGATGTACTGCTGACGTGGGTTTCACAGGAAGGCTTGAAGCCAGCCATCACTCTGGCTCCACATCCGCCAACTTTCTCTTTCTCTCTCAACACCCGTCCTTCCTTCCTGAAGCAACTGAAGAGCTGCCTCCCGTCACCATGTGCTGGTCAACTCTGCATACACCTAAGTGTCTCCTCTCTCACCCGAAGTACTCAGCAGGGAGATTTTACAAACATATATATATACTTCCTTCCCTAAAGAGTGTACTGGTGAAATTTTTTCTTCATCCTACTGAATTTTATGCACACACACACACATATATATGTATATATGAATTATATATATATATAATTTTGTATATATGTATATATACATATATATATATTTTATCTTTGCAGTGTGTTGAAATTCCATTTATATTCTAGATTTTCTCCTCCTTACTATTGCTGCTGCTGCTGTTACTAGTAATACTAGTATTTCTCCTACTCAATTAACATTGTTAACAGCCTTATTGAGGTAAAACTGATATACAAATAACTGCACATATTTAATGTTACAATTTGATGAGTTTGGGCATATGCAAAAACCATGATTCCATCACCACAATCAAGGTAATAGATGTACCCATCACCTCCCAAAGTTTCCTTGTGTTCCTTTGTTTTTGTTTCTTTTGTGATAAGAACACTTAACATGAGATCTACCCTCTTAACAAAATTTTAAGTGTACACAACTCTATTGTTAACTACAGGTGCCGTGTTGTAGAGCAAATCTCTAGAACTATTCATCTAGCATAACTAAAACTTTATGCCAGTTGGATAATAACTCCTCATTTCCCTCACTGGCCCACTATTGTATTCTCTACTCCTGATGCTTTGGCTACTTCACATACCTCATGTAAATGGAATCGCACAGTGTTTATCCTTCTGTGGCTGGCTGATTTCACCTAGCATAAGATCTGCTAGGATCATCCTTGTTGTAACAAATGACAGAATTATCAGGGAAGTGCAAATCAGAACCACAATGAGATATCACCTCAAACCTGTTAGCATGACTATGATTTTTTTAAAAGATAACTATCGGAAAGGATGTGAAGAATTTAAAACCGTTGTACACTGTTGGTGAGAATGTAAATTGATGCAGTGAAAACAGTGTAAAGTTTCCTCAAAAAATTAGAAATAGAATATCATATGATCCAGCAATCCCATTTCTGGGTATATACCCAACAGAATTGAAATTAGGATCTTGAAAAGTTATACGTACTCCCATGTTTATTGCAGCATTGTTCATAATAGCCATGATACTGAAACAAGCTATATGTGCATCCGCCGGTGAGTGGATAAAGGAAATGTGATATACATGCAATAAAATATTACCCAGCCTTAAAAGTGAAGTAAATCCGTTAACATTTGTATGAACTTTTGATTTACAAAGTACTTTGTAGATTCCACACACCTTTTACAATCTTTGTCTTATTTGCTTCTCACAAGATTCTGGGAGGGAGGGGTCGGGGAGGTGTAATTATTGGCTTCAAGTTATAGGGGAGGACTGAGGTCCAGTCAGGCTGGGCGACTTGCCCAAGGTACCGGGGTTGGTTCGTGTTCAACCTAGACAGGATGGAATGGAGAACTTTTGGTTCTTAAGCTCTGAATCTTTCCTCTTGATAAAATCATGCTGCATCAATAAGAATAAATCTATAATTTGGTAATAATAATAATCTGTAAATTGATGACTTCATTAACAGTGAATTTTAAGATCTGACACTTCCTGAGGAAACAAGGACAGTGGGCTTTAATTTGCAAAGAGAAAATGTCAGCCGAGGGAAGAGACCACAGTAAAGGGACCGTGGATGATACAGAAGGTGAGCTGGTGGGAGAAACCAAAAGTGAGACGTTTCTCATGGATTCTGAAAACATTCAGTAGAGATCATCCAGGGACCATCATTTCATTGATGCAGGTACTAAAGTCAGGAAAGAACATATATACTTAGTAAAGAACATGCCCACAGCTCTAGATCAGAGGATCCTGGGCCTTTCTGTTCAAGTTTCAGTACCTCATTCAAAGAATCTGTCTGGTCCCTTTTGGGATCAGTGTCCACCTTAGAGCACTTGGCCATGGCCAAACAGAAGAGTCCCATAGCACCAGCAGAGCCAGTGACAGCCTTCCCTTTCTAAAAAAGGAAAGTGTGTTAAATCTAGGGTCACCCTAGTTGTTTCTATTACAATGTACCATACCAGTTGGATCTTAAAGAACTGACAAATGTTGACATGAGACGATATGACGAGAAATAGAAAAACAGGAATAAACCGTGCATCTTTTTTTTTTTTTTTTTTTTTGTAGTTCTCCCGTTTGGATGGAACATAGGAAATGGTGAAAGAGTAATGGAACGTGCTAAAACTAGAAAGGTAGAAAGTAGTTGTGACAGTTTCTGGGGATAAACAGAGAACAGTTTTAATTGGCTGCAGGAAGTTGACCAGAAGGAACCATATACTTTGCTGCATTAGGGATTTGTGTTTGAATACTACATAAATTTATGAAAATCTTTTAGCCTCATAGGAGCACTTTCGGTTGTAGTTACTATGAATCAACCTCCCCATGGGGCCAAAACTCCTTAGCACAAAATTACTTTCTCTAGTGAGGCACTTCAAATTTTACTACATTGGTATTGGATCTTTTTTGCTAAACAGGGAAGATGGATTGTGACCAGAATAGCTTTTATTCAAATAGCAGCAGCAGCAATCAGAGCAGAAGAGATCTATCATGTTTACTAGCAATGACAACTGTTTGCATTTAGTATAAATGCCCTCCCTTCAAATTGGCCTCATCAGGAAAAATCATCCTGGAATCTTAAGTTGCCTTCTCTTGCCAAATATAGAAGTTCTGTCCTTTTCTCAACAAAAGTGATGTGTTTTCCTAGATTGCAAAGCATTCTATTATCTGAAGGGGAAAGGATGTCCCAGAGAGGAGCAGAGCGAGAACTCCATCGGGCGTTAGTGAGAAAAGAATTCCCATAGCCGTGATTTGAGACTTTGCCCTAAAAAAACAGCCATTGAAGAAAGAGTATATTCTAGTGGTGAAAAGTACCAAACTAGAAACTAGGAACTGGTAAACATTTTTTTTTCTAGAGCTCAAAACTGGTCACAAATGCTTAGACATCTTATTTTCTTATTGTCTCCCTTCTACATTTACTGACAAAAAAACCAAAAAACAAAACAAAACAAAACAAAAAACCGATGATGGGTTACAGCCATGTTATGCTCAACAGGCACAGATTGTGTTGACATTAGAAACTTCCTCTTCATGGGTAGAACATTTTAGAAAAAATAAATTGATTCTTGTACTCTATTTCAGAAAATTTCAATCGAATTAGCAAACTATTTTTAACATTCACAAGTTCTGAACTCCAAAATCTAGAGGGCTTTTTCTTTTTAATGTTTTTTTCTTTCTTGAGATATCAGATGTTGTTACTTTGCCACAATTAAAAATCAAACCATCTCGATTAATTTTCTTTGACATTTTAAACCGCATGTTCTCTGGAGCAAATCTTGAGGGTTTTTATAATTTTCTCATTTCAAATGCAAGCTATATGAATTGAGTTTATTAACATTTTAAAATAGAAAAATGTTACTCATGAGTCTTTATTAAGAAAAAAAGTGCATATATAGTGGCAACTAAAATCTTGGAAATAATGTACTCTATTCTCCCTGGAACATATATACTTTCTTTGAAGTTAGATGCCTAAAGAAATGAACAAATACTAAAGGGAAACCCTAAGGTCTAAATTAATGTTCTTCCACTTGTGTCTAAATGCTTACCAGGGAGCCATTTGAATAAAAGGCATGTCTTTTTAAACAGAAAGAATCCTTGAGAACTGAAGTCGCTAATGGTTACCATATTCATATTTCATATTTCTCACCATGGGTTTGCATTTTTATGATATTAAGTTATGTCTAACACTAAGCAACACAAAGTCAACTTAGCCATTATTTAGATCCATAAGTGATTAAGCTAAACCAGTCATTTGCCTTTTTATTTATTAACTGGTTGTTTTGTTATTGATCACATGATTTGGCAGGATGCAATTCAGCAGATAAAGCACCAAGGCCAATAGCTGTTTGCCTCAAATCAGGAAATAACATATACCTACCTTGAATCAGGGTCTGGGTCACTGTATATGTTTGTTAGTATGAAAGTTCAGTCCTCTTTAGCACCAGTAAACCCACATCATGAGGAATGTTCCTGTGGGACATGTGCTTTCTGTGACATCTCCTGCTTATCTCAGCTAATACCCTGCAAACAAAAGCAAGTCTTAAACGAGGGTCTTTTATTATTATTATTATTATTATTATTGAAGTATAGTTGATTTGCAATGTGTTAATTTCTGCTGTACAGCGCAGTGATTCAGTTATATATATATATATACTTTTTCATATTCTTTTCCATTATAGTTTATCACAGGATATTGAATGTCATTCCCTGTGCTCTACAGTAGGACCTTGTTGTCTGTCCATCCTATATATGATGATTTGCATCTGTTAATCGCAAACTCCCAATTCACCCCTCGCCCTTCCCTACCTCCTCTCCCTCTTGGCAACCACAAGTCTTTTCTCTATGTCTGTGAGTCTGTTTTGTAGATAAATTCTTTTGTTCCATATTTTAGATTCCACATATGTGATATCGTATGGTATTTGTCTTTCTCTTTCTGACTTACTTCACTTAGTATGATAATCTCTAGGTTCATCCATGTTGCTGCAAATGGCATTATTACATTTTCCTTTATTGCTCAGTGATACTCCACTGTATATATGCACCACATCTTCTTTATCCATTCATCTGTCAATCAACATTTAGGTTGTTTCCATGTCTTGGCTATTGTGAATAGTGCTGCTATGAACATAGGGGTGCATGCATCTCTTTGAATTATAGTTCTGTCTTGATATAAGCCCAAGAGTGGGATTGCTGGGTCATGTGGCAACTGTATTTTTAGTTTTTTGAGGAAACTCCATACTGTTTTCCACAATGGCTACACTGGTTTACATTTACATCAACAGTGTAGGAGGTTCCCTTTTCTCCACATCCTCTCCAGCACTTATTATTTATAGACATTTTGAATCATGGCATTCTGACTGGTGTCAGGTAATACCTCATTGTAGTTTTGATTAAGCAAGGGTATCACTGTGGGTCCAGTGCACTTTTATTGGTCTGAGCTTGGGTTTCAGAGAATCCAAGATGACCTAAAATTGTAGAGAACAATTGCTGTGTGTGCATTTTTTTTTTTTTTTTTTTTGGCAAGAAGTTTTCTAGCTATTATTAGATTCTAAAAGTGGTTCAAAACCAAAAAGGTTAAAGATTTTGGGGAGAGAAAATACTCCTTATAGTTTTAAATTTCTACTTTATCTTGTTTCTCTGCTGATAATTTATATTTTCCTTTATATTTTATGATTAGATAAAACCATGAAAATACTCCTCATGGTTTTAAATTTCTACTTTATCTTATTTCTCTGATGATATTCTCATTTATATTTTATGATTTCGGCTATAAACCCCAAACATGAGAACTTAAACAAATAAATCAATATGTGTTTAAGTCAAGGCAGTAATGACACTGCCAGCGGCTGAAGGGGAGCCTGCCACTGGGCTCTGGCAAGAGGAGCCAACTCAGAGCCCAGACTTTCTCTCCAGAGAAGGGCCTCACACAGAGGACAAGGAGGAATGCCAGCAACTTCTGAACGGAAGTTCAGATTTATGGGAGGCATGCTACCAAACATTGCCTTAAAGACACCAAGGTCATTGCTATTGAGGAAGCAGATGCCGTCTTGGTATAAACATGAGGAGAGGGATGACATGCAATAGGACTATAGGGAGATACAGAGCACCTCAATTAAAACAGCGCTGAGAAATGCACACACCCTGTTGTCAGGAGGCAGCTGGGGAAGACATAAAGGCCATTTCAGTTTCAGACACTGCCCCTGTCCTAAAGTGCATCCTATTCAAACACTCACACTCAGCAAAGTCCCTGGGAATCATTAGTACCTCTTATTACTGTGCTCACGTGAACCAGTATGTTTTGTGATTCCTATATACAAATTGACATAATAAATTCTAACTACACCCAAGGAACCAATATGGTGCATTACATCAAGAGCACAGCATAAAAGATTCCCTGGAGAGATTCTGTTAAGTCACAGTATAATAGTTTCAGCAGAGGCATTAACTTGTATTGTGTCAAACAACTGCATGTTAAAGACTCCCTAAACAGATAGGGACATGACAAGAATACATTAACAGCTGCTTGCTGTGTCAGTCATCCAGAGCTAATGTTATAAGATGTTGCATAGAAAGACTAGAGGGAAAATACATTAGATTTGTTAAAATTCAACTATGCCTAGTTTATGGATTATAATAACCTTGTCAAACCTCTTGGTACTTTGAATCAAAATTATCCCAGTAACAGTGAATAAGCAAGAATGAAGATCAGTTATCTGTGCTGCTTTGTACACAGAGCTGTTACTGCTAACTCATAAATCAAAATGAGCTATTGAATCCGTGGCTAGTACAAGGTGCTAATGAGGCGAGGGTCAAGATTGGACCCCACGAGTGTCCCTTAGTCTTACTGAAGTCCATGACTAAAGATAAAATGCCCAAGTCTGGACAGCCTTTCTGCTGGTGAGCGCCAGGGGACCAGGTCAGAAAGAGCCAGTCCCTCATTACCAGTAAGCACGGTTGGGGGTGGGGTGAGGCCCACATTTTACACAATTCACAGCCGGTCACATCTAGAAACAGGACTATGCCTTAGTTCTTTCCACGATGTCTTCCTGTCATCTCTGTTGAAGACAGAACAGTAGCACCATTTATACAATTTAGGCCTCTTTTGTATTCCCCATGCTAGGAGGTTGGGACTAGTTTGTGCCGTTAGAATACTATATAAATATCTGTAATCTTAATAATAATAGTTTCTCTCAGGAAAAAATGAGGCAAAAATAAAATCTCACATACACATACATATATACATATATATATGTACACACACATACATACACAAAAATACAAATCTTTTTCTATGCACATATATGTTTATTTTCCACAAAACAGGGTCATACTATAGTTACAATTTTATGTGACTTTTTTCCCTTAGCAATATGTCAGAAAAATTAGCTAATTTAAGCAATAGAATTTCCTAAATATGCTTAGTAATATGTTGCACAAAATGATGTGAAACAAGTATCTTCATTGGAAATTCCTCTTGACCTTTGAAAATCTAAAATCTGTAGCACTGCCAAAGGTTTGAGACTTTGGGTCAAGCAATATCCCTATCTTAACTCTCCCTCCTATACCATGTCCAAACCCCCTTCTCTAATGGTGGGAAGCCATGATGCTCCTTCACTGCCAAAGAGTGTAAGTTTCAACTTTTGGCCTAGGTTTCTGCTGCCTAAGGACATTGACTACATATACTTCAAAAACCGTGACGTCAAGATGGGACCCTGAGCGCTCGTCTAGAGAAGCATGTTCAGATTCTAGGCCACCACTATTGAGTGTATTGGGAACTCAATTTCATTCTTTAAGCAAGTTTATGAGAAGAGAAAGGAATAGAAAAATAGCGAGTACCTACATCACATGAAGGAAATGCAGATGTTGGATAATGAGACTCTAGTTACATGGATATGCGTTTGCTTAGGTCACAAGGTTAAATGGACACAAATTTTAAAAGTTGAAAACAACAACAAATCTAGAGAGAAAAGCCTTTAGAACACCAGAATTCCAAAGTTCCCCTAGAATCCCTCTTCACCTAAAAAAAAAAAAAGTTAATGCATAAATCCATTAATTCTGGAGTTCCTCTGACAGCTTCAGGGCTCACAGCAGCTGGCCTCCATATTTGTTAGAAGCAGCAAACTTTTAACAGGTTCTTACTCCTGCTTCTGAGCCTTATAGGGAAAAATAAAATGTGTGCAGCCTGACTCATTTTAATCATAAAACTCGGCATGTTTCTAGAATAAGGAATCTTCTGATTAAAGACTGCCAAGTTCAAAGACTCATTTTGGCTGCAGGAAAGAAATAAAATGATTCAAATTAAAGACGAAGGAACTGAAGCAGGTGAAATGTTGAAACGGCTTAAACTGCTGCTCTGGTGCTCACCTCCCACCTTCGAAGGGATCGCAACAGGAGAAGATTATCAGAGGAGACAATTTGTTGACACCATTACTCAGCCCTTGCACTGCATCTGTAAATTTAGGACATGGTAAAAAGTTTCAGTTTTGACTTCTGACAGTTAACGACTTTATGAAACCAGATGCACTGATATCCATAGCTGACTGTAAGATACCGTATTAATCCCACTAACTCATTCATGTAAGCCACAACTCAGTGATGTGGTCATTGATTAGGACTGAATTGGTAGGCTGAAGAGTTCGAGAGGTCTAAGTCTATGTCCTTTAAAATGGTAGATTTCTTGTGAATAGCGCAAATAGTGTTATGTATGTGTTTAGCTTGAGATCAACAACCTTTGCACAGCCTGTCTTTCCTTTAACATTAATAACACACATTCTGAGCCATAAGGCGGCGTGCAAATACATATTACACCGGACTATTCACTACATAATATGTGATTTTTAAGCCTGGATTCTTACGGATAAGGAGTATTTTGCATACCATAATCCTCAGATTATATAGGACAATACTGAGCACCAACTGGTCCCTCAACGAATATTGATTATACAGTACAACAGAAACGAGAAGGAAACAAACTTTTATTGAATAACTTTGTGCCAGGCCCTTGATGTGCATTACATCATTTGAGCCCCAAGATATCCTGAGTAGCATGGGCAGGTATTCCTATTCTACAGCTGAAGAAACTGAGCTCAGCAATGTGTAACAGTTCACAAAGCATCCCCCTCGGTCTCCGGAACCTGGTGATCTTCTCACTGCATCAGGGATGGCAAATAAGTGCCACATCCCTGGCAAGCAGTCCTAGTGTTCATTCCTACCGGGCCAGGGTATAATCTAAGACTCCAACCCAATACAGTTTCTGGGCAGCTTCAGTCAGCTGATCACAGTTCATTCAGGAGTTGAAAACAAATTGCAGATTTGAAATTCAGCATTTAGTCTCCGAGAAACGTTCCAACTCTGATATCCTATATTTCCTACCTACATTCTTTAAAGAGTTTTATAATAATAATAATAATAATAAACTTTTAGAATAAAAAGTTTCAATATTTAAAATAGTTTTTATTACAAATTTTATTGTAATGAATTAGAAGAGGCAAAATCTGAGTTGAAGAATGAAGCTTAAAACTATCACCTTATTAACCGTCCAACTGCCATTCTGGACTACCTGCACCTCCCTCTCTGCTGGATCTTTCCCCAATGGTGTCTGCTTCTTTGTCTCTTTTCTGGCATTATCTTAGCTCTGCCCTGTCTAACATGGTAGTTCCATCCCCATGTGGGTTTTGAGCACATGAAATTGTAGCTAGTTCCAACCTAAATGGGCCATCAGAATAAAATACTGTAGAGATTTTGAAGACTGGTGTGAAAAAGAGAAAGTAAAGTAGCGCATGAATAATTCTTATGTTCATCCCATGTTGACATGATAGTAATAGATGAATAAAATTGTTAGAGAAAATGCACTGTTAAAATTAGTTTCATCTGCTTCCTTTTATTTTCTTGTAATGTGGCTGCTAGAAAACACAAACAAACATGTAGTGCATAGGTAGCCTTGCACTATATGGCCTTGCACTGTATTTCTGTTGGATAGCACTGTCATAAAGGCTTTCATCTTCCATCTTTGATTCTTCTGTTTTCCTTGCTCTTGTGTGGCTTCCTGTTCCATTTGCAAAGCTGGATGGTCCCCCATCTTCCTTAGTTGTTGGCTCTTGGCCGCAGCCTTGTGTCTGGCTTCCGTGTGATGGGACAGCTATTCTGTCTTCCTTCTGTCCACGGTAGCCTCCCTCTGCAACAGCTCTCTGCTGCCCACTGTTGTTGCCGGGAAACCTCTGAACTCTCTGATCTGCATTTCCGTTCTTCTGGCCAAACTGCATCAAATTCCAGCATCCTTCATTTCTTATGAGTTCTCTCAGAGATACATAGCAAGAGATCAGATTTGAAATGGGGAAGTGAGAAGATAATCAAGCTCGTCCCCCTCTGACATGGAGTACTCCTTCTTTGGCAGGGCATTCAACCAGCTCAAAGTAGCCCACCAGTGGCTGACTGGTAAAGCTGGAGGAGCAGGTGATCCACGCCCATAACAGCTTATCAATGGTCTTCACAGAATGGGCAGTGGTTGTAGAACAGCTGAGACCACAACTGGAAACATCTAGAGCATGTCAGATAGCTGTTAGGGGTCCAAACCTGAGATGCAGAGCAGGAACTGTTTCTTTGTAAGGCAGAGGGGAATGAGGGGAAAGTTCAAAGCCAAGAAATTCACCTGTAGAGTACAGAGAAAGGGCAAATCTCGTGAATCAAAGATCCAACCACCAGGGGGCAGTAGAAAAAATTGTTAAAAGATGTGAGTTTATGTCTCAGCCCTGCCACCTAACTACACTTCTAGTTGTATCATTTGCCTTTTGCATCTGAAAACTATAGACAATAACACTTCTCTTACCTGGGCATTGTGTCAATTATATAAAACTTATGGCACAAGGAGAAAGTTGCAGGAGGAGTGGGTAATAGAAGGGACAGCAGTCTGTCCCCCAAATCCCAGATTGGAGGAAAATATGTAGCTACAGGGAATGTGATCTTGACCAGAAAAGCACCTGAGCGCACCTGTGTATATTGTAAAATATAAATCGCAGTCTACTTGCTTCAAAACAATATAAAAATACAATTTTTTATCATGAATGAACCTTTTTTAAAAGGAAGGAGAAAGTGACTCTGAGAACATTGCACTTGGAAGGCACATTCACAATCACACCAACTTCTCAAGCAGTTTAGTCATACAGCTGAAAATATGGATATAAAAAATCTCCGGAACCTTTGCCAAGGTGGCACTAGCCTTCTTGTTTTTCTTCAGTCACGTTGCACTGGTTCCTGCTTCAGAGGCTCTACACTGGCTTCCCCCCACCCCAGCCTGAAAAGCTTCTCCCCTGGCTCACGCCTTATCTCTCTTCTGCCCATCAGCACCAGCCCTTCTGCTGTGCCCACCAAGAGACCTCCTGAGGTTACACGAAACGTGTAATGTGTAGTCTCAGAAAACCACCTCGGGCCACACATGGTACCAGTGTCCTGAGAAGGTTCTCGACAAGAACGAAATTGAGCCCCCTAAACCAGAGCCTCAGGTGTCCCTTTTCAGCAGTGGTGACCTTGCAGTAACTCAGGTGCCACCATCCACACCAGGGCACGGATAAAAAAAGACCCTTATCCGGAGCTGCCCAGGCTTAAATGCCTCTTGTCCCATAAGAGCAAATAACTCTTGCAGTCCATTCATGGGCATATCTTACAGAGTCCCCCAAACCAACAGGCCAGTGATAAGACTCATGGGCTCAGAGAAGCCCAAAAAGGTGGGACCTCCATCAGATACTTAGAGGTTATGTGCAGTACCTCCTATTTCAGATGCAGTTTACCAACATGGCAACATTTTTATCAAAAGCAATGTTGCTTAATAACATAGTTGGCATTTTTACCCAAATCAGATCACCAGAGAAACAGATCTAGACAGTTGGACTAAAGCTCAGGTTCTCGTGAAGCAGGAGCTTTGGTTAACCCACACCATCTATAATAGCCATGGGTTCTGTCACTTTAGACTTTCAGCCCCCTTGCCCTGCTTTATGTCTGTTCACAGCATGCATACTTGTTTATTTATTTGTCTGCTTATGTACTTGTTTGTTGCTGGGTGCCCCCTTCCCTATATCAGCTCCGTTAGAGCAAAGAAGTTATCTGGTATGTTCCCTGTTGTATCCAGCATCTAAGAAAATGTCTAGCATACAGTAGGCACTCAATAAACATATATTAAATGAATAACATCAATATCCAGGATTTGGTGCAAAGAGAAAGAATCCAGGCTATTATTACTGGTCTAACTAGTGACTTATGAGCAGATGTCTGTGGGCAAGCAATCTGTTAGCATGCCAAGTGGCCCCCCTTCGAGACCTGGTCCCAAATGCACAAGGGTTCGAGAAAAATAATCACATTTCTAAAAGGACTAGGGTATTGGTCAGGGTATTTATCACAGAGCAGCAAATAGTGACCTAGTCTGTAGGACCTAAAAAACTGGAAAACAACAACAGACAGAAAACAACTTAATGCAGGAATCTAGCTACTGGAACATTAAAATTCCAGCGTCAGAATGGACTCACTACCAAGATGGCTTGGCTGGAAGTTTAACCTCTACATGATGCCCAAGCACAGTGGATCAAACTACTTCATTTTCCACCATCACGTCCTGAAAAGTTCTGTGAGATGTTAATAAATACTATTTAGAAAAGGGTTCATGCTTGGGAAATCCCAGTAAATATCTTTGTTTATTAAAAGACCTCTCTGAGAATTTCCTTTGTAAATTTCAAAGAGAGACCACAAAACACAGCCTTTCCCAAACTTGGCAAACTGTGGAAACTTTTCCTTCTCAGTGCATCTCACTGTACATTGGAACAATTTTCATAAACATGTTTTATACTGTTTGGCAGAAGATCATATAATGTCTATGTCATGACCAAAACTCCCCAAATGAGGAAACAGGAACTAAGAGCTGAGAGTAAAATGAATACAGGCATCCCTCAGAGATATCGAGGGTTCAGTTCCAGACCAGGGCAATAAAGCAAATACAGCAGTAAAGCGAGTCTCATGAGTTTTTGTTTCTCAGCGCATGTACAAGTCATGTTTACACTGTACTGTAGTCTATTCAACGTGCAACAGCACCATGTCAAAAAAGTACATACCTTAATTTAAAAATATTGTATTGCTAAAAAATGCCCGAGCCTTCAGTGAATTGTAGTAGTACCATCAAAGGTCCTGACCACAGATCACCAAAACAAATATTAATATACTACTAATGAAAAAGTTTGAAGTATTGTGAAAATTACCAAAATGTGACACAGGGACATGTAGTGAGCAAATGCTGTTGTAAAAAGTGCATCAAGAGACTTGCTCAACACAGGGTTGACAGACTTTCAGGTTTCAAGGTCAACAAACTTTCAATTTGTAAAAAGCAGTATCTGCAAAGCGTAATAAAGTGAAGTGCAGAAAAAGGAGAGATGCCTGTATATTCAATATGATTTTGAATGTATAATTTAACTATAAAAATTTAATCTTTAATTTAAAAGGTTATTTTTTCAGGTATACATATATACACACACACAGTTAGTCACTTAAAAATTTTGTCTGTGAATAACTAATAGTTCCCTTATCCCAGCTCTGTTCCAGTCTCCACAAGAATGAGCCCCTTTATGTCTTCTAATTCTAAGAACCACGAACATTCACAAAACTACAGTGCTTATACAACTTGAATTGCACTTAACAGCTAGCTTAATACCTACCCTTGATAACAGGCATTCTAAGAAGACAGCAATTTTCTGTCTAATCAGGTACCAAATGGACATTCTTCTCCTCAAATGTCCCAAAAACAAAGAGAGAAGAAAAATAAATTTGAAAATAAATCTGCCAGCCCACTTTACAACCTAGACTTGCACTAGTTCTGTGAAATGAGTGTCTAGATATCTAAAGGCCACCCCCTCCTGTATGTCCAGGGTCTGCGAGGTGGCTGCCCCTCCCCATACCCCGGTGGCTCCAGCCAAACGTGCGGAGAAAAGAACGAATGAGAAATTTGCTTTGACTCCTGACATACAGGAAATGTGCAAAATCTTTCCAAGGCAGAATAGTGTGCTACCACACAGAGTGGGAGCATCAGGCAACAAAATCCAAATCAGCCCCATACAATGCTCTTTTATCACGGTGGCCCTCGGATGCCTCCATCAACAGCCAAATGAAGCCAAAGACCATTAATTTAAATAGAGAGAAAACACCACTAATCACTTTGCACAGAAGCTAAGCTAACAGCAAGTCAGGAATTTCACATTTGGGCTAAACGTGTAAACATGGATTGTATCCAGCATTAATATTCATCTCTGTGAAATCCTCACTCCCTGTAGTTCTTCACACTTCATGACAAGCATTTATTATACATAAAAGAATTTTAAATGTCTACTCCTGACAGAATAATCATCCATTTTTTACAACGTGTGACCAAGGAAACATCTTAATTTTAATTCTTATTTCAGTATATTTCACTGCCGGGCTCGTGGCTGCAGAGCCTCGAAACGTCTGCACAATCTCCTCCCCATCTCTTACCCTGAAGGGGGTGAGGTGAGTGGGGGCGAGGACTTAAAAACTGCAGCTTTTTGGTGGCCAGCGTACTTTTTAAGCACAACACGAATCATAAAACATTTAAAATTTTGTCTGTTTCAAAGTGAAAAAATTGTTTTCATTGATGTATAGAAAACAGAGAACAAAGTTGAAGTCATTCTGGAAACAGAATGCTTCCCTGTTCACATGCCGATGTCTCATTTCCAAATTTGCCAAAGGAAAGCTTTCTGTATCCAGAAGCAGCATTTTCAGTACATGTGAGAAGCCAGCTGTACAGGAAAACACGAAATGCCAGGGATTCGATTGCCGCTCAGTCAGTGAGCATCGGGAGGTGGCACTGCCTTCCGTTCCCCTTGGGGAACCCTTCGTCACTTAGCTGTTGCCTGGTTACCCTGCTGGTGGAATGTACTCTCCCAATTCCAGTTTGGTAATTTGTCACAACAAAAATATCAGTTCATTACATTAAAACCTACCCCCACTGAATAGCCTGTAACGTCATAGCAGATGCAAAGTGCTGAGAAACACTCCCTGAAACTGAGGAATTTTCATAAATTCCTCAAGCAGCGCTAATGAACTGTAGACTCATGTAAACCCAGGCCAGAAGTGTTCATTGCCTGTTTACTGAGTCTCACTTTGTATGACCTTAACCTTTATTTAAGATGTTATTCTATTCTCCCCAAAATGTTGTGAGGCACAAAAAATTGTTGTTATCCCTTTCTGGGTGATATGGGGTAGCCAAAATTTTAGTATGTTAACATCTATCCCCACACTAGTTCAATATTTCTCATGCCAAAGCAGAAAGTCAAGTCTCTCATGAAGCGCATAATTTTTTATAGCTAGAAAAATCATCAATGTGCTTTCCTGAATCTTTTGGTGCATATAAATCTCCATAGTAATGCTTTATCCAGAAATGACTCTTGAAGCAAGAAGAGTGGACATTACGCTTGAAGCCAGCAGCTCTATAAGCTACTTCTGTGGAAGAGAGATTTTAAGCTGGTGCTTTTGGAAACACAAACTAGATAAATCAGAGCAAGGGGAACTAGAGAGAAGTTTACTTTGGATGCATCTATACACATCCACTTGAATGGGTCATGATGCTTTCCTAGTTTGTGCTTATGCAGCCACTTAGCGAGTTTGATGTCAGACCACGCAGTTCAGATCCACACTGTGTCCTCTCCTAAACTCACTTCACTCAGCTGCTGAGAATTAATACCCAAAGTGGATCCTCTGGCGCTTTTTGTACAAGTACAGATTATTTGTTTTGACCACAATTCCTTTGGAGGAATCGCATTCCTTTAGCTTAAATTACCTGCCTAGAAATAATTGAGCTTGTCACACTTCTTCCTGAGTGAATGGAGGAAAAATTGCCAGGTATTTCAAAGATGTGATTTTGGTTTTCAAAAAGCCCAATGTTGAATGTCTGCTTAAATTTACCATTGACTCTGAAAATATTTTATTTTCCCGAATCAAGTACAATATGAAACTAATTTTCTAAATATTGGATTCTTCATGACTTCCTTTAAATAAGTAAATGCAAAAGCATTTCAATGAATTGGCTTCTATCAACTGGAGCAGGAACATAAAGTAAGTCCTACTGATGTGTGGAGAATAAGTACTAATGTTAGTTGAATATTAATCTTTATTGAATATTTCCTAGGTGCCAGATGTGAGTAACACTAGCATCTCCGTTTACAGGTGAGGAAACCGAGGAGGAGAAAGGTTAAATGACTTGCTTGCAATTAAACGACCAGTAGGCAGCACAGCTGGGCCTGGGCCTGGCCATCTGGCATCAGATTCTATGCTGGGAACCATGGAGCTCTTCTGTAATGCGGTAGGGAGGTGATTCTCCAGATGTCAACAATCGGATTCATCATCAGGTGTCAGGTATCAACCTAACCTTCCATGGAACTCTCAGAAACACACCTGGCTTGGTATCCAGTTTCACCTACAAGAAAATAAAAGAAAGGAAGGAAATTGAAGGGAAAATGTAGTAGGAATTTGGAAAACAAGTAATTACACTTTCCCAGTTTTCATAAACATGTGTAAACAGTATAACAACTTGCTACATAACACTTTTTAAACTGTTAAGTCTCTAGAAACCAATGCTTCTGATCTCACCAGTAGAGCATGAGGTCTAGGAACGGGCACCAAGATACACATCAGTTGGTTCAAGCTGTGGTCTGTCGCAGTCAGTGAGGGATTTCAGAAAGTTATTACCTATGTTTTACTGGGTATTCTTTAACAATGCTGACGATTTGGCAATAAAGTACCTTTTATTTCTTTATTCATTTCATAAAGGACAACAACAGATGCCATAAAGAAGTGGTCTCCTGAGGCAATATTATTTCTTTGCAGACCTAAAGGGAAAGTTTTTTAAATAAAATGTTCATAATGTGTTTTTTTTTAAATGATGCTTCTGTTGGTGAAGATACCCAAGTCAATGTGAAAGCCCATGGAATTACAAATATATGATGACAAAGTACTAATTGAGGTGTTATCATATGAAGAATAAACTTAATTTCCAAAGTAGAGTTAACCTGAATTTTCACATTTAAAGAATACCAAATGTGGCTACTCTGCTTCTCTAAGAAAATCCTCTTTGCTCCTTTAAAGAACAAAGCTTTAGCCTTAAGCTAGCTGCTTTTATTAATATTAAAATTACCCAGCGAGTGTTGATCTTAT
Source organism: Hippopotamus amphibius kiboko (assembly GCF_030028045.1). Lineage (NCBI taxonomy): Eukaryota > Metazoa > Chordata > Mammalia > Artiodactyla > Hippopotamidae > Hippopotamus > Hippopotamus amphibius. The sequence continues at coordinate 85,789,561 of NC_080190.1, read as the reverse complement.
TAACCAGAGGCTACACATCAACATAGCATCTTCCAAAGAGTCCATCACTGGCAAGTACCACATGGATTCCAAAAAAATCATACAAGTGTCAGTTTGATGAGCCTCTGGAGATGACTGATAAAAGACGCCGTTCTAACAGCTTGAATTCTCTAGACGATTTGGCAAATGTCACAGAAAATAACAGGGAAGTTTGGAACGAGGCAACAAATTGATGATCCCTGTCAGATTAGAGCACAGATTTTTACCAATTTCCAAGGATTTGCTGAGAGTACTCGCAGAGCTCTAATCATTCTAAATAATAGATCTAATCGATTCATATCTTATTAGGCAAAATTAAAGCTCTTGGAAAAGTTCAAAGTATTTTCTATCTGAAAAACCTTTTTTTAGAGTTTTTAATTTATAAGGAAAAGTTGAAGAGACCTTTCTCAGGAAAACATCATCCTGTTATTTAAAACATCCAGCGTTACCACTGAATAACCAATGTGAACATCAGAACTTTCAGGGTCAAGGCTCTGAAGTCAGACTTGGTTAAAGTTTTGACTTTTCCAATTAGTGACTGTGATCTTAGGGCATTACTCATTTTCTCTAAGTTTAAGTTTTCATCTGTTCAATGGTCTTCATACTGCATAGTTCACAAGGCTGTCCTAAGTCTGAAATGAGATGTTTGGAAAGTGTTTAGCAAAGTTTGTGGCTTATGCTGAAGATCTCAATATGCTGAACTGTATTTATTTAATATACAGGTATTCCTCACAGTCTCTCTCTCCTACTAGAGTAAAGGAGGCTCAGTGAGTACAGGGGCATCTTTTTCTTCACCGCTGTGCCTAAAGCAATGTCTCATTAATATTGTGAGTACTCAATAAATATTTGTTGATTAGAGGACTAATACTTTATTATTTTTTAAAATGGAGGTTCTTATTACTCTAAAGTTCATGCTTTTCATATCCTAATATGTGTTCTGTTATAAAATACGAGAGGGGCCATCACTACTGATCCTGTGGACATTAAAAGGATAACCAAGAAATATTATGAAAAACTCCATGCCGTCAAGTTTGATAACTTAGGTGAAATGGATCAATTGCTTGAGAGATCAATTCCAGAGAATAGAAAATTCACACAGGGAGAAATAAATAATATGAATTGACCTGTGGCTATTACATAAATTGAACCAATAACTGACAATTTCCAAAACAGAAAGAACCAGGCCCAGATAATTTCCTTGGTAAATTCTACCAAATATTTTAAGAAGAAACAGAAACAATTCTTGACAATCTCTCCTAGAAAACAGCAGAAGGAACACTTCTTTATTCATTCTATGAGGCCAGCATTACCCTAATACCAAAACCAGATAAAGACATTACAAGAATGGAAACCTACAGACCAACAAATATCATGAGCTTAGCTTTTATTGAACTCTTCAATAAGCTAATAGAAAATTGAGTCCAGCAATGCATAAAAGAATTATACACTATGACCAAATGATATCAATTAACCCATCATATCAACAGGGTTAAGAAGAAAATTTATATTATCATATTAATAGAAGTAAAAGAAGCATGGCAAAATCCAAAACCAATATACAATGACTCTCAGAAAACTATGAATCGAGGTGGACTTCCTCAACTTTATAAAGCATATCTACAAAAAACCTACAGCTAACATCATATTTAATGGAGAGAAATTAGATGCTTTTCCACTAAGATCAGAACAAAACAAGGACTTCTATTCAACATTGCACTAGAAGTCCCAGCTAATGCAATAAGAAAAGAAACAAAAGATATACTGATTGGGAAGGAAGAAATAAAACTGTCCTTGTTCTCAGAAGATATGATAGTCTGTGTAGAAAATCCCAAAGAATCAACAACAGAAACAACAGAAAACTCCTGGGACCAATGAGGAATTAATAGCAAGTCTGCAGGATACAATATTGATATACGAAAGTCAATCTCTTTGTTATATACTAGCAATAAACAATTGGAATTTGAAATTAAAAATTCAATTTACATTAGTACCAAAACCATAAAATACACAGGCATAAATCTAGCAAAATATATATAAGATCAATATGCAGATCAGATAACTTAAATAGGGAAAAGACCTCTGAAGCACTTTACTGAACTTACAGCGGGTGTCACATTGACTTATTTTCCTCACAATCCACTTTTTAGAACCCTATTCATGGGTTCTCAGATTTTTAAAGACATCACTATTCCATAATAATGACAATCTGAATGTATCTTTAAGGATAGATCCATGCACACGGATAAGAAAGCTTCATTTTTCTTATGGAAAATCCTAGATTTTCCAAGCATGAAAGATTCTTCTTAGGGGATAACATTGTTCTCTCTGGAAAACACCCTCACCCATGAATTTGTCCATTCATGAAGCCACAATTTCCAAGCCATATGACTTGATACAAATTTGCTGAACTCTCTGAATTTAGTTTTCTTTATTAAATGAGGGTAATAACCATACCTACCTCATTGATTTATATTGAGACTTAAATAAGATCATCAATCTGTACAACTCTTAACATAGTGCCTGTGCATAGTAAACATTAGCTGTTCTTTATTTGTTTTTCTACCTAATCTGCAAAGTAGAAAGGAAAAGGGGGAAAGAAAAGTTGTCACTCCATTTGTCCCAGTCTGAGCTGCATGAAAATCTCTCACAGTGCTACCTTTCTGCAGCTTGACTAACACATGTTTATGGTACCTGAGGCCATCAACTAAGATAAAGTCTAGAAAAACAAAATATTGAAGGTGAAAGTAAACAGGTGTTATTAGAGACAAAGATGGAGCTGGTCAAAATTATATCTAATTGATTCTTACCATGGAGATTAAACTAGGAAAAGAAACAAAAGACATCCAAATTGGAAGAGAAGTAAAACTATCTCTGTTTGCAGATGACATGATCTTAAATATAGACAGTTCTAAGGAACCCCTTTAAAAAAAATTAGAACAAATAAACTAGTTCAGCATGATTGCAGAATATGATTAATCTACAGAAATAAAATCTATTTATATAATAGCACTGAATAATTCAAAAAAAATGAAATTAGAACAATTTCCATTTACAATAGCATTCAAAAAATTAAGAATAAATTTAACAAAAGAAATGCAAGACTAGGGACATCCCTGGTGGTCCCGTGGTTAAGAACCTGCCTTCCAATGCAGGGGATGTTGGTTTGACCCGTGGTCGGGGAACTAAGATCCCATGTGTCGTGGGGCAGCTAAGTCTGTGTGCTGCAACTACTGAAATACTCTAGAGCCCGTGCACCACAACTAGAGAGCCCCCATGCCTCAACTACTGAGCTCACATGCTCTGAAGCCCGTGCACCACAACTACTGAGCCTGTACACTCTAAAGCCCACATGCCATAACTAGAGAGAAGCCTGCTCACCGCAGTAAAAGATCCTGCATGCTGCAACCAAGACCTGACACAGCCAAATAAATAAATAAACAAATATTTTTTGAAAAAAATTTAAAAAAGAAATGCAAAATGTATACTAAAAACTACAGAACATCATGAATACAATTTAAAGTAGATCTAAATAAATGGAAAGACATCCCTTATTCATAGACTAGAGGATTTAATATTGTAATGATGACAAAATTCTCCAAATTGATCTACAGATTCAATACAATCCCTGTCAAAATTTCAGCTTGCTTTTTGGCATAAACTGATATTCTGATCCTAAAATCCATGTGGGAATGCAAGGGACTCAAGTAGACAAAACAACCTTACAATCTTGAAACAAGAAGAACAAGGCATGATTCTGATTTCAAACCTTACTACAAAGATCGGCAATCAAGACCACATGGTACTGGCATAAGAGGGGTGTGTGTGTGTGTGTGTGTGTGTGTGTGTGTGGAAAAGAATAAGAAACCAGAAATTAAACCTCCTATTCACTTATGGTCAACCGATTTTTGACAAGGGTACCAAGAAAAGTTTTTTTTAACAAGTGGTGCTGGGACAATTGGATATTCACCTGCAAAAGAAGTTGGACTCCTGCTTCATGTCTTATGCAAAAATTAACTCAAAATGTGTAGACCTAACTGTAAGAGTTAGAACTATAAAACCATTAGAAAAAATAAAAAGCATAAATCTCCATGACTCTGTATTTGGCAGTGATTTTCTAGGTATGACATCAAAAGCACATGTGACCAAACAAAATAGATAAATTGACATCATCAAAAATGTTTTTAATTTTGTTTTAAAATGACACCATTAAGAAAGTGAAAAGAATCCACAGAATTGGAGAAAATGTTTTCAAATCATACACCAGTTAAAGGGCTTATGTCCACAATGTATTTTTTTAAAAGCCTTACAGCTCAACAGTAAAAAGACAAATGGCCAAATTTTTCAATGAGTAAATTTGAATAGACATTTCTCTAAAGAAGATATACAGATGACCAATAAGCACATGAAAAGATGCTCAACATCATTGGCTGTTAGGGATATACAAATTAAAACCATAATGAGATACCACTTTAAGGGATAGCTATGATGAAAAAGACAGACAGCTACTAATGTGGGTGAGGATGCAGGGAAAGAGGAACCCTCACGCACTGCTGGTGGGGTTGTAAAATGGTGCAGACCCTTAAGGAAACAGATGAGTACTCGAAACATAGAATGAGCATATGACCCAGCAATGTCACTCTTTACTGGCTACTTTGAAGCAAGTGATTCGAGATCCCATCAGTTTTTTTTTTTTTAAAGAACTCTAATTGAGATATAATTGACATACAATAAACTGCATATATTTAAAGTGTACAATTTGATTTTTTTCTCTTATTAGTAATGTATATGTGGCAATCCCAATCTCCCAATTCATCTCACCCCAACGCCCCACCCCCAACTTTCCCCACTTGGTGTCCATAAGTTCTCTGCATCTGTGTCTCTATTTCTGCCTCACAAGCTGGTTGATCTGTACCATTTTTCTAGATTCCACATATATGTGTTAATATACAATATTTGGGTTTTTTTCTGACTTCACTCTGTATGACAGTCTCATCTTTGAGGATATATCTCAAATTAAAGGAATGATTACAAATTCTGCCATTAAAATGTCACAGGCCACTTTTACATACATGTGCAAATCATGCCTGGCAAAGTCCTTTTAAATTCTGCAGAGGCAAATTCTCATTAAATCCTTATGAATATCAGCACTAGCATTAGTTCTATTCATCGCTGGTATTGTTTTACCGATTCAGTATATCATAACATTTGATGTCTTCTTATATAATCAATGGTATAGTTTTAGATAACGTGGGTATAAATATATACTTGGGACTATATGTTGGCATTTTAAAAAGTTATAGGTTTATAGCTGCGTTATCTTTCCTTTGTCCAGCACAAAGCTCTCCTTTATTAAAGCTGAATCTTTGAACAGGTAAGCAACCTTAGTGTGTTCACAGAAGGAGGTTTCTGTGCTCTGATCCAGACTACTTGCTGCCCCTCCCGTCCAGTCCAGCCTCCCACATATTTTCTCTTCCCTCACTAGGCAATACTCTCTCCATTCTGGGAAGGTCCCTCTGCCTGGGATTCCCTCTCACTATCTTCCCTTTTCTGTCTCTCTCTCTGTCTCTGTCTTTTTCTCTGTCTCTCACTTTCTCTCACTCCTTCGGTCTCTCTTTTCTCACTAATCAATATCCCACCATATCCAACTCAAACAACAACAGATAAAGAACCTGCCCTATTCCCTCCATCCTAATGTATTGGTATTTTCTCTGTGCTCCAACTGAATTGAAACAGTAAATCTAACATGTTGGGGGTTTACTATGCGACAAGCCCTGATGCTAAATGCCACAAAGATCGATCACCTCATTTAATCCTCCCAGCATCCCTCATAACGAAAGTTTTATTAATCCCAATCCTACAGAGGAAAACGAGATGCAGAAATACAGAAGATGCACGTCTTAAGAAATAGAATTGGGATTCAAACCCAGGCAGACGGACTCTAGAACCAGCTGTGGGCTCTTGATCCCACTGGCAAGAATTCTACTTGTATTAAGGTTACTAGTTTCTGGGCCTGCTCTTCTCATTTGATTGTGAATCAGGGGGATGGGAAGTGGGTTAGAAAAGCATCATCTTATTCCCCCTTGTACCTTGCCAGCCCCTGGCACAATGCCTGTAACATAATGGTACTCAATTCACATTTGTGTAATTAAATTATAATAGTCTTCCTGTGGGAAATTACAACCAGCTTTAGGATAATGCTTCGTGATATTTGTCCAGAAACTTGTGGCAAAAAATACTAGACTGCAATGATTTGCTACTCACACACTCATTATCTGGAATGAGCTGCCGTATTAATACTACCCACTCCTGTTCCTTGGCACTCACATGGAAAGAGGCTCTAGCCAATCACTCGATGAAAAGATAAAATAATTATTGTAACAGTTAGTATTATCGTTATAAATATCAGTGTTCTGAGTGTTTTAAGCATACATCTTTTCATACATACAACCTATTACAGCTGTACTATTATCTCCCTTTTAAAGATGAGAAAACTGAGACTCAGACAGGCTAAGTAACCTGTCTTAGGTCACCGAGTTTGTGAGAGGACCCAATCCCAGTTGTCTCACCACAGAAACTCGGGCACGTGCGCAGCTCACCACATTGTCCACCAGTCCTGCCATCGAAATAGGATTTGGTGCCTGTATCAGGATGGAGAGTGAGCTGTTCCTAACAGATGCCCTCTCTCTGCTCCCTGAAATGTGCTCCAGGTCTGAAAAGAAGTCCCACAACTCTCCTCAGCCCCAGCCAACTACTTTTTATGTAAACAACCATTACTTATCTGCTAGCACAAAGTACTATTTTGTTTTCCTAGCGTGTGTGTTTCCTTTTCTGCGGAGAGCCTTGACGTCGCCCCAGGATTGCTAGCAGCATAATGATCAGATCAATTCCATTTTGAAGAACTGACTCACCATTGCTTTGGAGGGTATGGTTAGCCCGGAATGCAGTCTCCCTGCTGTTCGCAAGAGGCTTCATGGATTCAGTCTGTATTGTAGGCTGACGTATGTGCTCCACAATCGAAGAAGTAGTTAATTGTGTGTTGTTGTGTTGTGCTAAGTCGTCTCGCCTTGTCTTGTATTGTCTTGTGTTACTGACATAATAAAAATTAGACTTCTTGGTGGCGAAGAACATTTTCTGCATCATTTCAAAGTAGTCATTGGAAATACCCTTTCCAACACTGAGGGAGAATTGTAAGGTGTTAACATCAGTAAAAACACAACACTTCACGTGCCCAGGTGAAGTGCTTCATTTCTTTTTTCATTCTTTCTCTTTTGAATCCCACTTTTCTTCCTTGTTTGCCTACTCACGATGGCTTGGACTTATTCTGTGTTAACAAGATCACTTTCCAACTTTCCCCAACAAGCTGGAAAATAAGAAACGGGACAGTCTCTCAGTAACTCTTGCTTCCGGGACCTTTCCATCAGACTTGAAACAACAGATCCCATGGATAGGAAAGCAAAGCATTTCTGGAAAGGAAAACATATTATGGATGTTTCTACAAAATCATCCCAACAATGAGCTCTTAGAGGGGAGATATTCAAATGTATTAAACTCCCAATATAAATACTCTGACCTTTCCATTAATTTGCTTAATAATTAGTCTGGCATTTTTGTTGTTTAATTAAATGCAAAAAAATGGTTTCTTCTAAGCCTTGCCTAATCCGTTTTAAGTAATGTTTATGTAAATTTGAAAATTGTATTGAAGCAATTAATATTATAACAAGGATGATTCTTAAATTAAGGCATGTTTATCTGGAAAAAAGAGAGCCCATGAGAGTGGCTTGTCCATTGTTGCCAGTTTCGCTGTTTCCTTTAAGATTCTGCAAATGGGCATTGTTTCTATTTTTGGCCTGGTTTCCATTTCCGTGGTAACGAGGATTCTGCAAATGGAGGACCCTGACTTCTGTAAGTTTCACAGGCCACAACAGGGCCCGCTCAGGCCTCTGAGAGTGTGCTGAGAATCTGCATCACTGCTAAGGAAACAGGAAACAAGACATCACTAGCCAAGGGCACTCTCTTCACTGTTTATATCCCGTCCTCTTGCATTTTTGATTTTCACTTTACTTTCTATTCCAGATATTTTATACAGTCAATTTCTGACTAAAACCCAATGAAATTAAAGAAACAAGAAAGTGTGGAATGAAACAGAAGCATGTAAGCAGAAAAAGCTCTACTCCCTTGATTTATAAACTGCGAGTCTAGGTAAGGGTTGTCTGCCTCCAGGGCTAAGCTAAGACAGTGTGGGGCAGCAGGTACTTGGTCCCCTTCTCTGAAAGTCCACAGATAGATACTCAGAGCCCTCTGGAGCCCTACATTCAGGGCCCAAAACCACTTTCCTCCACATCTACCTCCACCGATGTTCAGTGGGCCTGGTGCCATCCGACAGAACCCTGCAGAGGCTACCTGAACACGCATATATGGGCTCAGGTTTCCATAAGTTAACATTTACATTTGGAAGTTAGTTTCTAACTCTCAAACCCAAGAAAGTTAATAATGTGAGACATCAAATTTTCCCCAAAGAATTAACAATTAAAACCTCTATTTTTTTCAAACCATATATGTGTGTGTGTGTATATATGTGTATTGTCATTTTGCTCTGCAAAATGAAATAACCCTGTGAGTATTTTGTAGTAAATATTTTGTGATCATCTCTAAAGTGGAGATAATTCCTTAATAGGGTTGACAGAATAATTAGATCAAATATAAAAATTACTTAGCAGAGGGTCTAAAAAGTAATACGTGGTTGCAAGTGGTGGATCATAATTACTATTTTGAGCCTTATTCTGAAGGTGAGCATAATAGTATCAATATTAAGTATCAACTATGATGTGTCTATCTTACATAGTAACATGCGGGAGGCCATGCAAAACACACTCAGGTTTCTTGGAGTCTGAAAATTTTAATGCAGCTATAAAGTTCAAAAAGAAAAACAAAGTAAAGGTAGCTAACTACTGATGAAAGATAGGAATTGAACAAAGGATTGGACAAGCTGATCAATCTGAAGAAGAAATGTGGTGACTGAGGAAGGAAGGAAGGAAGGAAGGAAGGAAGGAAGGAAGGAAGGAAGGAAGAAAGGTGAAAGTTGCATGTAGGCTGGTGTGAAAGATCTACCTGGAGTTGGTACCTCATCCAGCCAGGCAGGGAAGACCTCATGAAGAGGTAAGAATGAAGCAAAACCCCAAAGATGAGGAAGAGGATTGGGCAACTTTTGATAACTGAGAAACAGAAGGAAATTTCCACCTCTACCTGTGAAGGGACAGAGGACTGAATTTCCTAGTTTCTCACACTAGATCATTTGCTTAACTGATTGTTGGGCTAACAACATTTTCCCCTATGTGTCTTCACAAATGATCAGGATTTGATGATCTATCTGGTCTTACAAGCCATCCATAGTTTATTCTAGCTTGTCAAGGACAAAATATGTAGTCATCTTTTTTCCCTAGCCTATTCTGAGCCTTATTCTGAATGTGAACATAATAGTATAGTACCAGAATTTAACAAGTCATCAATAAGTACTTGACGAATCTTAGTGACCACATGCAGCTGAAACTCCTGCGTTCTAGCGGGATCCTGCATGCTTCAATATATATGACAGTGTTACTCATTTTCAGCATCTAACACCATCATCTTGTTTGATGTGGTCCAAATTGCAAAGAAGCATAGTTGTTCCTGTTCAGTAAAAGGAGCCCCCAGTGGCGTGATTAACACAAGTTCATATGACCGACAGCCCCTAATAAAAGCCTCAAAAAGAAAAAAAAAGAGGAAGAGAGAGAGATATCAGAAGGTTGAAAGAAAAAATTGGCTCCCAGACCTCAGCAAACTAGCTGAAAAAAGTCTTTATAGAATTGTTTCATTGGCCAAAAAGTAATTCTGTATTGACATGCATTTGGACAAAGTTAACAAAAGATTTTTTTAAGTCACCAATTTAATTTCAGAGCATTTACATTAAGACAAATAGGCAATAGTACCTTTAAACTTTATATATATATATAAAGTTTATATATATATATATATATATATATATATATATATATATACTGCATGAATGGCAAATTGTTAAGGGAGAAGGAAAAAAACATTCTGATATAATTCCTGCTTTAATTCAGAATCTTAGAAAAACTAGTGTTTCAGAGATAATTGATTCTTATTCAACAAAGAGCTCAACTTTGGTCTTTCCCCTAAATATTGGTAACTGTAATTACTTTTCTTTGCATTTTGAAGGAAAAGGTCAAATTGGGTTATCTTTTGTTCGTTAACATTGATCGGTCATGTTCTTAACCTCACATAGGCCATTGCAAAGTTAATTCCAATTCAGTGGTTTCAGAAGAGTTTTTATTGTTGATAATAAGTGCTAATCATCTTTAAGCATCAAAATGAAGCATGTGCAGGCAGTTTTTAGACTTTCATATTGTTACACAGTGGAAATAACTTTTCAAATCTAATGTTTTAGCTCTGTGATGAAATTAACTACCCTTGAAGGGATTTCTAGCTCTTTTGTGTATGAGATGAATTGCTTACATAAATAGATAATTACAGGCTAAAACATATTGGGAGCAATGAAACACTAATGTTGTCTATTAGGGTCAGAAATTTTTTCAAAGGAAGCCTTATATACCGTCTCTGTTCTAATCATCCTATCATCCAACAAAAGAGCTCTAGTTTCCAGTGGGTTCTGACTTACCCTTCTGATTGGATGCACATGATAAACACTGGTGACATTCACCTAGGAACCAGCACTCCACCCAATCGATTCACTTAGGAACTGGTACTGCCCAATCCCTCTTCCTCTCCATTGATCAATAGCCTCACCACCTTCTTCACAAGAATAGAATTCAGCAGACAGCAACTTTGTAACATCAAACCTACACAGGCTCTTTGGAGGGAAAGCACCTACACACTCTTTGGATGGAAAGCATGTCTATTTCTTCCTGTTACCATGGATGAAATGACCCTCCTTTTATTTAAGGTCTGTCCCTCAACCTATGTAAGGAGCCCATTTCCTCCTGCCTTTGCAGGATTCTTACTTACACTATCAATGACCTCTTCTTTTCCTGTAGTTTTTCTTCTCTCTCTAGTTAATGATTTTACTCCATCAGTTTTTAGACAGTCTGAATCCGTTCTTCACACTACAACCAAAGTAAACTTTTCAAAAGGTATATCTGTGTATTTCATTCTCTAGTACAACCTTGTAATGGACTGGCCATTGCTCTCCTGGTAAGAAAGAAAGTACTTGCTGCATTTGTTCTATGAGGCTCCTTGTGATCTGCCCCAGACCCGTCTTCTCAGCCCCCTCCTCTTCTCTCTCCCCACTCCAGCCACACTATCCTTCTTCTAGTAATTCTTGGCCCGTCTCATAGCGCTATCTATTTTTTCTTCATTGCTCTTATTATAATTTTTATCTATCTGTTTTTTTTTTTTTTTTTTTTTTTTGAGTACTTGATTACCTGTCTTCTCCAAAAGACTGTTTTTGAAATCAGGGCCCAAATCATGAACATTTTGCTCAATATTTTATCCCCAAACATTTTGCTCGCACATCATAGGTGTTCCTCACACATTTATTGGATGAATGTCTGAATTGGAGATATCAGATTTGTGATTAATCAGTTAAGACCATGGGAGTGGATGAGCTCTGCTGGAATGGGAAGGGAAGTAGGTCAAAGAAAGAGGCCTGGGAGAGTCCATTCATGGGGACCTGAGGAAGAATGTGTAGGGTAGTTACGATTGTAGGACGTTAAACCAATATGGAATATTTTAAGTAGCTCTGAAAAGGTAACTGCTTAACATTGGTTACTTTCTCCCCAGTTTTACTTATTTCTCATGATCTATTAACAGAACTGAATATGAAACTTCTCTTGGATATACTGTTATCCTTTCCTTATGGAGCAAAGATTTGCTTCTCATGGATGTACTGTTATCCTTTCCTTATGGAGTAGAGACGTACTTCATAGCCTTAGGTTAAATAAGTACTTGTTTTCACCGCCGAGCAATTGTCATTGAATCCTCTCCTTAGGTCTCCAAGGCATCATTCCCTCAGGGATTGGCAGCACAGGTGTGTCATACACTTATCTTCCAGGTGCAAAGGCTTGACTCTCTGAGAGGTCGTAGGAGTGCAGGTAAAGGATCCACTTGAGTGAAGTGGCTGGGACAAGCCTCCTCTGCTTTCTGAAAGTCATGTGTCAATCAACCACCTTCCTCCTCCTGGGAAGGACAGCTTAAATATCGCAATAAGGGTGATAAAATTACAGCAGGAGTATTGAACCTCAAAAGAGCTATGCCAGGTAAAATATAGGGCATCCACTTAAATTTGAATGTCAGATAAACAACATAATTTTTAATATAGGTATGTCCATGCAAAGTTTAGACATATGTTAAAATTATACATTGGTTTTTGAAAATTCAAATTTACTAAGCATGCCGTGTATTTATTTGCTAAATCTGGTAACCCAGACTGAAGCCCACTCATTCATTCATTGATTCATTCTTTCATCAACCAAATGAGATTTCAGTCCATAATGAAGAGAAAACCCAGGTGCCTGTGGAGTCTGGCCAGCTGCACCACCTGAGGTTGGTCCCAGCCCATCACTCTGCACAAAGTGTCCCTGGGCAAAAGATATGCGGTTGGTCGCCCCTCAAATACTCTGTCTCCTTGTCATTAAGTTTGGGAGTTTGAATGATTTTTATTTCTTTTTCTAGTTCTCTGCATTTTCCACATTTTCTAAATGAGTACATATTACTTCTTTTTAATTGAAATATATTTGACATGTAACATTGTGTAAATTTAAGGTGTATGTGTCAATTTGATACATTTATATACTGTAATGTGCTGGCCATTGTGGCAATGATTAGCACCTCTATTAGATTACAGAATTACCCTTTCTTTTTAGTGATTGGAATAATGAAGTTCTAGTCTCTTAGCCAGTTTGATGACTATAATACAATATTGTTGTCTGTATTTCACTATACTGTGCATCAGAGCGCTAAGGCTTACATAATACTTATAAAAATGGTATGAAATGTTCTATACACTCAAATCGCCAAACAGTCACTTTTTTATTGGTTTTTAATTCATGATTTAAGTCCTGATGTGCTCCATCAGCAGGAAGCCCATCTACTTCTGGGATGCCTTTTACCCCGAGAATTGTCTAGGCACTTTAGCAGTCCAAACCAGGGGCGGGGGAGGGGTGGAATCAGATAGAAATCTCATCACCCAAGCAGTGCTCCTGCCTCGTGAAGTCTCCATCTCTGTGGAAGGCCATCCTGTGCCCACTTCCACAGCAGGGTCAGAGCCTTTACATGAACGGCTACCTGCCCCAGCCTATGGGGCTGTCTACACTAGGGTCCATCCACTCCTTTAACATTAAAACAATCTAGTGTGCTCCCAAGTCTGCAGAATTTAGATCTCTCCACTGCCACACCCAGCCACCTCCTGGGAGGCCAGCTGGCTTTCTCATGCTGACTCAAGGCTGGCTCTGATGTATCCACCCACCTCACTCCCCGCCAGCCCACCTTGGTCTCCTCCACCTTGGCTGCCATCTCCCTCACAGGAATCTATGCTTTAGAAATCCCCAGCCTTTCCTTGTAAATTCACAACACAAAGAATCTGAGTAAACTCCCTTCTTCTACATGAGCAGAGCTATTGCTCAGCCCCACACACCTAAAAGAAGGTTCTTCAGTGATCCCAGGAGCTCTTACCCTTCTGAGGGGAGCCTGGTCAGGGATTCCAGGGGGACCAACACCCCTGCTTGCAGAATGGATGGTTCCCTCCCCAGGTTCCAAAACACTTTTCTGGCTCTTCTTTTAATGGGAAAAAAGGTATAAATGTAATCTCTAGGAGGGCAGCCACTGTATCTATAGAGGATACATAAAAACAAAATAAAATAAGTCATACTGAGCCCATACCTCACCATTCACCAATGGATCTGATTCAGATTTCTGGAGCCCTTATGTAAGGCAAAGCCATTCTGTCATCATCTTTGTCTTACTAGGCAACTCTTAACAGTAAAAGTCACCCACTGGGGCTAATTTTTAAAAATAGAAATAGAGCTGAACAAACCAAGGTAATGTGTCCTGATTCATTTAACTGAAAACTATTCATTTTTTAAATAATATGTTATATCGTTGAAATTGGCATGACCTCTCATGCCTAAACAATTCATAACTATATATATATGATTTTTTTAATTGAAGTATAACTTAGTGTTGTGTTAGTTTCAAGTGTGCTACAAAGTGATTGTTACATATATATATACATATACATATACATATATATATTCTTTTCCAGATTCGTTTTTCATTATAGGTTATTGTAAGATACTGAGTATACTTCCCTGTGCTATACAGTAGGTCCTTATTGTTTACCTATTTTGTATATAGTAGTGTGTATATGTTAATCCCAAACTCCTAATTTATCTTTCCACAGCTGCCCTAAGATGTCCCATTTGATAACCATAAGTTTGTTTTATATGTCTGTGAGTCTATTTCTGTTTTTGTAAAAAGCTTCATTAGTATCATTTTTTTTAGATTCCACAAGTAAATGATATCATATGATATTTGTCTTTCTCTCACTAACTTACTTCACTTAATATGATAATCTCATATATATGATTTGTTAGAAATAGAAGTTGCGAGGAAGAAAGATGGTGGCAAAGTAGAAGGACGTGGAGTGCATCCCTCTCCACAGATGCACCAGGAATACACCAAAAGACGCAATAATTCCCACAGAGAACAAGCTGAACACCAGCAGATGACCTCGGACACCAGAAAGGACTGCAAAGATCCTGACATAACTGGGTAGGACAGAGGGGAAAAAAAGGAGAAAGAGGAGGAGAAGAAAGGAAAGAGAAGGGTCCCACACCCTGGGGTGGGGGGATCTGAAACAGAGGGGAGATTGCCGAATTCGGGGAAATGTCCCTTATCTGATGGGGAAATCCCTTCTCCAATGAGGAATTTCCCTGGGTCAGAAGGGAGGCATTTGGGACTGTTCAAAGAGGGTGAAGCAGCTCATCTGTGGCAGACGGGAAAGAGTGAGAAACACATGGAGGGTCTGCACCACGGCTCAGTGTGCCCGGACTGAGACATCGGTTCACAGCTGAGCAGGGGGTCTGGAAGCTGGAACGTGGGAACTGGAGAACTGGTTCAGGGTGCGAAACATTGTTGGCAGTGGGAAGACACACTGAGAGGACAGGAGGGAAGAAATTTGCAGTGGAGAGTGCCTACTACGGAAACCTGCACGGCCATAGTGGCAGCTTGATACTGCTGACTCACAAGCAGGGGGGAGGAGAAACGGGTGTGGCCTCTCTCCTGCGATGGACAAAGGAAGCACCCCTCTGGGCCTGGCTAATGTACTCAGGGATAACAAAGGCCCCCGGGCAGGGCTGGCCTAGAGCGCCTGCAGCTGAGAGCCAAAAGTCCACAGAGTGGCCCAGATCTGGAGGCATTCTGTTTACACCTGAGCCGCCAGTGTCCCTATGCAACAGGCACCACACAAGCCACCCGAGCCTCTGCAACCCAGGCAGGGCACGACTGTTCACTCACCCCCAGGGGAAGGAGCCACTATTGTACCCTCTCTCTCCCCACACACCAGCACTTACAGACAAACAATAAAGGAAGTTCTGCTGGTCGCAGAATAATACAAAAAGCCCAAGGAGGGTAGAAAGACAATTACAGCTGAGACCCCAAGGAAACATAATTATTATTATTAATTCAATTGATCTGGTTCATTCTGGGGTCAGTGTTAGCTTTTTTTTTTATATAATTAATTACGATCTTAGTCCTAAGAGAGCTACACATTTTATAACACATTTTTTATTCTATTTTTATTCTATTTTTATTTTTAGCCTTTTTTTATATTTCTATTTCTAGCTAAATTTTTTGTAGTGCTGACTGTATCTCTCCTGACTTCTTTTCATCTCTATCTTTTATACATTTCTATTTTTTCTTTTTCTTTTCATATTTCCAGTCACACTATGCTCTTCTGTTTCCCTGTCTCCTGTCTTTTTTTAGTTTATTTTATCTTAATATACTTATAAGCAATATTATTGGTCTGCTCTGTTTCCTTGGTTTATTCTCCAGATGACACACTGCTTTGGTTTTTATTATTAGGTTTTGCCTTTATCTTAGTTCTAAGTATAATTGTCTGATTTCATTCTGAGAATCTTCAGTCTGTCTGGTGGTACACTTGCCCGTTATTATATTTGATCCTAGCTTTCATAATCTCCCCGGATTTGTGTTTGTATGTGTGTGGTGTTTTTGTTTGGTTTGGTTTGGTTTTTTTGGTTTTGAATTTCTGTTGGTTTTCTCTTTGATTGTCTGATGGCATACTGGGGTTCTTCTGACAGGTATTTCTAGTGCCTTATGTTCTATTGGATTCAGTATTTGTGTGTCTTATACATGTTTGTGTTTCCTTGATTTAGTATTTGTTTGGCTCAACACTCTGCCATTGGTTTAGGGCTTGGACAGTCTTCTTTAAACACCTTTATTGTCGGGACAGACAACCTCTGAAGTCTGGACTACTCCATCAGAAGTTAAGTAGGAGGCTCTGGGGAGGGAGCACTGAATCCAGGATGCTAGACTACTAGGGAGTCCTCAGACACAGGGAAGATTAACTGCAGAGAACTCTCACAGAGCCCTGTATCAGAGTCTAAGACTCGGCTTTGTCCAAATGTCTGCAACGGCCAGTGCTGGACACTCACACCAAACTACAAACAAGACATGAACACAACCCACCCATCGCACACAGACTACCTAAAGCCGTATTAACCTCACAGATACCCTACAACACACCACGTGACATGGCCCTGCTCATCAAAGAGAAAAGACACATACCGGAAAGCAGACACCACATACCCCCACCAAGAAGCCTACTCAAGACACTGGACAAACACCACCACAGGGGGCAGAGGACAGAAACAAGAGGAATTACTACTAGGCAGCATAGGGAAAGGAGACAGCAAATCCTATAAATTAGACAAAATGAGAAAAAAAAAAAACACCATGCAGGCAAAGGAGCAGGAAAAAATCCCACAAGACCAAATAAATGAAGAGTAAATAAGTAAATTGCCTGAAAAAGAATTCAGAATAATGATAGTAAAAATGATCTAAAATCTTGACAACAAAATACAGAAAATACAAGAAAAAGTTTATAAGGACTCAGAAGAACTAAAGAGCAAACAAACAGTAATGGACAAGAAAATAACTGAAATTAAAAATGCTCTAGATGGTATAAACAGCAAAATAACTGAGGCAGAAGAACGAATAAGTGAGTTGGAAGATAGAATGGGGGAAATAATGGCCATGGAGCAGGAAAGAGAAAAAAGAATAAAAAGAATGGAAGACAGTCTCAGAGACCTTGGTGACAACATTAAGCACACCAACATTCGAATCATAGGCATCCCAGAAGAAGAAGAAAAAAAGAAAGGGTCTGAGAAAATATTTGAATAAGTTATAGTGGAAAATTTCCCCAATGTGGGAAAGGTAATTAATCAAGTCCAAGAAGTGCAGAGAGTCCCATACAGAATAAACCCAAGGAGAAATACACCAAAGCACATATTAATCAAACTAACGACAATTAAACACAAAGAAAAAATATTAAAAGCAGCAAGAGAAAAGCAACAAATCACATATAAGGGAAAACCCATAAGGATAACAGCTGATCTTTCTGCAGAAACTCTGCAGGCCAGAAGGGAGTGGCAGGATATATTGAAAGTCCTGAAAGAGAAAAACCTACAGCCAAGAATACTCTACCCAGAAAGAATCTCATTCAGATTCGATGGAGAAATCGAAAGCTTTCCAGACAAGCAAAAGTTAAGAGAATTCAGCACCACCAAACCAGCCTTACAACAATTGCTTAAGGGACTTTTCTAAGTAAGAAACACAAGAGAAGGAAAAGACCTACAAAAACAAACCCCAAGTGATTAAGAAAATGGTAATAGGAACACACATGTCAATAATCACCTTAAACATAAGTGGATTAAATGCTCCAAGCAAAAGACACAGCCTGGCTGAATGGATACAAAAACAAGACCCTTCTATTTGCTGCCTACAAGAAATCCACTTCAGACCAAGGGACACATATAGACTGAAAGCAAAGGGATGGAAAAGGATACTCCATGCAAGTGGAAGTCAAAAGAAAGCTGGAGTAGCAATAATCATATCAGAAAAATTTGACTTTAAAGCAAAGACTATTACAAGAGACAAGGAAGGACACTACATAATGATCAAGGGATCAATCCAAGAACATATAATAATTGTAAATATCTATACACCCAACACAGGAGCACTTCAATACATAAGGCAACTGCTAACAACCATAAAAGGGGAAGTCGACAAGAACACAATAATGGTAGGAGACTTTAACATCCCACTTACATCAATGGACAAATCATCCAAACAGAAAATAAATAAGGACACATAAGCTTTAAATGACACATTAGACCATCTCAACTTAATTGTTATTTACAGGACTTTCCATCCAAAAAATACAGAATACACTTTCTTCTCAAGTGCACACGGAACATTTTCCAGGATAGATCACATTTTGGGGTACAAATCAAGCTTCGGTAAATTCAAGAAAATTGAAATTGTACCAAGCATTTTTTCCAACTACAATGCCATAAGACTAGATATCAATTACAGGAAAAAAAAACTGTAAAAAATACAAACACATGGAAGCTAAACAATATGCTATTAAACAACCAAAAAATCATTAAGGAAATCAAAGAGGAAATCAAAAAATATCTAGAAACAAATGACAATGAAAACACAATGACACAAAACCTATGGGATGCAGCAAAAGCAGTTCTAAGAGGGACATTTATAGCAATACAGTCCTATCTCAAGAAACAAGAAAAATATCAAATAAACAACCTAACCTTACACCTAAAACCATTAGAGAAAGAAAAACCAAAAAACCCCAAAGTGAGCAGAAGGAAAGAAATCATAAAGGTAAGAACAGAAATAAATGAAAAAGAAAGGAAGGAAACAATATCAAGGATCAATAAAACTAAAAGCTGGTTCTTTGAGAAGATTAACAAAATTGATAAACCATTAGCCAGACTCATCAGGAAAAAAAGGGAGAAGATGCAAATCAACAGAATTAGAAATGAAAAAGGAGAGGTAACAACTGACACTACAGAAATACAAAAGATCATGAGAGACTACTACAAGCAACTATATGCCAGTAAATTGGATAACGTGGAAGAAATGGATAAATTCTTAGAAAAATATAATCTTCCAAGACTGAACCAGGGAGAAATAGAAAATATGAACAGACCAATCACAAGTACTGAAATTGAGACTGTGATTAAAAATCTCCCAACAAACAAAAGCCCAGGACCTGATGGCTTCACAGGTGAATTCTATGAAACATTTAGAGAAAAGCTAACACCTATCATTCTTAAACTCTTCCAAAATACAGCAGAAGGAGGAACACTCCCAAACTCATTCTACAAGGCCCCAATCACCCTGATAGCAACACCAGGCAAAGATGTCACAAAAAAAGAAAATTACAGGCCAATATCACTGATGAATATAGATGCAAAAATCCTCAGCAAAATACTAGCAAACAGAATCCAACAGCACATAAAAAAGATCATACACCATGATCAAGTGGAATTTATCCCTAGAATGCAAGGATTCTTCAATATACGCAAATCAATCAATGTGATACATCATATCAATAAATTGAAGGATAAAACTCATATGATCATCTCAATAGATGCAGAAAAAGCTTTTGACAAAATTCAACATCCATTTATAATAAAAACTCTCCAGAAAATGAGCATAGAAGGAAATTACCTCAACAAAATAAAAGCCATATACGAGAAACGAAAAGCCAACATCATTCTAAATGGCGAAAAACTGAAAGAATTCCCTCTAAGAACAGAAACAAGAAAAGGGTCCCCACTCTCACCATTATTTTTCAACATAGTTTTGGAAGTTTTAGCCACAACAATCAGAGAAGAAAATGAAATAAAAGGAATCCAAATGGGAAAAGAAGAAGTAAAATTGTCACTCTTTGCAGATGACATGATATTATACATAGAACCTTAAAGATTCTACCCGAAAACTGCTAGCACTAATCGTTGAATTTAGTAACATAGCAGGATACAAAATTAATGCACAGAAATCTCTTGCATTCCTATATACTAACAATGAAAGAGCAGAAAGATAAATTAAGGGAACTCTTCCATTTACCATTGCAACAAAAAGAATAAACTACCTAGGAATAAGCCTGCCTAAGGAGGCAAAAGACCTGCATGCAGAAAACTATAAGACAGTGATGAAAGAAATCAAAGATGATGCAAACAGATGGAGAGACATACCATGTTCTTGGATTGGAAGAATCAATATTGTGAAAATGACTATCTTACCCAAAGCAATTTACAGATTCAATGCAATCCCTATCAAAATACCAACAGCATTTTTCACAGGATTAGAACAAGAAATCTTATGATTTGTATGGAAATGCAAAGGACCCCGAATAGCCAAAGCAATCGTGAGAATGAAAGATGGAGGTGGTAGAGTTAAGCTTCCTAACTTCAAACTATACTACAAGGCCACAGTGATCAAGACAGTATGGTACTGGCACAAAAATAGAAAGGAAGATCAATGGAACAGAATAGAGAACCCAGAGGTAAACACAAGCACATATGGGCACCTTATCTTTGACAAAGGAGGCAAGAATATACAAGGAAAAAAAAAAAAAAACAGCCTCTTCAATAAGTGGTGCTGAGAAAATTGGACAGCTACATGTAAAAGAATGAAATTAGAACACTTTCTAACACCATACACAAAAATAAACTCCAAATGGATTACAGACCTACATGTAAGGCCAGACACTCTAAAACTCCTAGAGGAAAACATAGGTGGAACACTCTATGACATCCATCAAAGCAACATCCTTTTTGACCCACCTCCTAGAATCATGGAAATAAAATCAAGAATAAACAAATGGGACCTAATCAAACTTAAAAGCTTTTGCACAGAGAAAGAAACCATAAACAAGACTAGAAGACAACCCTCAGAGTGGGAGAAAATACTTGCCAACGAAGCAACCTTACATGCCAGCCCTAAGATGGGTAGTCCAAGCATGAATTGTTGTATGTGGAAGACTCCACTGGAATTAGGACCCAAGGCTCCTCACTCCAGGACAAAGTTCTTTCCTCCCCTGGAAGGCAGGCTGTCAGGATGGCCTCTGCTCCTTTTGGACATTGAAGCGAAAGGCCATTTAATGCCTGGTTGCCCACCCAACGTCCTACACGCTGAGAGCTTCACTCACCATCAAGGGGTCACTTATATACGACTAGACTAATGACCTGTGTTTGAAAATAAGGATTTGGGAAATTAATTATTTCCAAAGTCACACATACAACTTTGGATCCAATGATATTATCAAATCCCCACATGATTTTAAATTCTTTCTTTTTCATTTCAAGCCATGGCCAAATTATCTGTGCCCCGGAGTGTGAAGATGCAATGCATAAATCAAAAACGAGTAAGTTTTCTTCCTTTCCTGTGCTGTTGCAGAAATGTCCATTTGCCACATCATTTAGCAGCAGAGAAGAAAGCTATAGGTGGGAGAAGGGAAGCAGGGGCAATGAGCCTGCTCACTTGGGAAGAAACTTGGAATTTCCAACCAAGTGAATTCCTGGCAATTTTAGGGAAACATATTAGCACGCAGATAAAATATGAGGTCTGAGTAACTGCCTCCACTTCCCAAATGTTCTCAGTTTTTATTTCAATTGTATTTACTTCTAAACTCTCCTCTTGGGCTTTCCAGGCCACCACCACCGTCATTGTCATCTTGGTGTTTCCTTTTTTAATGTTTTTTCTTTACAACTGATTGATGGTTTCTCCTGCTGAGACATCCCTTACCTATCTTGGCAAGCATGAATCTGTGTTTTTAAATGACACAGTGGAAAATCCACGTGCACGCACCACCAAAGGGGACAGCTGCAAGGAGCTATTTGCTTCTATGGAAAAGTTCTTAGGTGAGGATTTAGGAGAGCTGGGTTCTGGTTCCAGGTCTGACATTTGAGTGTTAATGTTTCAGGAACTCAAATACTCACCCCTGTACTTTCTCTCCCGGGGCCTAGCACAAGAGATGAGTGAAAGCTATATCATCTACCAAATTTATCTCCCAACAGAGGTCCCCTTCTCCACTGGGCATGACCCTTTACTCTGTCCCACCTATATTCTGTTGGTTCCTATTCTAAGTGTTTTTTTGCGTCTTTGGGCATTTGATTTTCACTAGTTCTTCATTCATCAAATCTAGATGAGCCTCCTCTTATACCATCTGTCTTATCCCACCCCAGCCATCCTCTAGGGAAACTCAAATTCCACCTCTGCAGAGCTTCCATTTCAATGTCATCAGCTCTTGCCCTGCTCTGGAGTCCCGGCTCTTTCTACTTGTATCACATATTTTTTCACTTGGTTATATCGTCTCATATTATTGTTTTAGTTTTTTGCATTATTTACTGATGGCGTCACTATGTTCGCCTTGATGCCCATCTAAGTCTCAAACCCCTTCTCTAAGTAATCAAAAGTCCTAGTTTCTTGTCCCAAGTCTCTAATGACTCTGAGGAAAACCAATGATCTTCCATTTTCTTATATAAAAAATAAGAGAAGCTTAAAATTGATTTCAGCTCTAATAGTCTGCAAGTCTAAGATTTTATTTACTGTTTAATAGTTCATATTATTTCACGTTATCATTGTTATTACTCTTTTCAATTCCTAGCACAATCCTAGTATATAATAGATGCTTAATCAAGGTAGAAGTTTAAACAAGGTCCGTGAGATCATTTCCCTCCCTGCTCTGTGGAAGTGCAAGAATTCCACTGGTTAAATTGAGGTGTCTTTGGAAGTGTCCCTCAACTCCTAAGGCCTTTCCCATTATGCCATGAACCTCAGAAGATTTTTTCTTCTCCTTCAAAGCATGGGAGAGAATGTGGAAACACAACTCAGTGTTTATTGGAAGCAAAAGTCTTCCTAAATATCTGTCTTCCAAGCTTATAATTTTCAACAAGTGAGAAGCAATTCCTTTACCTCCAACGGCCAGGGTTCTTCTGTCTTTTTAAATAAAAGGAAAGGCACGACCTGTCACACGACAAGCTGACAACACGGCCCAATTTAAGAAGAAAGAAATGAAACGATCAACAGTTTCCGTTTGCAGTTTGGAAGGAGAGGGTGAGATCTGATCATCCTGGCCTGTTTCTCATTTTCTGCTTGAGGAAAAAAATAAAGGGTATGTATGAGAACTGTCCTCTGTTATTACACTGAGATGATTGCTTCGGCCCTTCTCAAATGGTTTGTAATGTTAATTTTTCACTAATGACATTTTTAATATACTGTGTGATAAATCCCTGCCAAAGTCTCGCCCTCACCAGTGTTGGCGTGTGGAGCTGCAATAAGCATGACCCCAGTCTCTCACACAGATTGGAGTCATTCATTACCATTGCCATGGCCAATTTGCATCTCCCATTCATAAGCCGTCTTTCTCCAGCTGTTACCCCAATTTGTCCTTGCAGCCATTTCCATCGGAGAATTTTGTGTCATAAAACTTTGCAAGCATCACTGGGGCGGGGGGGGGGAGGGAGTGAGGAGGGATTTGTGTGCTCTATCAGAGGAAATCAGACGAGCCCACAGTCAGCTACTAGGGGACATTCGCAGGGGCAGCCCCGCTTGGCCTTTTGAATCTGTGGCTCCCTCAGTCCTAGGCACCAGGCTCAAAGCTAGTTTTTGGCAGGCTCCTGCCGAATTTGGAGGAAACTTGCTTCAAATTTTATTAGCATCAAGGAAATCAGATGGCTCTGTAAAACTAGGGCTTTGAAGTTTGAGGAAAAAGAACAAAACAAGACAAGAACAACCTTGATTAGGTTCTTTAGTTCTGATTCTAACCTGGAAAAAGGAAAGGGAGTATAGTGGAAAATAAATGAGAATATTGGAGGGATTCTCTAGAACATTCAGGATCCAGTCAGAAAGGACAGCCCCCTAAATCACACGCACGGATAAAACACTTCAAAGCTGCTGGTTGCTCTGAAGTGAAATGTATAGAAATAGTTAAAATTAGTTTACTCATGATTTTATAATTTCATCCATTTATTCACTCATTAACAAGCATTTAGTGCCAGACATTGGGCTAGGCCTTGGGGATATATGTGTGACTAATGTTTTTCATTGACTAATAATCATCCTATCTGTAACTCCATGAGACCAAGTCTATTTTTTTTTAACTGATGGATTTCTGAGCCTAGCGTAGTATGTGGCAGAAAGTATGTCCCATGAGACATGGGATGCAAAGAGAAAGAGAACCAGAAAGTGAGGGCAGGAGAGAGCTGAGTTTCATCCCCAGGATCTAGGAAAATATCTGGTCCAGAGTAGAGGCTCAGTGAATGTTGGCTATTGTTTATACACATAGTAGAATTAACATGATTTATTCCCAAAGCATTGACTACACTGCATGACTTGAGTTATCTGTGTTCAGGCTGGATAAAAAGATCTTAACACAAACATTTTATGCTTCTATTGATATTTGCTTAGAGGGAACCGACACAGTAGATAGCTACTCTTCTCCATGATATGTTTTTGTATACACACGAATATGCTTTGGCAAAATCATTTAACTAGACCTTTCCTAGGAAAGGTTGTAAGAAGATAAAGAAAACACTATTTAACTGAATACAAAGGAGAACTGTGTGAAATACAGTGTAGAAAGATGCGAGGGGGGACGTGGGGCCTTCCGTGCGATTTTTAAATTTTTTCTAAGCTGAATTCCCAGAACGTGCTCCCTCCATTCCATAAATATTTATTGAGGCTGAGCTACATTGGAGGCATTAAGCTAGAGGGGACAGACCCTGCCCTCAAAGACCCTGTGGCTGAAAACGACCCAGACAGAGGATGAGATACGCTGGGAAGGGTTGTGAGAGCGGAAGGCACTAAGGTGCTTAGGGCACAGCCCCCAACCCAGCTGGGTGGCCAGTGGCCAGAGGAGGATTTCCAGAGGAGGTGATGCTTCAGCCAGATGTTTTAAAGAATAAGATGCAATGAAATAAGTAAAAGTAAGCCAAGCAGGAGGAAATAAGCAGGCAAAGCAGGAGAGCGTTATCAACTAGAAAAAAAAAAAAAAAAAAAGCACAACCTAAAAGTTAAGAATTATGTTTTATTTGGTAGATTTGCTGAGGCTTTAAGCCCAGGAGACAGCCTCTCATAGCTCTGAAGAACTGCTGCGAAGAGGTAAGGGAGGAACCAGGATATACGGCAGCTTTTGCAAACAAAGAAACAAACAAACCAAAAAAGCAGGTAGTTGGAACATCAAAAGATCACTGTTAATTAAAGAATACCAAACGTCTCAAGTTAATAAATGTAGTGCTTTTCTATGCGTGGGGAAGACGCAAGTCTGGGCTCACTGACATCATTCCTTCAATGTGCACATTAACTATCTAGGGCCAGTATCCTGTTTTCTCCTCCCTGAATGCCCTCAGGGTGCACAGTGAGGGGCAGCTGCCAGTAGCTGACGCTCAATGGCTTCAACATCCTTTCCTTACCTATATGGCAGGATCCACAGGGCATCCCGAAAGAGAAAAGAGCACAGGCAACAGCACAGAGTGGGAGAAGTCAGAGCAAGTTTGGGAAACTTCAGAGGACCTTTATTTGACCAGCCCCCTGGGAAGAAGGGGGCCACCCTGCACACATGGACAAAAACATGATTAGGGAGGCCTTGGAGGGGCCATGCCAAGGAGATTGGGTCTTCTGGAGATAACAGGAGGTTTCATTCACATGCTGAGTTAGCAGGAAAACACAGGCTGCTGGCAGATAGAAGCAGGCCTTGCAAAACCAGCTCCCTCTAAATCATGGATGCAGAGCACTTATAGCATCAGAGTTTACTCATCTGAAAAACATGGTTTGAGCACATGGGTAAGTAATGTGGAGAATACAAAGATGAGCAAGACACATGCTTCAAAGACATTCAATCCAGAAAGGGAAAGTAGAGTCCTGAATCCTTACTGTTGTTACGGTAATAATGGCTACATTGTACACTGAGGCCTACTAGAAATACAGAGACAGAGATTTTGGAGGAAGAGCGAGATGGCTTTATTTTTCTTTGCCAGGCAAAGGGAAGACACAGCAGTCTAGTGCCTCAAGAACAGTGCCCCCCGTCCTTGGGAGCTGGGGAAGATTTTATACGTGGGGGCTCTCAGTCTGGGATATGTAATAAGGATCAAGCTGGTGGAGGTCTTGCGTTCTTTTTCCTTTGCATTATTTTTTTTTTCCTTTGCAATATTTCAAAACAGTCATAGCTGGCATCAGGCCACCCGGTGACTGGGGTCTGGCAGTTTGTTGACTGTCTGTCTACTTTTGTCGGCTGGGGACTTCCTTTCTGCAATGTAAAACCAACTATAGGAATGATTTTGTTGCAATGGTCCTATGGAATGCAGCTTCCAAGTTGTAAATAAGGTTAGTGAGTGAGAGGTGGGATGTAACTCACACAGAGTTAAGTATCAGGGAGTTAGCTTTGTGAAGTAAAAATCCAGTAACTACAGGTTAGTGACAGTTAAAGGAAAACAAGGAGTGATTAACTCTTTCAGGCCAGCTTATCTTTCTCCTCTGGCCTGTTCGACATTCTTTTGTTTTCCTTGGTCTCCAGAGGAAAAAGAACAATCACTTCTACTTGCGTTGCAACAATTTCCCCCACTGCTAGTTTATTCCCTCCATCTCAATGGAGAAACTCTCTTATATTTGTACTTCAACACTGTCCCAAGAAGAATGCCAATAAAGAGCGTTGGTCTTCCAGACTGAGAAGGAATTCCCTCCAGCTGGGCAATCAGGAAGTGCTTCATGGAGAAGAGCACTTGGATGTGTTCTATCTGAAGGCGGTGGTTCTAAGCCTAAGTGTGTGTCGGAATCATCTGGAAGACTTAACCATAGACCACTGGTCCTCCTCCCAGAGCTTCTGATTCACTAGATGAGGAGTGAGGCCCCCAAATTGACAGGCAGCTCTGAAAAGTCCCCAGGCAAGGCTGATGCTGCTGGTCCAGGGGCCGAGGCTGTGGAGGGCCTTTGCCCTGGGTTGCAGTGAGGGACTGGTCAAATAGAGACGAGGCTGTAGGCATCCCATGCAGAGGAAGCCATGTATGTAAAGGCACAGGCTAGAAAAGCAAGGCTATATCCTGATTACAGTCAAGTTGGGGTAGAGTATAAGACCTATGAGTGTATAAGGTACCATCAGACACAGCAGACTTGGTAAGTTAATTACCCCACCAACCCCAGTTAGCTGAGAGCAATTGTGCTATAATAGTTATCAAGCAAAAAGCGATGGCCAACATGAGCATTTCCTCCTAAACTGTTTATCCTTCAACTGCCTAGCTCACCTGGGTGGCCCTGCTGTCTCTCAGCTGAAACAGCCATTAGCACCAGTCAACTCGGCCATTGTGTGCTTCACCGATCCTTTTCATCTAAACAGAAAGGAATTTCAAAATCCCTCTAGTTTAGCCAGAGGAAGGTTGGGAATGTTTAAAAAGACTTTTAAAAGGAAAGAAAAAATATAAAAGTAAAGAAGCATTCGCATACATAGAGTTCTCATGTCATAAAAAAAAAAAAAAAAAAAGGCCCCAAACAAAGATTAGTTTGGCTGATGCAGTTTTACAGGGGTTTGCAAGGTGTTTTGAGTTGAAGAGAATGTGACTGGGTTCACCTCTTGGTGGGTGTTGAACCAAATGACACAACCAAGCAAAAGATGAGGGGAAGGAAAGGTTTATTATCACTTGCAGGGATCTTTCCCCAAGCGGTGTCTCCCTGCACAGGAAAACTGGGGGAGTTTTAAGCTAAGGGTACATGCATGTTCATGAGGGGCTGGAACAGAGGAGAATTCAGCGTAGAAATGAGGCAGAGGGTGACAGAGTCCAGACTTTAGTTGACTGAAGTCAGGAGAGTGGACATCACCATTCCGTCCTGCACCTGGGTGGGGGCCTTGGTTCCTGCAGAACTCAAAGACAAGTATCAGATTGTTATGCATGTCCCTTGAGGAGGAAACAGGCCTCTGCTTTAATCACTGTGCTCTTGTCTGACGGCCTTTTCTCTGTTCCTGCATCCCTGTGTTCCCTGAGACCTGTTCAAGGGCAAGCGTGGCAGCTGGGCTTAGATCCCAAAATGGCTTGGCCAGGATGGCTTCTCTTATGTCAGGAAAGCCATTCCTGGTTCTCTTTCTCTGGTGACCCCCTACCCTATCTGCTATCACACAAGAATGTGACCTTATTTGGAAATGGAGTGTTCATGGAGGTAATCGAGTGAAAATGGGGTAATTAGTGTGGACCCTTATCCAGTATGACTGGCATCCCATGGAGCATAACTAAGGAGGGGGCGTGCATTTCAGTAGGCACTGTACATGCCAGAAAACTCACACCAACTTTACCTGTAAATCCCCACCCCAAGTCCTTAATTTTAGTTCTTTTTCTTTCTTTAGCAACTTACTCCAGTACCTCTTTCTTAACTACTTACTTAACAACTCTTCCACTTCGAGAGAGAGGTAGCCAGTACATTGCCATTCCTCTCAAAGTCTAAAAATCTATTCAACTGAGTCCCCTCCTGCCTGCGGGAAAAGGAAGGCTAATCCCCCCTCCTGGCAGTGGTCGTGGTGACAGAGGAAGGGGTAGCGTAGGATGGGCAAGACCAAATCAGAGCAGAGTGGGGGCTGGACAGCCAGGGCAGAGGGTAGCCTGGCCCAGGAGGAAGGAGGGATGATGAAAGAAGACCTGGGGATGGGGCTCATCTCCCAACAACTGACTCCGGCTCGAAGTTGATTCCTGTTTGCCAAGAAGGAAAACTGTCTAAGTACTTACAGTGCATTGTCCGAGGTCTTCCTTCAGAAGTGGTGTCCTAATTTCCACCACATGCCAAGAATGGCTGGGTGCCCTCTAATTACTGATTAGCACACACAGTGGCCTAATCTGTCCTCTGTATTTGAGGGGTGATTTTGATTATTGCTTTTTCACACTTGACGAGGGGTTTCATGGGGGTTTGTTTATGTGATGGCCCACCCTCCAGTCAGGAGGGCATACTCCAGTCACAGCAAGGGGACCACTGTCCACGCCGGGGCCCAAGGAACGTGTGTCCAACAGCTGGAAATCCATAACAACACTGCTATCTATCAAAATGCAGCCAGTCTCTAAAGAAGTCGCTGTGTGTGCCCATTTTCAATCAAGGACGCATGAGTAAACGTGGCAGAGCTATACCCTTGTTCTTTAGTTTAAATCAAAACATTTGTATGTCACCCAGAAAAGATATGCCCCGACTGACCAGAGTTTTTGGAAATCAGACTTTGCCTTTCCCCAGAGGCACAGGCTGTCCTTGTCCTCCCATCTCTTGGGGACCCTCAGGGGCCAGACCAGGGCATGAGGAATGAGCAGTGTGTGAGTCAGGGTTTTCCAGAGAAACAGAACAAGTAGGGAATGCAGATATATAGATATATATTTCTTATGAGGAATTTGCTCACATGTTTACAGAGGCTGAGAAGCCCCACGACCTGCTGTCTCCAAGCTGGAGACCCTGGAAAGCCAGGGATATAATCCAGTCTTCTGGTAGGTGACACAAAGTGGGTCCTTAAATATGCCTGCAGAACATGGGTCAAATGAACACTACAGTGATGACAGGGCTTTGGATAAGTCTCTACAATTTATGGTGATGCGTATTCTACCTGTAATGCCACTAAAATTATCTTTAAATGATCGGATGATTCTAACATAAGCGAATACTAAGGACGACATTGGCCCTTCTAGATTCAAAGGGCAGAGAAATACTTTTGGGAGAATAGGGGCTCCTCGAGGTGGACCATACATTATCAGCACATTTTCTTTCCTGAAACCGAGTTGCATCGTTGAATAAAGATGTCCTCAGAAGATTTAGCACAGAAGTGAGCGTGAAATCACCTCATCGCAGCCCTGCTGGTGTATCATGGGATTCACCCTTGACTTTCCACATCAGCGTGACTGGTGTGAGTCTGGGTGGACTTCCAGATATTGCAACATAGTCCCAGACTTTTGTTTGTTTCTTTTTTTTTTTTTAAAGAACTTTTATTGAGATACAGCTGACATACAATAAACTGCATATATTTAGAGTGTACAATTTGATATTTTTTTTATTAGTAATGTATATACGGCAATCCCAGTCTCCCAATTCATTCCCCCCCAACCCTCCCCACTTTCCCCACTTGGTGTCCACATGTTTGTTCTCTACATCTGGGTCTCTATTTCTGCCTTGCAAACAGGTTGATTTGTACCATTTTTCTATATTCTGTGTATATGTGTTAATATACAATATTTGTTTTTCTCTTTCTGACTCACTTCACTCTGTATGACAGTCTCTAGGTCCGTCCATGTCTCTACAAATGTCCCAGTTTCACTGCTTTTTACAGCTGAGTAATATTCCATTGTATATATGTACCACATCTTCTTTATCCATTCATCTGTTGATGGACATTTAGGTTGCTTCTATGTCCTGGCTATTGCAAATAGTGCTGCAGTGAACATTGGAGGGCATGTGTCTTTTTGAATTATGGTGTTATGTTTGTTTCTCAGCTGTATAAACACATGCCCTCGTGAGGGGATGCAACCCAAGGAGTACAGGCTGCTCTTCAAGTTCATCACTTGCACCTGCTTTCTTTTCGCCTCCCATCTCACCTTTATCTCCCAAGCACATAGACTGGTCTGATGAGTGTTAGTGACAGTTTAACAAGTCATGACTATGCAGCAAGCTTCGTAATAAGCACTCTCCATACATTATGTCATTGAACAAAAACCTGTGTGTTGTAATAATACCTCCCATGTGAGGTAGGTGCTATTATCCCCATTTTACAGATGCAAAAATTGTAACTCATTGACAGAGGTCACCGAGCTAATAAGTAATGACTCAGATTTTGTACCCAGATTCACCCTTTGCCAAAATCTTTATAACCACTATTCTGTACTGCCTCCAAGTTTCAGCAAAAAACTTTCCTTAATTTTCCCACTACTTTAGAGAGCAGCATTCATAAGTCCAGTGGGCTGTTCAGCTCCTGAGACACTGCACGCAATTCCAACCCTCATCCTTTTTTTTTATTGAATGAAAGATTGTTTAAATTCTACAGTGCTTTACAATTTTCAAGAGGTTCACACAGATGACTTCATACAATCCCGTAATAACCCCTTTTCCCCCACCTCTACTTCACTCCCCCCCTCCCCACTGGTAACCAGCAGTTTGTTCTCTATATTTGTGAGTCTGCTTCTCTTCTGTTTTATTCACTAGTGTGCTGTATCCCTCATCATTCTTATATTTGCAATCACACGTATAATGACGTAAAGAAAAACACCTAAAGATAAGTTTGAGCTCATCACAAAGGAAATGAATCCATACCAGTGAGCCTGGGAAACCACATTTTCAAGGGGATTAGCCACTGATGAAAGCACATTCATTGATTCATTCGTTCCCCAGTGAACACTGAGTATACACCGTCTAAGGCTTTAAGGATGCAATGAAAAATAAAACAGAGCCCTTGCCCTCAAGTGCTTCTAGTAGGGTCACTGAGTAAATAAGAGGCCATTCAAATCCAATGTGGTAAGTCCTGTGAGCTTGTGAATGAGATGTGATGGGCTTGTAGCCAAACCCAGTTCAGACTGAGATGTTAGAAAGCTACGTCCCATCCCTGAGGGCAGAGTCCAGCATTCCCTCAGTGTCGTTTGTCACCACGTGGTTAAATGAGTCGTGCACCTTCCCTGGGAAGACACATGGTTATTTGTTCTCTTTTATTAGTTGAAGAGAACGAGAGATGCCTGGTTATGTGTTCTCAGTGCTTTGACTAAGATTCTTAGTCCACTTGGGAAAGTTGTTCCTATGATAAATATTAGGCTAACTGTAATCAGAAGAACACACCTGCCAGGAGATATTCCCAATCTACAGATGAGAAAACTGAGATTCCAAGAGGTAGTAACTTACCCAGTTCATACAACTCATAAGTAAATGGCAGAGCTAGGACATACACCCAAATATTCAAGCTTTGAGAGAAAGGTCAATAAGCTAGTAAAATAAGGGCTACACAGAGCAGCCGTGAGGAAGCCTCTTTTAGCTTAAAGGCACCACATCATTCCTGGGCTTTGAAGACCACCTGATTTTGATGTTTAAAGTGCTGCATCTGCAGCACTAAAGTGGCCTCAAGTGAGTGAAGCTGCCTGCTACACAGACGGTGCACCTGAAACCAGCTTTCCCTCTGCATATAAAGGGCGTGGGGAGCTCGGGCTCCCGGGAAAGGAAGTGCAGGGCAGGAAGAGAGGTCGCCCGGCTCCCAGCAGCGCTATGCGGCTGCTGCAATCCATCTGGCTCTGTTTTCCACTGTCTCTTGCTCTGAGTGGCCAGCATGAGCTCGAGGCCCCAGGGTATCCTGATACACTGCACTGTGGGCTAAGGAGCTTTCAGTTCACCATAAAGCCTCTCGGCCAGGGGACAGGAGCTCCTCCTGCACTAGTCGCCTGGGGTAAGTTTAACGGCTGAGCCAGGCAATGGCGTGTTTCCCCTACTGCCCAAAACTGCCCTCTGCTTCCTGTCCTAATGTTTCCCCGCCTTTCCTAAACTCTGCCGCTTCTCTCTGTAGCATGAATCTTCTAAAATACAGCTTCGCTTCCGAATCTGACTCCCCTCTTGTTCCTCTCTTCTTGGCAGCCATCCCCAGGGTCTGAGGCAAAGCTGGCTGTCTTTCCCCAGCACTGGTGATGGTGGTGGTGACTGACCATCTGTGCTCCCCCCCCCGCCCCCAGATGACCGTGGGCGGCAGCACAGGCTGCAGAACGACTCTGACTGCGGCACCTGGGTCAGCGAAGGCCCCGGCAGCTCCCTGACGGTGGAAGCGTCCTACAGCGGCTGCTATGTCACTGAGTGGGTGAGTACCGCCCAGTCCTCAGGAACGCTGAGACACCGGAGCCACCCTCCAGGCTGACTCCCAGGGCCTGTCCCTCCAGGACTCCCACTACATCATGCCGGTTGGAGTTGAAGGGGCAGATGCAGGTGGACGCAGGGCGGTCACAGACACAAAGCTGTTCAGGTGTCCTATGTATCTCCCAGGTAAGGGCTGGAAACTCCCAGGTTCTGGGTGGTGTGCAGCTGCCTGAAAACACCCTCGGGCATCTTCTACGCACTCTGTGCTGGGACACCAGGCACCACGGAGGACTGTCTTCCAACTCTCCCTTTCAGGGACAACCTTAGGGAAACCACCGTCTGAGCAGT
Organism: Hippopotamus amphibius kiboko; assembly: GCF_030028045.1. Lineage (NCBI taxonomy): Eukaryota > Metazoa > Chordata > Mammalia > Artiodactyla > Hippopotamidae > Hippopotamus > Hippopotamus amphibius. The sequence goes on along the minus strand of NC_080190.1, from coordinate 85,756,306 downwards.
TACTGGGGGCCCAGGCACTGGGGCAGGGTGGGGGGCTTCACGGGTTACCTATAATCCCAGCCCAGCCCTGTGAGCGCTATTGTTGGCCCCCAGCAGGCAGCTACCAGGTGCCCCTCACTAGCGAGTGGCAGACCTGGGATCCATCCAAGAGTTATCCTGGGACCAGACCTCCTCGCCCTTGAAGGGAGGGAAGGAAGCTGAAGGTATCAAGGAGACTTGGCACATGCCTTCGGGAAGCAGACTGTGCTGAGAAAAGGGCTCAGTCCCTTCAGCTGGGGGTGGGGGGCTACTCGATTACTTAACTGGGTGCTTAACTGGGTAATTCATAGGAAGTAGGATGCCAACTCAGCCCCAGCAAACCCTGCCTTGCCACCTGGGAGCCCTACCGCAGGCATAAGAGTCACACCTGTAATTCTGCACACCTGCCTCATGGGGTTATACTGATAAAATACACAATAAGCCCCACTCCACACCTACTAAACCAGAAATGCATGTCAAAATGATAGTAATTTAGAGTACACTAAGATTGAGAATACCTTTTAAAGAACAAAAGAATTCTTTACTTGGAAAAAAAAAAGTCTCTCTGCTTCTACCAATCTTGGTATTTCTTCTTCCAAAGAGGACTCATTTCAGGGGACTCCTATAAGGTGGTGTAATAGTTAACTTTCTAGCTCAGGTTTAATCTCTAGTATGTAAACATCTCTTCCAATCACACAGATATCTATGGGAATCTAATGTTAAGCTTTGTAATGAAATGGTCTCTTCTTAAAGACCAAACTTTGTTACCTAGTTTGAGTTACTCTTCTCTTCAAAATCTAGCCCTAGACATCCCAAATGCTGGCCTTTGTGAGTCTATCCCAGTGTGGGACAGACTGCCGTGTGCTTCTTCACCCATCACTCAAGTAGACTGCAGGCAGCTAGGCTGCTGCTACAACTCTGAAGAGGTCAATTCCTGTTATTACGGAAACACAGGTGAGTCACTATCTTTGAAATCAGCTGAAGAAAAGTACCTGCAATTACTATTAACTAAACCTAGAGAAGGGTTATCTCCCCAGTCCCCCGCCAGAAGGCAAATACTAAAGATGGCCGGAGGTTGATGTATAAACAGTACCTCCTAGAACACTTGACCTCAAGTGACAGAGCTTTCTACAGCCTCCCATTGTCTATTCTCCTAGAATCCTACATAAAGCAAATAACATTCAATGAACTCAAGCTAAGTCTGTATGCAAGATGCTCATTGACAGAACCTTAATGAATTTCCAAGAAATAGCCACTCTGTTGGCTGATTTTCAAAATAAAACTCTCTAGACAGATGACTGTTTGTCCCAAACCATGCTAAAAGTTTTTCTCATATAAAAAAAGACCCTCATTAAACAGCTAGATGCCATGCTCAATTCTGTGCTCTGAATTCTAGCTGATCTGTAAAACAAAGCAGGTATAGCCAACCCCATTCTCAGGTGAAGCTGATGCAAGCAGGTTAAATACTTTGCTTGAGGCCATACAGTAAGTGATGGAGGCAAGATTCAAACCCAAGTGCTCATCTAGAGCCTCAATTAAACTCTGAATGGCTGAACCTGTATCCAGGTCACTAGCTGGAAATGCTCCTTTTCTAGGAAGGGGAGAGGAGGGCAGGGAATTTAAAAGAACTCAACTAAATCATCAGGCTCTTGTCTGGCTGGCTTAGTAAGGAGAGAGGTGACCTGCCTTCAGTGCAGTTGCTCTGGTGTTTCAGTGACCTCACGCTGTACCCGAGATGGCCACTTCTCCATCGCTGTGTCTCGGAATGTGACCTCGCCCCCACTGCTGTGGAATTCTGTGCACTTGGCCTTCAGGAATGACAGTGAATGTAAACCTGTGCAGGCAACACACACCTTTGTCCTGTTCCGATTTCCGTTTACTGCCTGTGGTACTACAAAACGGGTGAGAAGAGCTGACCTTGGGCTCTGTTCCTGACTCTAGAAGTTGGGTAGGAATGCCCTAGTAATGGGCGGGAGGGAGCTTTGGAATAGCTTAGCCGTGAAGGATGCACCTGACTAATGCTTGGTGCAGAGGGTGGTCTCTAGGACAGAGGGGGCTTCATCACTGAGAAAGCAGAAACCTCCCCTGGGCACTCCCTCTTGTGCTCCAGCCAGGGGCTAGCATCCCTTACCAAGCTGTAGGAAAAAAATAACAGGTTTCTCCCACTGCACTGCCCTGGGAAAGGAGCAGGGAGCTCAGCTGAGACTGATAGTATTTCTAGCTGTCTCCTCTGAGTACACAAAGCCCCCTCCTGTCCTGAAAGTAAGGTGAAGTGATAACTTCCCAGCTAGCCAATGCCATCTGCCCTTGCCTTCACTCATGTTGTGAAAAATGCAGCCTATAATAGGGCAACCTTGCTGGGCACTGGATCAAAGCAAATTATGAGTGAAACAGCATCTGGCTTGCAGGAGTGACAAGACTTCTTTACGTGCCCTTGTAGATCACTGGAAACCAGGCAGTATATGAAAACGAGCTGCTTGCAACTCAGAGTGTGAGAACTTGGAGTCATGGTTCGATCACACGAGACAGTATCTTCAGGTAAAGTCTTAGTTAACAGTTAACCTGACCGTCACTTGACCAGAACGCCTGACTTCCCGTCTTCCATAAAGCGGGAGTTCTAGAGCAAGCCTGAGTCCATAAATGACCAGATCCTCATGACAGGAGACTCTCTGCTGCCTTGTTGTCCAATCTCACTGACCATTTTAATCTAGAAGCCCTGTGTTACTGCCACCAACTTGATCTAAGCCTCAGACTCACCTGACTTCTAATTCATTTCTCTGGGTCTTTTGTTTCTTACTCTGGTCTCTTCCTTCTATTTCTGTTGCCTAAACTGTAACAAAATGAATCCCTTTAAAACCTTAACTAGCATTCTTAAAGCTTTCTCTTTGTCTTTCCAGAGCTTAAATTTATCATGAACATAACTTGCAGGGCTTTAAATAAAACTGCTACTACTTCTCCAGCCTAACCATCCCCAATGTTCTCAATCCTTCCCTCACGATTCCCTAACCCCAGATTGTGCTTCTATAGAGTATTCAATGGCCCTCAAACTTCTTGCCCTCCATATTTTCTCTCCTCTACCTCTCAGTTAATACTTCGCATCTTTTGTCAAATCCCCTGCAACATCGTCCCTAACTACCCAGAAAGCACCTGTTTCTCATAGTACTTAATCTATTTCTTAAACTGATTGAAATACAGTTGGTTTACAATGTTGTGTTTCTGCTGTACAGCAGTGATTCAGTTATATATTCATATTTTCCATTATGGTTTGTTACAGGATATTGAATATAGTTCCCTGTACTCCACAGTAGGACCTTGTTTATCCATTCTATATGTAACAGTTTGCATCTGCTAATCCCAAACTCCCAATCCATCCCCACCCCCTTGGCAACCACAAGTCTGTTCTCTGTTTCTGTTTTGTAAATAGGTTCATTTGTGCCATGTTTTAGACTCTACATATAAGTGATGCCATATGGTATTTGCCTTTCTCTTTCTGACTTACTTCACTTAGTATGATCATCTCTGGGTCCATTCATGTTGCTGCAAATGGCATTACTTCATTCTTTTTGGCTGAGTAATATTCCATTGTATGTATGTACCACATCTTCATTCATCTGTCAACTGTATCTATTTCTTATATGGTTTTTATATCAAACTCAAACATTGATCTTGTTTACATATCAGTATCCCCAATGATAGCTCTCACAAGGCCAGAACCACACCCAACATGTTTATAAACATCTAACACCCTAGCACTTAACAGTTCCTCAAACCTTAAAGATGTGGCATAGTCCAGCCACCCAAGCTAGTAGCTATAATCTTATTTTTCTGCAGGCTTCGAGTCAGTTGTAGCTACTCTGTAAGTAGCAAGGCTCTCCCAGTTAATGTCCAGGTGTTTACTCTCCCACCACCCCTTCCTGAGACCCAGCCTGGACACCTCACTCTGGAACTTCAGATTGCCAAAGGTAAGACCCTCTTGGGTGGAGTATCTGGCCCCTAGTCCAAATCCTGTCACTCTTCGGGATGTGAACACCCTACCTTGCTTGCCAGAGGTGTTTATGTGGGTGATGGTCTATCTCAAGCCACCTAGAGATTCCGAACTCTTTACTGCGTCAACCTGTTCTGGCTTCCTGCAGATCAACGCTATCGCTCCTACTACACTGCTGGTGACTACCCAGTGGTGAAGCTGCTTCGGGATCCCATCTACGTGGAAGTCTCCATCCGTCACAGGACAGACCCCAGCCTGGGGCTGCGCCTGCACCAGTGCTGGGCCACACCCAGCACAGACGCCCAGCTCCAGCCCCAGTGGCCCGTGCTGGTGAACGGGTAAGTGGCTCTTTCCTGCACCCGTGTAAAAGGCCCTCCAAGAGGCACATCTTGACTGCTGGATATCCTTGCTCAGATGCCCCTACACTGGAGACAACTATCAGGCTAAACTGATCCCTGTCCAGAAAGCCTCGGACCTACCATTTCCGTCTCACTACCAGCGCTTCAGCATTTCCACCTTCAGTTTTGTGGACTCAGTGGCAAAGCAGGCACTCCAGGGAGCGGTATGATGCCACCTCCTGGGGTCTTCAGCAGGGCTCTTCACCCCCCCAGCTCAAGTGTCTCCACACTGTACCACTCCTCAGCCAAGGTAGCCCTTACACATTGGTTGTTGGTACTGCCTCGGAGCAATGAAGGGATGCCAATGGCATGTGTGACACACGAACTAGAATCTAGTATTTTAGTGATTCTGTGATGTCAGCTTGGTTCATCAAGATTTTCTTGAGTTCTTCTAAGTCTAAATTTCTTGACTCCTTCTGGAGCAGATAAAGCAGGTTTGAGGACTTATGACATGCTATCCCATGATCCCAATTCTGTTGGCTCCCAGGTGTATCTGCACTGCAGTGCATCAGTCTGCCAGCCTGCTGGGACACCATCCTGTACAACAACCTGTCCGGCCAGACGTGAGTATCCAAGCTGTCTACACCAGAGGACAGATTGCAGAGTGTATTTTGTGTCCCAGTGCTAACCTTCTTTAGCTTGTGGCAAATAAGTCAAATTGAAGATTCATCTTATTAACAAGGCTTCCTTAAGTCCTTTCATGATGCAATAGAACAGAAATACAACCAGTTTCCTAGAATTCCCGGCCTTCTAAATATATGCTATAAACCCTGAAACAACTCTCAGCTTTAGCTTTTCTCCATATGAATGCCGACTTAGCTAGGAGTCAAATGGGTTCACAGCCTTTAATCTAGTAAAACACTTCTGGTCTATCCAGATAGAAATGTAGACTTCTATGCTTGCTTCAGGCCTGGCAGCATGGCCTGAAGGCTTACAGGTGGAATAGGATTGCAGACTTAGATATGTGCTCTCATGGGCAGGCCCAATGCTTGTTCAGTTGTATACTCCACCTGATCCCACTAACATTACCTGGCCCCTGAATTAATTGGGATTAATGACCCCTGAAGTTTTAGGTCCCTTATGTCAAAAAAAATCAGTGCTTTTCATAACTATCATTTAATAAATACTCAACAACCAACTGCAATGATACATCTACTTGAATACATATGTCTAAAAAACTAAAATTTTGCAAGTTCAGAGATCCTACAACCGGCAATAGAAATAGGATTCAAACAGAGCTCTGCTGTCCGTGTCTTACCAGGTATCTTTCTATCATAAGGTCTCAGTATTAAGATACTGCGGTTCAAGTATCTCTACTCAGGATGAAAGTTTGGGGATGGTCTAAGATCATCATTCCTCTGAAACTGACTGTTAATATAACTGAGCAAGTCTGAGACTTTGTATCTAACACACTGAGGTTTCTCTTGAGGCTCATGGAGCAGAGCTGTCCATACCAAGGGACCTGGCCCTATTTAGACTCTGTAACCACTCATTCCACATGTACAAAACTAACAATCCCTAACTCATCTCTCCAACAGGAAGAAGGAGTCCTGACATCCACTTGCTGAACAGCACTGCTAGCATTTCTAGCAAGGGTCCCATGATTCTACTCCAAGCCACTCAGGACTCTTCAGGAAAACTCCGTAAATACTCAAGTGAGTGGAAGGAGACCTACTGGAGCCCCTGTATGGGAACCATTGGTCAAACCAAAGCTACTTGCTCCCTCCTACTTCCCTGACTGATTTGGTCAATGTGAACCTCAAAAGGAACTGTCTAGCTTTTTTCCCTCTAGCTCAAGACTGGCAGTCTTTATTAGGATGTAGAATCACTTGGTTTCAGCATGTGTTAACCTACCTTTCCATCCTACAGGATCTCCTATAGACTCCCAAGCTCTGTGGGTGGCTGGTCTTTCCGGAACCTTAATCATTGGAGCCTTATTAGTGTCCTACCTGGCCATCAGGAAACAGAGATGAGTTACTCAGACCAAATGTGTTAATAAAACCAGATTGTACTGCTAGCCTGTGCTCAGCTTCTCATTTGAAAGGTAAAAAGTAATTTCTTTAGACTAGCTCATCTACTGTTAGCATAACCTCTTTCCAGCTTGGGCTTATTTTTCCCTTCTCCAGCCCTTCTATCTTCTGAATAGAATATTTCAGTGGAACTTCATGGTTCGTTGACAACTAAAGCAGAATCTACAAGAACTAAGGATCTAAGGCTTAGCAGAGATCTTTTGCAAGTTCATGAGGGTATAGAACAAAACTCTTCCCCTAGATCAAGCTAAGGTGGAGCTAGTCTACAGCTAGTCACGAATCTTCTAGACCATTGATTCTCTAACTTTAGTGTGCTTCAGGATCAAAGGAGGGCTGATGGAACAGTTACTGGCCCCACCCTGAGACTTTGATTAAGTAGGTCTGGGCTGAGGCATATGAACTTGCATTTATAATCATTCCTTGGGTGATCCTTTCTATTCCAAGCATTACACTTGGAAAACTAACATCTAGGACTATGCCTAAAAAAGGGTAACTGATCATGAGTTGATCAGTTGGATGTAGCTGACCAGGAAAGTCTTTGTTTTTGACCCAGAACCAGCAAGTAGTTTCATAGGTTAGTGGTAGAAAGACTGGTAGAAAAAACAGGGGAAGAATGAATTATCATGACTTGTTGAGGTAAACATCCCACTCAAAGAACTCTTGTAACGCTCTTTGCCAAACTCTGTAGATCCCTTCTATCCCCAGGGGGAGCTCTGAGACTATACCTGGTTAAATAAGATACCACCCTTAGCTTCACGGAGCAACTTCCAGGTCACTTTGAAGTGTACAGTTGTGGAGCATTGGAGTCATTTCTAGCTTGGGGTGATTAGGAATAAAGCTTCTATGAACAGTGATAGCCAGCCCCCTTGCTGTATACAACAGCCTTTTTCAGTCTCCTACTTGGAATCACAATGGCTCTGTGTGACAACAGAACATAGTGAACATGATGGTGTTACTGGCACTAGGTGATAAAAGACATCACAGCTTCTGCCTTGGATCACTTGCTCTGGAGAAGCTAGCTGTTATGCCACAGTGAGGATGCTGAAGCATCCCTGTGGAGAAGAACTGAGGTCCCCCAGCCAACAACCATGGGAATGAGCCTCCTTGGAGGCTGATCTCCAGCCCTAGTCCACATCTAACCAAAACCTCATGAAAGACTACACCAGAACCACCCAGCTGAGCCACTTCTGAATACCTGCTCCACCACAACCAGGAGAAATGATTAATATTAACTAAGCCAAACCGTAGTAGCTATCTAGTGTGCCTTAAAATCACCCCAAAAAGTCCTTAAACTTCTTTGTGAAGATGTCATATCTTGGATTTCAAGGAGTAGAACTGCTCAGTATGTCTTTAACTTCATAAACAACCACCAAACCATTTTCTGAAGTATTTCTAATATCTTAGCTAGCTTTATAAAGAGTTCGAGTTACTCTAAATCCCTTAAGGATAGGCATCTTTGGGGAGGGAAAACTTGCTATAGTCTAGTGTTGGTTCCTCCTCAACTTATGCCTAGTCCAACCTATGGGGGCCACAGCTGTCTCCTGTCCCCTGTCATAGCTCTAGTTTCTTCGTATAAAATTTTTATTGGTATAGTTGATCTACAATGTTGTATTAGTTTCAGATTTACAGCAAAATGAATCTATTATACATACATATATACTCACTTTTTTCTTAGATTCTTTTCCCACATAGCCCATTACAGAGTGGGGAGCAGAGTTCTCTGTGCTCTACAGTAGGTCCTTGTTGGTTATCTTATATATAGTAGTATGTCAATCCTAGTCTTCTAGTTTGTCTCCCTGCCACCTCCGTAACCATAAGTTTATATCCTTTTTTAAGATTTTTTTGATGTGGACCATTTTTAAAGTCTTTATTAAATTTTTTACAACATTACTTCTGTCTTAAGTTTTGGTTTTTTGGCCATGAGGCATGTGGGATCTTAGCTCCCCCACCAGGGATCAAACCTGCACCCCCTGCATTGGAAGGCAAAGTCCTAACCACTGGACCTCCAGGAAGGTCCCTTATTTTTTACCTCCATAACTCTACTTGTGTTTTGTAGGTGAGTTCATTTGTAGCCGCCTTTTAGATTGCCCATATAAGTGATATCATATAATATTTGTCTTTCTGTCTTACTTCATTCAGTATGACAATCTTTAGGTCCATCCATGTTGCTGCAAATGGCATTATTTTGTCCTTTTGGTGGATAAGTAGTATTCTATTGTATATATATCTTTATCCATTCCTCTGTTGATGGACATTTAGGTTGCTTCCAGGTCCTGGCTATTGTAAATAGTGCCAAAATGAATAGTGGGGGGGGGGGGGGGGGGGCATGTATCTTTTAGATTTAGTTTTCTCCAGATACATTCCCAGGAGTGGGATTACTGGATCATGTGGTAGCTCTATTTTTAGTTTTTTAAGGAATCTCCATCCTGTTCTCCACAGTGGTTCTATCAGTTTACATTCCCACCAACAGTGTAAGAGGTTCCCTTTTCTCCACACCCTCTCCAGTGTTTATTGTTTGTAGATTTTCTGATGATGCCCATTCTGACCTGTGTGAGGTGATACCTCACTGTGGTTTTGATTTGCATTTCTCTAATAATTAGTGATGTTGAGCAGATTTTCATGTGCTTTTTAACCATCTGTATCATCGCTCCAGTTTCTGACCCTGCACGTTTGTAACTGCAAATTTTGTTAGAACTGTTTCTTCCTCCTCCTCAATGTCAGCAAGCTGGGGGGTGGGGAAGGTGGTTGCAGCCCATGTCTAATCAGTCGACAAGCAAGGGAACTTTAAGCCCATGAAATATACTAGAATTCACAAAAATAAGACTGAGACAAAATTATCATCTTCAGAGTAAGAATAAATATCTGCTGGTCACCAACCATGTAGGGACCTAAGAAGTATTAAATCTCCTTCATTTTTCCAGGGAAACAATTTTGTCCTAGGGCAAATCTAAGAAAACCCAAAGTAGCTGCTGGAAGACTGAAAACAGCATCTTGACATCAGCCCCATATATTGAAACATTATTTTATTGGCTCTTCATGTTCAATGAAATAAACTCCCTTTCACACTAGGGATTAACAGTAGAGTATTTCAACAACCAACAAGAAACTTACCTGGTCTAGGAACAGGAGAAATAATAGGAAACCAGAAGTTGAACCTGATGTCACAACAGCCATTTGGGTGGAATTCTAGGATTTTTAATAGAGAATATCAGTCTCCCGCTTCTTCCACCTTCACCCAGAGTATTCAGACCTGCGTATGGCATGACTGTTGGCCAGACGTTTAATCTCTACAGACTCAACCTTCTCACTTCTGAAATAAGGACTAAATTATTTGTCTTTAAATTTTTGGTTATTAGAATATTCTTAACCTCCTACAGTCATTTTCCATTGGTCCTGATTCCCAGCTCTCCCTTGGAAATTCTACTTCCCTGATTCCTTGCTCAGGCTTTTCATGCTGTGAGCCAGTGATGTGCTCTTGGGTCTTACCCTGTAGTATACTTCTGCTGTCTGCAAGCTAAAGCCTAGTTTTTATTTAATAAAAGTCTGAGCAAGCCTTACTGCAATAGCCATAGGCCAGAGGGAGCAGGAATGAGGTAGTTTTGCAACTTACTAGCTTCTCACTTTTCCCAAGATGTATTGCTTTTACAATCTTGCTGATGTGAGACTGAGGACATTGCCTCAGAGAAATAAATCACCTTCCCAACACGCCTAAGTAGCCCAGGCAGGTGATAAGAAATGGCCAAATCAAATGAAGTCTCTCATTTCAAGCAAAGTGGTTGGCAAGGAAGGGAGCAGAGAAGAAGGGCTTGACTGCACAAAGATTTATGGTTGTAAAACAAAGGATAGGTTTCGATGAAGTTGGATAAAATTTGTTATACCTACAGAATTTTGTCTTTTCATCTCAACATTGGAGTAAAGGTTTGGATCATAATAACTACTTGAAGTTGACCAAGTGTTCTTATTATGCGCCTGGTCAGTTTATTGTCCCCTCATCAGCATAGAAGCACTGCTGTCTCAGGAGGTTGAATTTGTTTCACGTGTCAAAAATACCTATGAGGTCAGTTTTCAAATAAGGCATCTGCTTTCTTATCCTAAGACTTACTTAGCCTTATTGTCCTCTGTGAGGTAAAAGTTAGGGACTGGGGGCGGGAGGGGTGGAGATCAGGGAGAGAAGAAAAGTGCCAGCTTAGAGGGAGACCCACACATCCACCAGACAGAGTGATTCCTCACCATGGTGAAGGGGTACCCAAGCAGCTGTCCTGAGACTAAGGAGGTGGTCGTTGGGAGGTCTGGTTCCAGTTGGCAGTGGCCTTCATGGCTGGTTGTGCTACCCAGACCTCATCAAAGTCAGACTTCCATCTTAAAAATTCCCTCGTCCTTGTCCAGGACAAAGGGCCTGGCACAGACCAAGAGCTCAGGGAACATTTACTGAGTGAATCACACCGAACTATGACATAATTTAACCAGATTTAAAGGAGCCTAGAAAATTCCCAGAGAATGGATGACCAGATTTTAACCAAAACAAACCCATCTGCTCATATAGGAACTCCTGACCAGGGAGGGCTTTTAGGGCACGCAGACTGTCTGCCTCTGTCAGCAGCCCCTGTGGTTCACAGGAGTGACAAAAGCTTCATAACTAAGGACTGTCCCTTTGTGCAAACTTATATGTCTTCATCTTTTGACAGTTAGGAAAGCCAGACTTCAGATTTCCCATTAAAACACCCACAACTTGCTTCCCCCCTTGAGGAAAAGCACTTCAGCAAGGAATAAAACTGCCACAAAGAAAAATCACAAATCCAGCGGCAAACTGTAGCATGCTTTTCTCTCCAGAAACCTGGGCTTTGGTTCTCATAGTTTAACATCTTTATTGACACATAACTCACATTCCATACAATTCATCCATTTAATTTGTACAATTCAGTGGTTGTTTAGCATATTTAGAATTGTGCAACCATCACTACACTCAATTTTAGAATATTTTTATCATCCTCAAAGAAACCCCTTTAGAAGCCACCCCCGATTCCTACCTCTCCACGACCCCTGACACTCACTGATCTACTGTCTGTCTCTAGAGGTTTGCCTGATCTGGAGCATCTCCCATAAATGAAATCATATCATATGTGGCCTTTTGTGACTGGCTTCTTTCATTGCATAATGTTTTCAGGGTTCATTGTATCATGGGTCTGTACTTCAGTCCTTTTAAGGGCTGGATAATATTCCATTGTTATTTTATGTGTCCATTTATCAGTTGGGTTATGATGGGCGTTTGGGTTGTTTCCATGTTGGCTATTAAGAATAATGCTGCTATGAATTTGTGTACAAGTTCTTGTATTGACATATGTTTTTCTTTAGGTAATTTACCTCGGAGTGCAATTTCTGGGTCATGTGGTAACTCTATGTTTAACATTTTCAGAAACTTTGTAACTGTTTTCCAAAGTGGTTCCACCATTTTATATTCCCACCAACAACGTATGAGCGTCCCAATTTCTCCACATCTTCACCAACACTTATTATGTCTTTTTTTAAAATTGATTAATTAATTAATTGGCTGTGTTGGGTCTTCGTTGCTGCACACAGGCTTTTTTTAGTTGCAGTGGGAGAGGGCTACTCATCATTGTGGTGTGCGGGCTCCTCATTGTGGTGGCTTCTCTTGTTGCAGAGCATGGGCTCTAGGCATGTGGGCTTCAGTAGCTGTGGCACACAGGCTCAATAGTTGTGGCGCACATGGATTTTTAACCACTGCACCACCTAGGAAGTCCTGTTATCTGTCTTTTTGTCTCATATTGCAAAGTAACATTTATAAATGATTTCTGAACCAAAAGAAAGCACAAAGGCAATAAAAGGACCCATAATCCTACTGATAAAAAATACTAATGTGTATGACCAAATTAGAAAGAAATTTAAACCATATAGAAAAGCACAAATAAAAAACATTCCCCTTCCCCACTCCCAATCGCTCTTCCTGAAGGTATCTGTCCTCAGGAGTATGTCAGGCCAGAAGATACAAGCCTCATGTGTATATGGTATATCTGTTATTTGGCATCAATTTGGCCTACAGGTATATACCTGTATATGGTATCACTGTTACTTTTTTTCTGTATGTATATATCACCTGCCTCTTGTCCAGAAGGCCAGTAGCCTCCAAAGAAGAAGAACACATTGGTTTAGGATGACCAGATATGCATCAGGAGCCTGGAGGGTAGAGTGGTATCTTTTGCCTTTGTGTCTTCCCATGGGCTAAGCAAGGTACTCTGTATACAGGAAAAATCATTTTTACAAGATGACTTCTCATTTGACTGTGGCAGGAAGAAGACCCTAGTGTTAGCTTTCTTGCTGAGCTTCCCAAAATAAAGCCCAGGGGATGGGGACGGCTGGGCCCAGGGTCAATGGTGTTCTTATGTGCCTTCACCCTACTCTGCCCTAGGCCATTATATCAGGCTCCACGCTCTTGATTATGCTTTGCATGCCATCTTCCTTGTCTCCTTTGAATGGATTCTACCTGCAACCATGCTGTTTCTAGTACTTGCTATTGCCCAGGAAGCTGCAGGGACAGGGAATGGGAAGGCGTTCACAAATAAATCCATTTATAATGATGGCTGGGGAAGAAGCCCTCTGTCAAAGTCACATTTAAATTCGTTGAGTCAACCCTTTTTGCAATGACTCAGAAAAGCTTAATACAGTCCATTGGAGTGGCCTCCGTAAGATGACACAGAAACCCTGAGACACCTCCGGGATGACTCGATGCCCTTGGTTTGGGACTAATCAACTTAATGTACTGTGTTTCCTGGGAGTGAACTTTCCCTCATTTCACCCCACTGTCTATGTTATAAGATTTTAGCCTTTCTAAAATCTCTGATACCTCAAGAACCATCTTCTTTTGGCTAAAATACGGAAGCATTAACAATTGAAATAGGGTAGTGCAATGAAAGTACTTCCTCAGCTGAGGTCTGATGAAAAAGTTTAGCAGAATATATTAATGGAAAAGTGGACAGACCACAAAAGCAGTGGTATTTAAATATTATGATTATAATAAATATTTATTTCATGTTAATGATGCCCTGGGTAAAATTAAAAAACAAAATGAGATGCAGAATTAATTGTGAGCCTACCCTGGTGAACTTATCTAAGTGAAAGGTTATTCTATGAAACAGATGGTGTTGAAAGGAAAAGATTAATTTGTGCATTTTAACCTCTGAAATAAGTGTTTAGGAAGCATAAAATAATAATTACCACTTTTAGCATATATAACATGCCAGATACTGTGTAAGTGATTTCTATGGATTATTTATTTAATGCTCACAATGGTAAATATGTTTAACAAATAGTGATGACCATGGTATAATAATGATAATGTTAATATTGAGAATCTCTACCATTTTTGTGTGCATTTTATGTGCACTGTGATAAGCTCATTAAATGTATCATTTAATTCTTATACGTCTTTTCTACATATTATGTCATTTGTGATATCATAGTTGTTAAATACACAGAGACAAAAATAGCAAAACTTACTATTTATAGTATGCTACATCCTACAGAAGAGAAAATCTCTTACTTATCTACCCAAAGTTCTCTATTGAGGGACTTCCTAGGTGGCACAGTGGTTAAGAATCCGCCTGCCAATGCAGGGGACACGGGTTCGATCCCTGCTCCAGGAAGATCCTACATGCCAAGGAGCAACTAATCCCGTGCGCCACAATTATTGAGCCTGCGCTCTAGAGCCTGTGAGCCACAAATACTGAGCCTGTGTCCCACAACTACAGAAGCCCATGCAGCTAGAGCCCATGCTCCACAACAAGAGAAGCCACTGCAGTGAGGAGCCCGTGCACCACAATGAAGAGTAGCCCCCACTCGCCACAACTAGACAAAGCCCATGTGCAGCAATGAAGACCCAATGCAGCCAATAAATAGATAAATTTAGTTGGAAAAAAAAGTTCTCTATTGAATTTATCATGAGAGTTTGACAAAGACCGTTTTGGTTTACCAATCCATCTAGTACTTTCCTTGGCAAGAATGAGGGACACACCCACTCATGAAAGCAAAAGTAAAGTTCATTGCTCTACAATGTTTTCTTAAACACCCTCTATGCCAAGCACTGTGTGAGGGAGGTACTGAGGACCAGAACTCAGTCTAGAGAGTAAAAACGGTAACTGTGATAGAGACAGAGACAGAGACAAGAAAGGGTATTGACTATGGCCACATACAGGACCTGAGTTTGAAGTGAGGGCTTAGGAAGTTGGGGTTAGATTGGTGAATGGTCAGAATCGAAAGGGCAGAGAGAGGGTTGGGGCTTGGAGAGAGAGAAAGGGAGAACATTCCAAGCAGAAGAAAAAGCATGAACAAAGCCAGAGAGATGACAGACAGCCTGACGTGTCCAGCAACTGCCAAAGCATATGGTAAAGCTGTCAATCTGTAAACACTGTGAAAATGGTCTAAGAATGGATAAATACATCAATAGAACAAGGCAGAGAGCTGAAAGAAAACTATATCAATGAATTTAATATATGAAAAAGGCAGCATTTTTTGTGTGTGTGACAGTGGAAGGTACATTGATAACTATTTATTGAAAGGCAGCATTTCTAATCATTGCAGAAATGGTGAGGACCGTCACCTCTCACCCTACCTACCACTGTAGGTCAGGAGTTCAGGCAAGAGCATGGCAGAGTGGCAGAGATGGCTTATTTCTGTTCCACAACTGTCTGGAGTTTCGCCTGGAAGACTGGAAGGCAGGAGGTAGTGCTGTTCCCCGTCTCTGTCTCTGTCTCGGTCTCTGTCTCTGTCTCTGTCTCTGTCTCTGTCTCTGTCTCTGTCTCTGTCTCTCCTCACGGCTTTGCTCTTCTGAGCTTGTCTGACCCATTTTCCCCTCTTTCCAGCAGTCTGCTTCCCTTGCTAACCCACACCAGGATTCCAGTTTCCCCACAGCTTATAATGGCCACTTGGGCCCTGAGTCGTCTTCTTAAATTTTACACTCTGCTCCCATAGCCAATCCCCTTTCTGTATCCCAGTTCCCAACTCCAGGGAGCAAATATGATTGGAGCAGCTCATCTTTGAAGTCAGGCTTCACAAATCATGCATCACTAGCAGCCCATGACTGGTTGTCCTTGGGGCACGTAACTATGCCTGGTTCAATGAGCTG
Organism: Hippopotamus amphibius kiboko; assembly: GCF_030028045.1. NCBI lineage: Eukaryota > Metazoa > Chordata > Mammalia > Artiodactyla > Hippopotamidae > Hippopotamus > Hippopotamus amphibius. The sequence continues at coordinate 85,740,739 of NC_080190.1, read as the reverse complement.
CTGAATAAGTAAGGTCATGTGATACAGGCCAAGGCCACTTAACTGTACGCGGGCAGATTCCATTAACGGGGGTTAGCATGAGATTGTGTAAGCCTGGGCTGTCGTGTAGGCTACATGGAGAATTTAAATTCGAATTAATTGAAATAAAATTAAAAACTCAGTTCCTCGTTTACAGTAGCCACATTTCTGCTGCACAAAGCCTGCCTCCCTCCCCACCACCAGGCTGGGCAGGTAGCCTAAGATAAGAGAAATGATCTCATTCTCCTGTTCACAGACGGGTTTAGGGTCATCATTTGACTCAAGAAGGGTCACTTTTCCGTAACCGATATAGGTACACACAGAGAAAAGATATTTGGCCTTCAGAGAGCAGAAGCACTGAGAACCACATTAGCCTAGACCTGCTAGAGGCCATCACTACAACCAAGTGGAGAGAACCTGACAGAGAATTGCATCAGATCCCAGGGTGGGAGAGGGAGGGAGAGAGAGGAAGGGCGACAGAAGGAAGGAGGCAGAAGAAGAAGTGAGGGAAGGAGGGAAGGAAGAAGTGAGAAGAGAGAAGCTTTAAAGTGACTTTGTTTGTACTTCTGGATTCACCTGTGCAGGAAGTGCCAGCCTCCTAAACAGTCAATATACTTCCGTTTGCTGGAAGGAGTCTAAGTTAGTTTATGTCACTTACAGCCAAAAGAACTTCATTTTCTCCACATCCTGAAGCCAAACACTGTAAGGACAGGGAAGAAAATTAGCTGATAATGTAATTTATACTAAGTTGTAAGTTATGGCTCAGGGTTTCATCTACTCACTGAAAAGGTCAGTTTTTGAAAGAAGACTGAAGAGTTGATGCCCTCTTTCCATAGTACTCTGTATCGTCTGCTTTTTTTTTTTCCCTTTTCCTCATACTCTCTCTTTTTTATTAACAGTTAATTTTTTAAAGCAGTTTTAGGTTTATAGAAAAAGTGAGCAGAAAGTATAGAGAGTACCCCTATACTCCCTTCCTACCTCCCCGACTATTTCCCGCATTAGTAACATCTTGCATTAGTGTGGTACGTTTATTACAATTGGTGAACTAATATTGATGCATTATTATTAACCAAAGCCCATAGGTTACATTATGGTTCACTCAATGTTCTACATTCTATGGATTCTGACAAAGGCATAATGCTATGTAACCACTCTTATAGTATCACGCAAAATAGTTTCCCTGTCCTAAAAATTCCCTGTCCTCCACCTACTCATCCCTCTCTTCCCCCAGCCCCTGGTAACCACTGATTTTTTTTTACTATCTCCAGAGTTTTGCCTTTTCCAGAATGTTCATATAGTTGAAATCCATGCAGTATACAGAGTTTTCACACTGGCTTCTTTCAGTTAGTAGTATGCATTAAAGTTTCCGCCATGTCTTCTCATGGCTCGATAGCTCTTTTTTTAATTACTGCATAATATTCCATTGTCTGGATGACCACAGTTTGTCTCTTCATTCACCTACTGAAGGACATCTTAGTTGCTTCCAGTTATGAATAAAGCTGCCATAGATTATATGACCTCTTTCTGTCACGGCTGCCTGTCCTATTTTGAAAGCTGCTGTTTGTATTTCAAGAGCCACTCAGATGTCACCTACCTGATGAAGGCTTCCCAACTCCCCAGGACAGTATAAATCACAGCACATGCTCTACCTACCACATCTTACATGCTTCTGTAATGGCTTCTATTATCATGTTATTGAGCAGTTTCTTTGTCTCTCTATTCTTTACCAAGTGAACTCTTTCAGGATGTCTTACTCTCTACTGAAATACTTAATCTTTCTTTGCCTTGGTTTCCTTGTCTGTAAAATAAAAATTGTGAGAATTAAATACATTATATACATACTATATATATTATATATATATATATTTTTTTAGGATATATATTTAGAATAGTACCTGGCACACAGTATATACTATATAAATTTTAGCTATTATTCTTTTTAATTAACACTAATAACTATATCCACAGCATATACATGCCACTTAATAAATAATTTCCTCATCCCATTTGTTGATATATGACTACATGTGACTTACAATTTAAAATAATAATAACTATGTAGATTCAACATCTATTGTTTGTTTTTTTCCATACTATTGTTCAGCTACTTTAGTGAGACTTGGAGCCTCTAGGTTAAGCTGCTTTCTGTGATGAGGGCATGATAGGGGAGGGCCGGCTGACCAGGCCTAGAAGAGCTGAGAGAACAGGAGGCATTTGTCACTTTCAGGTCCACAAACTTTGTAGACCCAGAAACTTCATTTCTAGTTCTTCTGACTCAGTTCATCTTTCAGGAATGGATAAATTCAAACGCACCAAACTCAAAAGGCCCTGGTGAGTAAACTAGAATGGTAACTTTCATTTTTCATGAAATCTACAATTGCCAATGAAAAGAGGATGGTTGGAGAACCTCAACCAGTGCATTTATTTTCACCCTGTAGGAAAACTCGATATCATTATCGTACCTTGGTCTGTGGGTTTAAAGACATTTCACCAAATTTGTATGTAACCTGTGCCGTTTGTACAAGGGATGTAGAAAACATCAGCACTCCCTTTATATCCTTCTCCCCTTTCAGTAAAGAGCAAGTAAAGTTGAGCTGTAGTCAGTATGTGTTGGGCAACCTGGGAGACCAAGTCTCAAAGTGAAACATATTTGAGTTCAAATAATCCAACTGCCCCTCATCTTTTGTGAAATGGGGGTAGAGATACCTACTTCCTTTTTTTAAGTTTTTAATTTTTACTTTTTTAATTGAAATATAGTTGACTTACAATGTCATGTTAGTTTTAGGTGTATAGCACAGTGATTCAGTTATATATATATATATTTTTTTTTTCAGATTCTTTTCCCTTATTGGTTACTATAAAATATTGAGCATAATTCCCTATGCTATAGGTCCTTGCTGGTTATCTATTTTATATATAGTTGTGTGTATATATTAATCCCAAGCTCCTAGTTTTCCCTCCCCCTGCTTTTCCCTTTGGTAACTGTAAGTTTGTTTTCTATGTCTGTGCATCTGTTTCTGTTTTGTAAATAAGTTAATTTGTATCTTTTTTTTAGGTCCCACATATAAGCAATATCATATGATATTTCTCTAACTTACTTCATTCAGTATGACAATGTTTAGGTCCATCCATGTTGCTATAAATGGCAATATTTCATTCTTTTTATGACTGAGTAGTATTCCACTGTATATATGTACCACATCTTTTTTATCCATTCATCTGTCAATGGACATTTAAGTTGTTTCCATACCTTGGCTACTGTAAATAGTGCTGCTGTGAACATGGTGCTGCATGTATCTTTTCAAATTAGAGTTTCCTCTGGATATATGCGCAGGAGTGGGATTGCAGCATCATATGGTAGCTCTATTTTTAGTTTTTAAGGGATACCTACTTCTAAGGGTTGTTGTGGAGTTAAAGGAGGAAGCATCGAGGAGTGAGCCTGACACAAGTTCCCTTTCTTTTCCTTGTCCACCTGATTTCCCAGGGCAGGGAGGTCCTGTGGATGCAAACACAGCCCTTGCTGCTAAGAACCCACTCCCCAGTCCAATTGGATTCCCAAGTACACCTCTGCCTCATTCACAGCTGACTTGCCTTAAGGCTTAGACATAACCAATTCTCAGAAGTTGAGTCAGAGATGAAAATTTTTTTAAAAACTTAAATTCCTTTGAGCCACAACAGCACTTGAAATTTAATTACTTTATAAATGAGCTTTGATCCCTCAGTTGTGACAAGTCTCTCCACCCTTCCTCCCACCCACAGTTCAGTAGCTGATGCCTAATTATTTGATCTTGCTAAGTTATTAAATACGTATTTGTGAAAGTCATTTCCCTTCTCCCTCCACCCTCCCTGGAGATTTTATCTGAAGACTGATTGCTTCTCTTCATTAGAGTATGATTCATTTACAGATCTTTTGTTTTGCTAACCTGTTTATGTAGCTGGGGGGGGCCTGGGAATTTTGTGCCTGGACACCAGTTGTGTTCTTTGTCTTTCCCTCCAAAGGAGAGAACTGCAAGTGCCTGCCCCCTCTTCCCAGCCTTCACGAATTGGGCCCGATGTCAACCAACAGTCTTATCAGAAACTCGAGGTCTGTGCAAAGCCGCGATGTTGGCTGCATCTGGAAAACCTTTAAGTTCATGAGAGATGAAGGGAAGCACTGGAGTTTGCCCGTCTGTGGCTTAGAGCACGCTTTGTTCCTTTGTAGGAATCACCTGGGCGCAGTTGAGCCTTGCAACCTCCAACTACTCCCCACCTTGATGCTGGTTCTCAGGGATCAGCAGGCCCTCTGAGAATGGACGTTTGGAAAGAGCACCCTTGAGCTAGCAAGGAGTAAAAGGGGGCACAACTACAGTTGGTCTAAACGAGCAATTTTTGAACTGGAAAAGCAATTGATGTCTTGGCCTTGGTTCTCCTGAAAGCAAAGACTGAGATAACACCTTCTGGGCAGGTAGTTTGCTTGTTGGCAGGGCATGTAAACCAGGAAGAGGAGCAAGGCACCAAGAGGAAAGAAACCGGGAAGGAGCAAGAGGCGATGCAAGAGGGCGTTACCATGGTAGCCACTGTTCCGACAGACAAGGACTCCATCCGCTGGCATTTTCTGAGAGGCTTTCTGACATGTGACTCCAAGCTGTCCTCCCAGGGTGAAGTAGAGGGTAACATTTATCCACTGGCTCTGATTCCCCGTCAGTCAAAGAGTGGGGGGGTCTCATAGGTCAAATCTCCTTGAGTTGCACTTTGGGGCAGCAGGTGCGTGCGTAACCTCATAGGCGATGGGAAACCTCCGGCGTGTCGCACTGAAGCACCAGAGAGGCCCAGGCAGGAAGCCAGGAGTAAACAGCACAGGCCAGGCATGGCACTGTTGAGGGCAGCGGTGCAGAGCTGGCCAAACGCCTGCATGGAAGGACAAGGATCAGAATAGTGCCCTAGAGGTAAAATTGGTCTTCATACCATCAGTCCTTTTGATTTGCTACTTCCAATCTCATTTTACAAATGGCACAACCCTTTCTCAAGTCCTATAGCTGATGTTGCTCATTTCCAACTGAAGGTTAGAAGGCAAAATAAAAGTGATTCCCAGCACCATTTAATGATACTCTGGGTGCTGTCAATTGTTTCAAAGCACACTGTAAAACTCTCCAAAATAATTCGAACCTGCATGTTAAAACACCATAGAACATATTTCAGAGGAGTACTGAGGTGGGGGAGGGATGCATATCGTTAAGTCAAGCAGTGATGAGATGCCCCCGCTCATAAAGTGTTGAGCGCTTAAAGCACAACACCTGTCTTGACACTGTCCCATGGAGCTGGGTGACTTCAAGTCCTCAAAGGTGGAGGCAGCAGAGGGAACAAATGCCACCTTATGATACAGAATGTATTTGGGAAAATAATTTCCTGCAGTAATAGAGGAAACCATTGTCTGATCCTGAAGTAGTTCGAATGTGATTCAAATGGAACATTTTTATATCTTTTCAGTGTAACAAAAGTAATTTAGAGTCTAAATTTAAATGTGCGAAGTCCTGGAGGGCAGGGAGTTGATTTATATACTTATCACATTGTGACTAATTGTGTATTTGAAGGGCAGGGGGAAATTACGCTAAGACAGACAAGGATGTAAAGGCCAGGGTGTCTTCAGAAATCAATTACTTGACTCTGGTTCAAAATCACACTCATGGTAACAGACAGCAGGAGGTTTCTATTCAGATCTGTAGGGAAACCATGACCTTCACCATCTAAGTTAAGGAAAGAACACTGTGCATTGCCCTGAGGAGAAACACCAGTCTCCTAGCCCATAAAAAGGTGAGTTACTTACTGTATAAACCATAGACGTATGGCTGTAGTTTTCAACTGTGATTTCTCATTCTGGGGATATTTTCAGGAAGAAAGCATCACATTAGGACAACGTGGCAGGATATTTGCCTGAAGAGTGGGTCTAAAGCCTTAAAAACAAACAAACAAACAACCTTTCAAGTGTGTTACAATTTCTGAAGAATCGGGCTTATGGTATTTGTCTATGCTATTTCTTGTCCAAAACAATGGGAATTGGGGCAAAGTCGATATCCCAGGCACCACCGTGGAGTATCCATGGAGACATTAGAAAGAGAAAGGCAGAAGGAGATCCCCTGAGAGAATGTTCCAGTGAAGGTAGGTGTGGGTTAAAGACAATGTTGGAGCCAGGACAGAAACTAGGAAGGATCGTTTGTGAGACCAGTCATCTTTAGACTATGTGGGAAGCAAAGGCAGAAGACAAAGTATTGCAAGAGGGACAAAGTCAAGGCATAAGAAACAAAGGCAATTTATGAAGCTGATTTTAGAGGCTGCAAGCAATGTATTGGGAAGGTTATGCTAAAGGCACATTGGTGTGACTGAGGGATTTAGCTGCAAGCTGTGGATATATTTGGCTGCAATTCAATAAAAATGATTAAGGATAAGAAAAGAAAGCCATGATTTGACTCTCCTGTTCCAATAATGACTGAAAAGTTTAACCTTTGCAGTTCTGGAATCGAAGACACAGCAAAAGTTCAGGCTGAGCTTGACAATAACACAAAGAGAATAGGAGAAGAGAGGGAGGGAGAGAAAGCAATGCCCTGGAAAGCATCCACATGAAAGCAGCCTGCCAGCATGTCTATAAATGTGATCACTTCCTTCTCTAAATTCTCATCAAGGGGATTAAAAAATTTTTAAATATAAAACGCTTTATAATTGACTTGGGAAAATTAGGCCGAAGGCAAGTGCAAATCAGATACAAGACAAATTCCAGTTAACACAGGAGAAACTTTTAGAGGTGATCAGCTTCCAGTAAGCAAATAAAATGATAAATGAACAGAAAAGACCATAAACTTTCTCTTAAATGCCAAAGGAAAGTGTCATCTCGAGGCTTACCCAATTTATTACAATCCCATTGTGAAGATTGCTATCATGCAATCAGAAGCCCTTGCCACAATGAAATTTTGCAGTTTTAAACTACTGAAATACCTAAAAACACTAAGGGGAAATCAATGCATTTGATTAACTGCACCCTTGAAGTTTGGATACAGAATATTAACAGCTGTGGTAAAGACTAGTATCTACGGAGCATTGTTCAGACACACAGGAATGTTGGGTGCTTTATCTCATTTAATTCTCCTGCCAGTGCAATGAGGTTTGATGCTGTTATCCTCATTCCACAAAGGAAAAAACTGAGATTTAAAAGGGTTAGAAAACATGCCGTATTTGGTTTCATCCAACCCTGTGTTCATAGGACCTCCTAGCCTAGTGGCTGGCAAATAAAGGCATTTAGTCACTATCTACTGAATGAATGATGAGTGAATGAAGGAGAAAATGAAGTGGTGATGCCTAGACACATCCTGGACTGCCTAATGCCAAATCTTTAAGGGTTCTGCTCTATTGCTTATTACTAAGAGGACTGTGAAATACAGCTTGAATTAGAGTTTTATAATATTAACAACCTTCAGCAACCACCAATACAAGTAAGGCACATCCTTTCTTTGGTACTTTGAGGGCTCATCTGATGGGATATCTATCAAAACAATCTAAATACCTACGGGGAGTACAGACAAAAATTGTAATTTAGCCCTTCCCTCATTTTCCAAACCCAAAATTTATCCCTAAATTCAAGAGAAGCTAAAAAAAGATTCCAAAAAAAATGTACATTAACAAAGTGAAGTAGCAAAAAAAAAAAAAAAAAAAAAAAAAAGGCCTAGCCATACAAATAAACTCCAGAGTATTCAACAATCAGGTAGCGAATACGGTCCTTTTTTTAGGAGCCAAAAAATAGAGAGCGAGAGAGAGCCAGCAAAAGAGAGAGAGAGAAAGGAGGGAAGGAAGGAAGGAAGGAAGGAAGGAAGGAAGGAAGGAAGGGAGGGAGGGAGGGAGGAAGGAAGGAAGGGGAATCATGCTTACAGGAGACAAAAGTGAAACCCCTTCAGAGAAGTTTCAAAATGTGAACTGAGAGAGAATAAAATCAAAATTGTGCAACATAGGTGATGCATGTCATATTCACCACAGCAAGGAGACACCCTGTCCCACATTCATTTATGAATCTCCTTCAATGAAGTAGTCAAGTTGTCTCAACGTGGCACAACTTGATTGTACAATAATTATATTAGAAGCAGAACGCACTGGGCTGATGCAAACCAGCGGGGGCATCAAACACGCCTTGCAAGAGTGCTTTACAGCCACTCCTCACTTGTTTCCTCTATTAGTAATCCCCAGGGAGACATCTAGCATGAAACTCGGTACTAATACAGAAGCCGCATCTTTAGCTTGGTTCAGTCACCTTTTCCCGGGTCTGATTACACCTTGCCTTCTCCAGTGGTGTTAATTAGGTTGCAAAGTTTCACTGCCACGGCTGAAACTATTTCCGTATGATGGGGAGTTCCACTAGAATCTTAATCCAGTATGAAAAGTTGTTTTACGATGAAAAGCCCCCAAATCCAAAGCCTTGGAGAGATTAAATCTAGGCCCATTCAACTGGGTGCTATGTAAGAAAGTCAGAAGACCAAAGTCAGGACTTCCCTTAGTAGCACAGTAGTTAAGAATCTGCCTGCCAATGCAGAGGACAAGGGTTCGAGTCCTTGGCCAGCAAGATCCCAAGTGCCGTGGAGAACTAAGCCCGCAAGCCACAACTACTGAGACTGCATGCCACAATACAGAAGCCCACACACCTAGATCCTGTGCTCTGCAACAAGAGACGCCACCGCAATGAGAAGCCCACTCACTACAACGAAGAGTAGCCCCCGCTCACTGCAACTAGAGAAAGCCCGTCCACAGCAAAAAAGACCCCACGCCAAGATGCCAGGAAATAAGGATAGGGAATGAAAAGCTGCAGGGGTCATCCACTAATATGTGGGGCCTGAAAGTTGCAGGGGTAACCCCAGGGTGGCCATCCACTAACACGTGGGGCCCCAAAGTGCAGGGGTAATCACAGGGTGGCCATCCACTAACATGGGGCCTAAAAGTTCCAGGGGTGATCCTGAAAGTTGTGGGGGTAATCCCAGGGGGGCTGTCCGCTAGTATGTGGGGCCCTGTGGTGGCTGTCCTTGATAAGTGGGGGCTGCCAGGAGATTTAAAGAACACTGGTCCTGTAATGGCTCTGCTGTTGTATCAAAGTGAGCCTTTTGTAATTGGTTAAGCTAGCTTTCTAGTAAGAATTGGTATTTCTAGTCTTGTGCCTTTGAGACATAAATGATCTGGCTGAGCTCTCAGAAACTTTAATCAAATGTGCTAAGAGTGAAAGGACAAAAAGAGCTTTCAGGTAAACTCCATAGGAATGATTATGTTTGGGGAATGTCTGTCTAAAATAACCTCTTCAGATTTTGGTAACTTGAAACTAAGTGAAATGAAGAGAATTCATTGACTATCAGGGTCATTTCAGATAGGATAAAATATTGGAACATTAATTGCTGTGAGGGTCTGTTTACCTACCTTACCTTCGTAGGAGAGGAAGACTAAAATGTAAGTTTTCCAATCAGGAAATGCTGGTGTGACAAACAGTCCACAGTTGCTTCTTGGTTTTTGCCAGAGATTAAGGTTTAAGATTATAATCATTCATAATTCTAGTTATTGCAACGAAGTTTCTTCGTTGATTATATTGTAATCAGGTATTTAACTCATGCTTTTGCAAAAGTGCGTCATCTTCTAGAAGATTCATAGGAAGGACCTTTGACAAGTACAGGTCTCTGATAAATTTCAGATTATACCACTGAACTGGTTAAAAAATTTAAACATCCTAATTGGAAAATCTCTGATGGCTTCATAAAATGTTAACAGAAGAATTGGTTACTGAGTGAACTGGTGAATATGGTTATAATTTGTATGGTTTTAGTCTGGAAGATTACTCTTTTTGATCTGTGTTTTCCCAATATAAGAAACCCCCTCCCCTCAAGTTGGTTATAACTTATAAAGTTGGTTATAATTTGGTACACTACACCTGTGGGTAGAATTGAACCATTTTCCTTTTCTCTCTGCCTGGTCCCTCCAGAAACTGGAGACTCCTGGGCTCTGAGTGGCCTTATCGGGTGAATGGGAAAGACTGTCTCTTGACATGTGCAGGAATCTCAATATTTTAGGGACCTCTAGAAAAGAAAAATCCACCACGGTGGAGCAGGATGGCGGGCCTTTGTCATGGCTCTCCTGGCCCTGAGAGGCCTTTTGGGAATTCAGAGACTCCTGAGGAATTCCTCCACAGCCAGCTTGGGGGAGCCTATGTGGTCGTTTGACCAGACTTGTTTTACAGACAAATTAGTCTTTATTTGGCTGTGTTTGGTGGAGATGAAGGTAATTTTAGAGAGAAAAATATTATGTTTCAGTGTATATTAAATTCCAGTTTTGCTAATTGAGGTCTTTATGGAAGTTAGGCATTAGCCATACTTTTGCCCGGATGATCAGCAGGAAAAAAAATTATCTAGTAAAGTTGTCATAGAGTGTAACTACTCACGATCTGTGACACAGCTTGCTTTTAGTCTGCTGCTAAAAGCACATGTACAATGCTTGTGTGACAATTGGCTATAAGTGATAAAATGCGTGGCCTGTAAAGTGTTTCCTCATTTACATATCTGAGCCTGCTCACTACATCTGATTAGTTTTCCCCCAATGTGGATAACTAGGTGGATATAAAGGAGATCTGCCACCGAGGGACACGATCTACACCCAGGGCAGGCAGCTGAACCATGCCAGCTTCTAGGGAGAGATAGTTTGATCATCAGTGCTTTCTATTAAATGTTTGGAATCAAAAGGGAGAATGATGGGAAAATCCGCACATGTTGAGGTATGGGGAAATCAGGAGGCTTATACACTCTTTAACTTAAATTTTACTGAGCAACCTGTTTGGTGCATTTTTAGACATGCATTGTACAAGTGCTTTGCCCATTGAGGAGGGGAATGCATTTGAAAGTCAAAGTGGAATTGCTGTGTTTCAGACATCCCAGGTAAAACTAGGTGGATATTGTAGATGTGATTTTTTTTCTTTGAGAGGGAGGGTCCTGATTCACATTCTTTATTTTATTTTTTAATTGCACTGTAGTTGATTTCCATTGTTGTGCTAGTTTGAGTTTTAAAGCAAAGTGATTCAGTTATATAAGATAAATGAACAAACTTTTTCAGGTTCTTTTCCCTTATAGGTTATTGCAAAATATTGAGTATAGTTCCCTGTACTATACAGCAGGTCCTTGTTGCTTCTCTATTTTATATATAGTCGAGTGTTTATGTTAATCCCAAACTACTATTTATCCCTCCCCTGCTTTCCTCTTTGGTAACCATAAGTTTGTTTTCTATGTCTATGGGTCTATTCCTGTTTTGTATAAAAGTTCATTTGTATCATTCTTTTAAGATTCCACATATAAGCAGTATCGCATATGATATTTGTCTTTCTCTCTCTGACTTCCTTCATTAGCGTGGTAATCACTAGGTCCATCCATGTTGCTGCAAATGGCATTATTTCATTCTTTTATATGGCTGAGTAATATTCTATTGTGTGCGTGTGTGTGTGTGTGTGTGTGTATGTACACCACATCTTCTTTATCTATTCATCTGTCAATGGACATTTAGGTTGTTTCCATGTCTTGCATGTCTTGGCTATTGTAAATCATGGTGCAATGAGCATTGAGGTGCGTGTATCTTTTTGACTTATGATTTTCTCTGGATATATGCCAAGGAGTGGGATTGCAGGATCATATAATAGCTCCATTTTTAGTTTTGATAAACAACATCCATACTGTTCTCTATAGTGGCTGTACCAATTTACATTCTCACCAATAGTGTATAAGGGTTGCTTTATCCCCACACCCTCTCCAGCATTTATTATTTATAGACTTTTTGATGATGGACATTCTCACTGGAGTGAGGTGATACTCATTGTAGTTTTGATTTGCGTTTCTCTATTAATGAGTGATGTTGAGCATCTGTTCATGTACCTTTAGGCCACCTGTATGTCTCATTTGGAGAAATGTCTATTTAGGTCTTATGCCCATTTTTTGATTGAGTCATTTGTTCTTTTCGATATTGAGATGTTTTTATATTTTGGAGATTAACCCCTTGTCAATCATATCACTTACAAATATTTTTTCCCACTGTGTAGGTTGTCTTTTAATTTTGTTTATGATTTTCTTTGCTGTGCAGAAGCTTGTAATTTTGATTGTCCCATTTGTTTCTTTTCATTTTTATTTCCATTACTTTAGGAGATGGATCCAAAAAAATATTACTGTGATTTATGTCAAACAATCTTCTGCCTATGTTTTCCTCTAGGAGTTGCATAGTATCCAGCTTTACATTTAGGTCTTTAATCCATTTTGAGTTTATTTTTGTGTATGGTATTCGAGAATGTTCTGATCTCATTCATTTACATGAAGGTGTCCAGTTTTTCCAGCAGCACTTACTGAAGAGACTATCTTTTCTCCACTGTATATTCTTGCCTCCTTTGTCATAGATTAATTAACCATAGGTGCGTGGGTTTATTCCTGGGCTTTCTATCCTGTTCCATTGATCTAAATGTCTGTTTTGTGCCAGTACCATACTGTTTTGATGACTGTAGCTTTGTAGTATAATCTGAGGTCAGAGAGCCTGATTCCTCCAGTTCCATTTTTATTTCTCTGGATTTCTTTGGCAATTTGGGGGCTTTTGTTTTTTCTTACAAATTTAAATTTTTTTTGTTCTAGTTCTGTGAAAAATGCCACTGGTAATTTAATAGGGCTTGCATTGAATCTGCAGTTTGCCTAGGGTAGTATAGTCATTTTGACAATATTCATTCTTCCAATCCAAGAACACTGTATATCTTTCTGTTTGTTTGTGTCTCCAGTTTCTTTCACCAGAGTTTTATAGTTTTCAGAGTACAGGTTTTTGCCTCCTTAGGTAGGTATATGGCTAGGTATTTTATTCTTTTTTGATGCAGTGGCAAATGGGATTGTTTCCTTAATTCTCTTTCCGATCTTTCATTGTGAGTGTATAGAAATGCAACAGATTTCTGTGTGTTAATTTTGTATCCTGCAACCTTACTGAACTCATTTCTGAGCTCTACTAGTTTTCAGGTAGCATCTTTAGGATCTTCTGTGTATAGTATATCATCTACAAACAGTGACAGTTTTACTTCTTCTTTTCCAATTTGGATTGATTTTATTTCTTTTTCTTCTATGATTGCCATGGCTAGGACTTCCAAAACTATGTTGAATGAAAGTGGTGAGAGTGGACATCCTTGTCTTGTTCCTGATCTTAGAGGAAATGCTTTCAGCTTTTCACCATTGAGTATGGAGTTAGTTGTGGGTTTGTCATATATGGCCTTTATTACGTTGAGTTAGGTTCCCTCTATGCCCAATTTCTGGGGAGTTTTTATCACAAATGAGTGTTCAATTATGTCAAAGTTTTTCTGCATCTATTGAGATGATTATATGGGTTTCATTCATCAGTTTGTTGATGTGATGTATCACACTGGCTGATTTGCAAATATTGAAAAATTTCTGCATCCCTGAGATAAATCCCACTTGTTCACAATGTATGATCCTTTTACTGTATTGTTGGATTTGGTTCATTATATTTTGTTAAGAAATTTTGCATCCATGTTCATCACTGATACTGGGCTATAATTTTCTATTTTGTGGTATTTTTGTGTGGTTTTGATATTAGGGTGATGGTGGACTCATAGAATGAGCTCAGAAGTAGTGCTCCTTCTCCAATTTTTTGGAGTAGTTTCAGAAGGGTAGATGTTAACTCTTCTCTGAGTTTTTGGTAGAATTTGCCTGTGAAGCCATTTGGTCCTGCACTTTGGTTTGCTAGGAATTTTTAAATCACAGATTCAATTTCAGTACTTGTAATTGGTCTGTTCTTATTTTTTTATTTCTTCCTCATTCAATGTTGTGAGATTGTATGTTTCTAAGAATTTGTCCACTTCTTCTAGGTTGTCCATTTTATTGGTATGTAGTTGCTTGTAGTAATTTCTTATAATCTTTTGTACTTCTATCATGTCAATTGTAACTTCTTTTTCATTTCTAATTTTATTGATTTGAGTCCTCTTCTTTTTTTTTTTCTTGATGGGTCTGCCTAAAGGTTAATCAATTTTATCTTTTAGTTTTGTTGATTTTTTCTATTGTTTTCTTAATCTCTCATTTGTGCTCTGATCTTTATGATTTCTTTCCTTCCTCTAACTTTAGGTCTTGTTTGTTCTTCTTTCTCTAGTTGCTTTAGGTGTAAGTTTAGGTTGTTTGAGACTTTTTTATTTCCTGAGGTAAGATTGTATTGCTATAAACTGCCCTCTTGGAACTGCTTTTGCTGCGTGCCATAGGTTTTGGATCATTGTGTTTTCATTTTCAGTTGTCTCTGGGTATATATTAGTTTCCTCTTTGATTTCTTCAGTGATTTATTGGTGTTTTAGTAGCATATTGTTTAGCCTCCACATGTTTGTGTTTTTTTACAGGTTTTTTTCTTGTAGTTGATTTCTAATCTCATAGTGTGGTAGTATGAGAAGATGCTTCATATGATTTTGATTTTCTTAAATTTAACAAGGCTTGCTTTGTGGTCTAACATGTGATCTTTCATGTAGAATGTTCCATTCCAGTTGAGAAGAATGTGTATTCTGCTACTTTCAGATGGAATGCTCTATAAATATTAAGTCCTTTTAATCTAATGTAGCATTTAAGGCCTGATTTTCTATCTTGATGATCTTTCCATTGATGTAAATGGGATGTTAAATTTCTCCACTATTAGTATGTTATTGTCCATTTCTCATTTTATGGCTTTTAGCATTTGCCATATATAGTGAGGGGCTTCTATGTAGGGTGTGTATGTACTTACAATGGTTTTATCTTGTTCTTGGATTGATCCCTTGATCATTTTGTTGTGTCATTCTTTGTCTCTTCTAACAGTCTTTATTGTAAAGACTATTTTGTCTCATATGAGTATTCCTGCCTCAGATTTCTTTTTATTTCTATTTGCATGCAATAACTTTTTCCATTCTCTCACTTTTAGCCTTTATGTGTCCCTAGATCTGAAGTGAGTCTCTTGTAGACAGCCTATATACAGGTCTTGTTTTTGTATCCATTTGGCCAGTCTATGTCTTTTGGTTGGAGCATTTAATCCATTTATATTTAAGGTAATTATTGATATGTATGTTCCTATTGCCATTTTGTTAATTATTTTGGGTTTGTTTTTGTAGGTCTTTTTTTTCCCTTCCTTTTTTGTTCTCTTCTATTGTGATTTGATAAACAAATTTAGTGTCATGTTTGGATTGATTTGTTTGTGTGCATGTATGTGTGTGTGCATGTGTGTGTGAGTGTGTGTGTGTATATCTATTGTAGATTTTTGGTTGGTGGGTAATGAGCTTTCAATACAGCATTATACACACACACACACACACTTACACATATATACATACAAGATTGTTCTAATTTGCTGGTCTTAATTTCAAATGCATTTCCAATATCTTGCATTTGTACTCTTCTCACAGTTGCTAGTTTGATATCACACTTGTATGTTGATGATTTTCTACCTTTACTGTATATTTGACTTTACCAGTGAGCTTGCCCATTTTGTAATTTTTTGTTTCTAGTTGTGGCCATTTCGTTTCCATCTGGAGAAGTTCCTTTAGCATTTGTTGTAAAGCTGGTTTGGTGGTGTGAATTCTCTTAGCTTTTGCTTTTCTGTAAAACTTTTGGTTTCTCTGTCAAATCTGAATGAGAGCCTTGCTGGGTAGAGTATTCTTGGTTGTAGGTTTTTCCCTTTCATTAAATATAATCATGCTATTCCCTTCTGGCCTGCAGAGTTTCTGCTGAAAAATCAGCTGATAGTATGGGGATTCACTTGTATGTTATTTGTTTCTTTTCCCATATTGCTTTTAATATTTTTTTCTTTGTATTTAATTTTTGTCAATTTGAGTAATATGTCTTGGTGCATTCTCCTTGGGTTCATCCTGAAAGGAACTCTCTGCACTTCCTGGACTTGAGCGTTTCCATTGCCATGTTAGGGAAGTTTTTGGTAATTATCTCTTCAAATATTTTCTCAGGCCCTTTCTCTTTCTTTTCTGCTTCTGGGACCCCTATAATGTGAATGTTGGTGCATTTGGTGTTGTTCCTGAGGTCTCTTAAACTGTCCTCATTTATTTTTATTTTTCTTTCTTTATTCTGTTCCATAGCAGTGATTTCCACAAATCCATCTTCCAACATGCTTATTCATTCCTCTGCCTCATTTATTCTGCATTTGATTCCTTCTAGTGTATTTTTCAGTTCAGTTTTTATATTGCTCACCTCTGTTCTTAAAGCTTCTAGCTCATTATTAAACATTTCTTGTATCTTCTAGTATATGCCTCCATTCTTATTCCAAGATCTTGGATCATCTTCACTATCATAACTCTGAATTCTTTTTCAGGTAGATTGCCTATCTCCACTTCACTTAGTTGTTCTTCTAGGATTTTATCTTGTTCCTTCTTCTGCACCATATTTCTCTGTCTTGTCATTTCTAGCTTTCTGTGTTTGTGGCTCAGTTTCTCAGGCTGCACGATTGAAATTCTTCTTGGCTGTGGTGTCTGCCCCCTGGTGGGTAAAGTTGGTCCAGGGACTTGTGTATGCTTCCTGGTTGGAGGGATGGTTCCTGCCCACTAATGAGTGCAGCTGGGTCTTGTCCCTCTGGTGGGCAGGGCTATGTCATGGGATGTGTTTGTAGGTAGCTGCGGGCTCAGGATGACTTTAGGCAGCCTGTCTGCTGATGGATGGGGCTGTGTTCTCACCCTGTTGGTTTTTTGCCCTGAGGCATCCCAGCACTGGAGCTTTTGGGTAGGGCCAGATCTCTGCCAAATTGGCAACCTCCAGGAGAGCTGCTACTGATGAGTATTCCCTAGGACATCTGCCACCAGTGTCCTTGCCCCCACAGTGAGCCACAACTGACTGCTGTCTCCCCAGGAGACCCTACAAGACCCACAGGTAGGTCTGATCAAGGCTCTTCTGGAGTCACTGCTTTGCCCTGGGTCCCAGTGCATGTGAAACCTTGTGTGCACATTCCAAGTGTGGAGTACCTGTTTCCCTCAGCTCTGTGGATCTCCTGCACTCAGGCCCCTGGCCTTCAAAGCCAAATGCTCTGGGGGCTCCTCCTTCCAATGCCAGACTTCCAGGTTGGGGAGGCTGATGTGGGGCTCAGAATTCTCACTGCAATGGGAGAAACTACACAATGTAATTATTTTCCATTTTGTGGGTCACCCACCCATCAGGTATGGGATTTGATTATATTGGGAAAGCTCCCCTGCTACTGTCTTGTTGTGGCTTCTTCTTTGTCTTTAGGTTGGAGTATCTTTTTTAGTAGGTTCAATTCTTTTTTGTCAAACATTGTTCATCAGTCAGTTGTGATTTTGGTGTTTTCATGAGAGGAGGTGAGCTAAAATCCTTCTACCCTGCCATCTTATCTCTCATCTAAAAATTTAAATTGTTATACATAATTTATTGACAACAAAAGTTATATCCTTGAATATCAGTTTGAGAATGCTGATCTCTAGGGAGAAATTCAAAATCATTACTTTGGGACTATTATGGATTGAGTTGTATCCCCCCAACAAAAGATATGT
Organism: Hippopotamus amphibius kiboko; assembly: GCF_030028045.1. Lineage (NCBI taxonomy): Eukaryota > Metazoa > Chordata > Mammalia > Artiodactyla > Hippopotamidae > Hippopotamus > Hippopotamus amphibius. The sequence continues at coordinate 85,723,197 of NC_080190.1, read as the reverse complement.
TGGTGCCCTAGCCCCCACTCCTTCAGAACGTGGTCTTAGTTGGAGAGGGTCTTACAGCGGTAATCAAGTTAAACTGAGGCCATTGGGGTGGGCCCTAAGCAAATAAGACTGATTTCTTTATAAAAAGGGGAAATATGGCCAAAGATACACCCCGGGAGAATGCCATGTAACGTTAGAGTTGCACTGCTGCAGTAAAGGATCACCAAAGGTTGCCAGCAAACCACCAGATGTTAGGAGAAATGCATGGGACAGATCCTCCTTTACAGCTTCAAAGAGAGGTGAGATATTATGCTTCTGTCCTCTAGAAATGAGACAATGCATTTCTGTTTAAGCCTTCAGTTTGTGGTATTTTGTAACAGAAAATAATATGAATAAACAAGGCAGTCAACGTTTCTAAATCAACAAACTATACAGATATCCATTCTCTATAAATTAATAATAACTTGACAAAATTACAATCAAATCCCAATGGGAATTTTTGGAACTTGAGAAAATGAATTAAAGCATTATCTGATGGACTTCCCTGGTGGCCCAGTGGGTAAGACTCTGCCCTCCCAATGCATGGGGCCCGGGTTCGCTCCCTGGTTGGGAAACTAGATTCTACATGCATGCTACAACTAGGAGTTCCTATGCAGCAACAAAGATCCCATATGCCACAACTAAGACCCAGCACAGCCAAAATAAATAAAAGAATGAATATTTTTTTTTAAACACAGAAATTCAGCATTATCTTTATTCATTTATTTTCTTCATTCATTTATTTGCTTCATTCTGTAAGTACTACATTACTTTTATTTTTAAAAAATTTTATTAATATATGGTTGATTTAAAATGTGTCAGTTTCAGGTGTATAGCAAAGTGACTCCATTTTTTTATGGTAAATATACATATATATATATTCTTTTTTAGATTCCTTTTCATAATAGGTTATTATAAGATATTAAGTATAGTTCCCTGTACTATACAGTAGGTCCTTATTGGTCATCTATTTTTTTTTTTTGGGGGGGTACACCAGGTTCAATCAACTGCTTTTATACACATATCCCCGTATTCCCTCCCTTCCTTGACGCCCCCCCTCGAGTCCCCCCCACCTTCCCTGCCCCAGTCCTCTAAGGCATCTTCCATCCTCGAGTTGGACTCCCTTTGTTATACAACAACTTCCCACTGACTATTTTACAATTGGTAGTATATATATGTCTGTGCTACTCTCGCTTCGTCTCAGTTTCCCCTTCACCCCCCGCCCCCTCCCATACCTCGAGTTCTCCAGTCCATTCTCTGTATCTGCTTCCTTGTTCTTGTCACTGAGTTCATCAGTACCATTTTTAGATTCCGTATATGTGGGTTAGCATACAATATTTGTCCTTCTCTTTCTGACTTACTTCACTCTGTATGACAGACTGTAGTTCTATCCACCTCATTACATATAGCTCCATCTCATCCCTTTTTAGAGCTGAGTAATATTCCATTGTATATATATGCCACATCTTCTGTATCCATTCATTTGTTGATGGGCATTTAGGTTGCTTCCATGTCCTGGCTATTGTAAAGAGTGCTGCAATAAACATTATGGTACAAGTTTCTTTTGGGATGATGGTTTTCTTTGGGTATATGCCCAGGAGTGGGATTACTGGATCATATGGTAGTTCTATTTGTAGTTTTTGAAGGAACCTCCAAATAGTTTTCCATAGTGGCTGTACCAAGTTACATTCCCACCAACAGTGCAGAAGAGTTCCCTTTTCTCCACACCCTCTCCAACATTTGTTGTTTCCAGACTTTGTGATGATGGCCATTCTGATTGGTGTGAGGTGATACCTCATTGTGGCTTTGACTTGCATTTCTCTGATGATGAGTGATGTTGAGCATCTTTTCATGTGTTTGTTGGCCATCTGTATGTCTTCTTTGGAGAAATGTCTATTTAGGTCTTCTGCCCATTTGTGGATTGGGTTATTTGCTTTTTTGGTATGAAGCTGCATGAGCTGCTTGTATATTTTGGAGGTTAATCCTTTGTCCGTTGTTTCATAGGCAATTATTTTTTCCCATTCTGAGGGTTGCCTTTTAGTCTTGTTTATGGTTTCTTTTGCTGTGCAAAAGCTTTTAAGTTTCATGAGGTCCCATTCGTTTACTCTTGATTTTATTTCCCTGATTCTAGGAGGTGGGTCAAAAAGGATGTTGCTTTGATGTATGTCAAAGAGAGTTCTGCCTATGTTTTCCTCTAGGAGTTTTATCGTGTCTGGCCTTACATGTAGGTCTTTAATCCATTTGGACTTTATTTTTGTGTATGGTGTTAGGAAGTGTTCTAATTTCATTCTTTGACATGTTGCTGTCCAATTTTCCCAGCACCACTTATTGAAGAGGCTGTCTTTTTTCCATTGTATACTCGTGCCTCCTTTGTCAAAGATAAGGTGCCCATATGTGTTTGGGCTTACTTCTGAGTTCTCTATTCTATTCCATTGATCGTCCTTTCTATTTTTGTGCCAGTACCATACTGTCTTGATCACTATGGCCTTGTAGTATAGTGTGAAGTCAGGAAGCCTGATTCCACCAACTCCATTTTTCCTTCTCAAGATTGCTTTGGCTATTCGGGGTCTTTTGCGCTTCCAACAAATCGTAAGATTTCTTGCTCTAGTTCTCTGAAAAATGCCATTGGTAATTTGATAGGGATTGCGTTGAATCTGTAAATTGCTTTGGGTAGTACAGTCATTTTCACGATGTTGATTCTTCCAATCCAGGAACATGGTATGTCCCTCCATCTGTTTGTGTCGTCTTTGATTTCTTTCATCAATGTCTTAAAGTTTTCTGCATACAGATCTTTTGCCTCCTTAGGCAGGTTTATTCCTAGGTATTTGATTCTTTTGGTTGCAATGGTGAATGGGAGAGTTTCCTTAATTTCTCTTTCTGCTCTTCTGTTGTTAGTGTATAGGAATGCAAGAGATTTCTGTGCATTAATTTTGTATCCTGCTACTTTACTAAACTCATCAATTAGTGCTAGCAGTTTTCTGGTAGAGTCTTTAGGGTTTTCTATATATAATATCATGTCATCTGCAAAGAGTGACAATTTGACTTCTTCTTTTCCAATTTGGATTCCTTTTATTTCTTTTTCTTCTCTGATTGCTGTGGCTAACACTTCCAAAACTATGTTGAATAACAGTGGTGAGAGTGGACACCCTTGTCTTGTTCCTGTTCTTAGAGGGAATTCTTCCAGTTTTCCTCCATTGAGAACAATGTTGGCTTTTGGTTTGTCATATATGGCTTTTATGATGTTGAGGTAATTTCCTTCTATGCCCATTTTCTGGAGAGCTTTTATCATAAATGGATGTTGAACTTTGTCAAAAGCTTTTTCTGCATCTATTGAAATGATCATATGGTTTTTATCTTTCAAGTTGTTGATATGATGTATCACGTTGATTGATTTGCGTATATTGAAGAATCCTTGCATCCCAGGGATAAACCCCACTTGATCATGGTGTATGATTTTTTTCATGTGCTGTTGCAGTCTGTTAGCTAGTATTTTGTTGAGGATTTTTGCATCTATATTCATCAGTGATATTGGTCTGTAGTTTTCTTTTTTTGTGACATCTTTGCCTGGTTTTGGTATCAGGGTGATGGTAGCCTCGTAGAATGAGTTTGGGAGTGCTCCGCCTTCTGCAATATTTTGGAAGAGTTTGAGAAGGATAGGTGTTAACTCTTCTCGAAATGTTTGATAGAATTCGCCTGTGAATCCATCTGGTCCTGGGCTTTTGTGTGTTGGGAGATTTTTAATCACTGCCTCAATTTCCGTCCTTGTGATTGGTCTGTTCATGGTTTCTATTTCTTCCTGGTTCAGTCTTGGAAGATTGTATTTTTCTAAGAATGTATCCATTTCTTCCAGGTTATCCAATTGATTGGCATATAGTTGCTTGTAGTAGTCTCTCATGATGTTTTGTATTTCTGAGGTGTCCGTTGTTACTTCTCCTTTTTCATTTCTAATTCTGTTGATTTGCATCTTCTCCCTTTTTTTCTTGATGAGTCTGGCTAATGGTTTATCAATTTTGTTAATCTTCTCAAAGAACCAGCTTTTAGTTTTATTTATTTTTCTTATGGTTTCTTTCCTTTCTTTTTCATTTATTTCTGCTCTGATCTTTATGATTTCTTTCCTTCTGCTCACTTTGGGGTTTCTTTGTTCTTCTTTCTCTAGTTGTTTGAGGTGTAAGGTTAGGTTGTTTATTCGATCATTTTCTTGTTTCTTAAGGTAGGCCTGTATTGCTATAAACTTCCCTCTTAGAACTGCTTTTGCTGTGTCCCATATGTTTTGGGTTGTTGTATTTTCATTGTCATTTGTTTCTAGATATTTTTTGATTTCCTCTTTGATTTCTGTAGTGACTCCTTGGTTGTTTAGGAGTGAATTGTTTAGCCTCCATGTGTTTGTATTTTTTGCAGTTTTTTCCCTGTAATTGATATCTAGTCTCATGGCGTTGTGGTCTGAGAAGATGCTTGATATGATTTCAATTTTCTTGAATTTGCTGAGGTTTGATTTGTGACCCAAGATGTGATCTATCCTGGAAAATGTTCCGTGTGCAGTTGAGAAGAAAGTGTAGTCTGTCGTTTTTGGATGGAATGTCCTATAAATATCAATTAAGTCAAGATGGTCTAATGTGTCATTTAAAGCTTGTGTGTCTTTATTTATTTTCTGTTTGGATGATCTGTCCATTGATGTAAGTGGGGTGTTCAAGTCTCCCACTATTATTGTGTTCCTGTCGATGTCCCCTTTTATAACTGTTAGCATTTGCCTTATGTATTGAGGTGCTCCTATGTTGGGGGCATAGATATTTACCATTGTGATATGTTCTTCTTGAATGGATCCCTTGATCATTATGTAGTGCCCTTCCTTGTCTCTTTTAATAGTCTTTACTTTCAAGTCTAATTTGTCTGATATGAGTATTGCTACTCCAGCTTTCTTTTGACTTCCATTTGCATGGAATATCTTTTTCCATCCCTTCACTTTCAGTCTATATGTATCCCTTGGTCTGAAGTGGGTTTCTTGTAGGCAGCATATAGAAGGGTCTTGTTTTTGTATCCATTCAGCCAGTCTGTGTCTTTTGGTTGGAGCATTCAATCCATTTACATTTAAAGTGATTATTGACATGTGTGTTCCAATTACCATTTTCTGAATTGTTTTGGGTTTGTATTTGTAGGTGTTTTCCTTTTCTTGTGTTTCCTACTTAGAGAAGTTCCTTTAGCACTTGTTGTAAGGCTGGTTTGGTGGTGCTGAATTCTCTTAACTTTTGCTTGTCTGGAAAGCTTTTGATTTCTCCCTCAAATCTGAATGAGATCCTTGCTGGGTAGAGTATTCTTGGCTGTAGGTTTCTCTCTTTCAGGACTTTCAGTATATCCTGCCATTCCCTTCTGGCCTGCAGAGTTTCTGTAGAGAGGTCAGCTGTTATCCTGATGGGTTTTCCCTTATATGTTGTTTGTTGCTTTTCTCTTGCTGCCTTTAATGTTTTTTCTTTGTGTTTAATTGTCGTTAGTTTGATTAATAGATGTCTTGGTGTATTTCTCCTTGGGTTTATTCTGTATGGGACTCTCTGTGCTTCTTGGACTTGGTGAATTATTTCCTTTCCCATGTTGGGGAAGTTTTCCACTAGAACCTCTTCAAATATTTTCTCAGACCCTTTCTTGTTTTCTTCTTCTTCTGGGATTCCTATAATTCGAATGTTGGTACGTTTAAGGTTATCACTGAGGTCTCTGAGGCTGTCTTCTAGTCTTTTTATTTTTTTTTTCTTTTTCCTGCTCTGTGGCGTTTATTTCTCCCATTCTATCTTCCAACTCACTTATTCGTTCTTCTGCCTCAGTCATTCTGCTGGTTATAGCATCTAGAGTATTTTTAATTTCAGTTATTTTGTTATCCACTGCTGTTTGTTTTTCTGAGTTCTTATGAACTGTTTCTTGTACTTTCTCTATTTTGTTATCGAGATTTTGTATCATTTTTACTATCATTACTCTAAATTCTTTTTCAGGCATTTTTCCTATTTCCTCCTCATTTATTTGGTCTTGTGGGTTTTTTTTCCTGCTCCTTTGCCTGCATGGGGTTTCTTTGTTTCCTCATAGTTGTCCAAGCTTTTGGGGTTGCTTGTCCGGCTATGTCGGGCTCCCCGCAGCCCTTTCTGGTGTCCGAGGTCGTCTGCTGGTGTTCAGCTGGTTCTCTGTGGGAATGACTGCGTCCTTCCATGCATTCCCAATGCATCTGTGGAGAGGGATGCACTCCACGTCTCTCTACTTCGCTGCCATCTTTCCATCTCCATTTGTAGACTTTTTAATGATGGCCATTTTGACCAGTGTGAGGTGGTACCTCATTTTAGTTTTGATTTTCACTTCTCTAATAATTAGTGATGTTGAGCATCTTTTCATATGCTTGTTGGCCATCTATAAGTCTTCTTTGGAGAAATGTTTATATAGGCCTTCTGCCCATTTTTCAATTGGATTACTTGTTTTTTTGTTGTTGTTGAGTTGTATGAACTATTTGTTTATTTTGGAAATTAAGCCCTTGTTGACTGCATCATTTGCAAATATTTTCTCCCATTTTGTAGGTTGTCTTTTCATTTTGTTTATGGTGTTCTTTGCTGTGCAAAAGCTTGTAAGTTTAGTTGGGTCCCATTTGTTTATTTTTGCTTTTATTTCTATTGCCTTGGTAGACTGACCTCACAAAACATTAATACAATTTACATCAGAGAATGTTTTGTCTATGATCTCTTCTAGGAGTTTTATAGTATTATGTCTTATGTTTAAGTCTTTAAGCCATTTTGAGTTTATTTTTTTGCATGGTATGAGGGTGTATTCTACCTTCATTGATTTATATGTAGCTGTCCAACTTTCCCAGCACCACTTGCTGAATAGACTATCTTTTTCTCATTTTATGTGCCACCTTTGTCAAATATTAATTGAACATAAGTGTGTGGGGTTTTTATAGGCTCTCTAGTCTGTTCCATTGATCCATATGTCTGTTTTTGTGCCAATACTGTACTTTTTTGATTACTGTAGCTTTGCAATATTGTCTGAAGCCTGGGAGGGTTATGCCTCCTGCTTTGTGGTTTTTTGTTTTTGTTTTTGTTTTTAGGATTATTTATTTAGTTCCTTGAAAAATGTCATGGGTATTTTGATAGGGATTGCATTAAATCTGTAGATTGCTTTGATTAGTATTGCCATTTTTTAACAATATTAATTCTTCCAATCTAAGAGCATGGGATACCTTTTCATTTTTTGAATAACCTTTAATTTCCTTTATTAATGTTTTATAGTTCTCAGCATATGTCTTTCAACTCCTTAGTGAGGTTTATTCCTTTTTTTTTTTTTTTGATGCAGTTTTAAAGAGAATTGTTTACATTCCCTTTCTGATATTTCATTTTCAGTGTAAAGAAATGCAACTGATTTTTTTATGTTAATCTTATATCCTGCTGCCTTGCTGAATTAGTTTGTCAGTTCTAGTCCTTTTTGTGTGAAATCTTTAGGATTTTCTATGTATAGTATCATGCCATCTGCATAAAATGACAATTTTACCTTTTTCCTACCAGTTTGAATATGCTTCACTTCTTTTTCTTGTCTGATTGCTGTGGCTAGGTCTTCCAATACTATGTGAAAGAGAAGTATGAGGAGTGAGCATTCTTGTCTTGTTCCAGATTTTAGGGGGAAGTCTTTCAGCTTTTCACCACTGAGTATATTAATGGCTGTGTGTTTGTCATAAATAGCTTTTATTATGTTGAGATATGTTCCCTCTGTATCCATTTTTGTATTGACCTGTAATTTTCTTTTTTGGTAGTGTTTTTGTATTGTTTTGGTATCAGGGTGATGGTGGCTTCATAAAAAGTCTTTGGGAGTGTTCTTTCCTCTTCAGTCTTTTGGAAGAGTTCCGGAAGGTTGGATATAAATTCTTCATTGTATGTTTAGTAGAATGAGCCTATGAAGGCATATGGTCCTCTACTTTTTTTTGTAGGGAGTTTTGTTGTTGCTGTTGTTTAAATTACAGATGCTGTTTCACTACTAGTGATTGTTCTGCTCCGATTATCTATTTCTTCTGGATTCAGTTTTGGTGAGCTATGTGTTTCTAGAAACTTGTTCATTTCTTCTAGCTTGTCCAATTTGTTGGTATACAATTGTTCATAGTATTCTCTTATGGTTTTTTGTATTTCTGCAATATCAGTTACTATGTCTCCTTCATTTCTTATTTTATTTATTTGGATCCTCTCTCTTTTCTTCTTGGTGAGTCTGCCCAGAGGTTTGTCAATTTTGTTTACTGTTTCATAGAAGCAGCTCTTAGTTTTATCAATTTTTTCTATTGTTTTAAATCTCTATTTCATTTATTTCCTCTCTGATCTTTATTATTTCCTTCCTTCTGCTGACTTTTGTTCTTTTTCTAATTCTTTTAGGTGGTATGTTAGGTTGTTTATTTGAGATTTTTCTTGTTTCTTGGAGAAGGCCTGTATCACTGTGAACTTCACTCTAAGAACTGCTTTTGTTGTATCTCACTGATTTTGTACAGTTGTGTCATCATTGTCATTTGTCTCAAGGTATTTTTAAATTTCCTCTTTGATTTCATTGTGGACCCATTGGTTTCTTTGTAGCATGTTGTTTAGTCTCCATGTAATCATTTTTTTCTCATTTCTTTTTCTGGGATTGATTTCTAGTTTCCTGCCATTGTGGTCAGAAAAGATGCTTGTTGACATGTATACACTACCAAATGTAAAATGGATAGCTAGTGGGAAGCTGTGCATAACACAGGGAGATCAACTTGATGATGGGTGATGACTTAAGAGGACTGAGATAGGGAAGACAGGAAGGAGTCATGAGAGGAAGGGGATATGGGAATATATGTGTATATGCAGCTAATTCTCTCTGTTGTACAGCAAAAACTGGCTCAACAGTGTAAAGCAATTATATTCCAATAAAGGGCTTAAAAAAAAAGAAAAAAAGAAAAGATGCTTGAAATAATTTGTATACTCTTAAATTTGTTGAGGCTTGTTTTGTGCCCTAATATGTGGTCAATCCCAGAGAATGTTCCATGTGCACTTGAAAAGAATGTGTATTTTAGGTTTTTTTCTTTGTTTTCTTTGTTTTGTTTGTTTGTTTTGGATGTAATGCCCTGAAAATACCAGTTAAGTCTAACTGTTCTATTGTGTCATTTAGGATCTCTGTTGCCTTATTGATTTGCTCTCTAGAAGATCTGCCCATTGATCTGAGTGGGCTGTTAAAATCTCCTACTATTATTGTATTCCTGTCAATTTCTCCCCTTATGTCTATAAGTATTTGTTTTATGTATTTGGGTGCTCCTATATTGGGTGCATGTATGTTTTTTTATATAAATTTATTTATTTATTTTATATATTTATTGACTGCATTGGGTCATTGTTGCTGCACATGGGCTTTCTCTAGTTGCTGCAAGCAGGGGCTACTCTTCATTGTGGTGTGCAGGCTCCTCAGTGTAGTGGCTTCTCTTGTTGTGGAGCATGGGCCCTAGGCACATGGGCTTCAATAGTTGCGGCACATGAGCTCAGTAGTTGTGGCTCACAGGTTCTAGAGCACAGGCTCAATAGTTGTGGCACACGGGCTTAGTTGCTCCATGGCATGTGGAATCTTCCCAGGGCAGGGTTCGAACCCATGTTCCCTGCATTGGCAGGCAGATTCTTTACCACTGCACCACCTAAGAAGTCCATATTGGGTGCATATATGTTGATGACTATAATATCCTCTTCTTCTATTGATCCTTTTAACATTATATAGTGTCCTCCTTTATCTTTCTTTATGGCCTGTGTTTGTTTTAAAGTCTATTTTGTCTGATATGAGTATTGCAACCCCTGCTTTCTTGACATTTCCATTTACATGAATATCTTTTTCCATCCCCTCACCTTCGATTTATGTGTGTCCTTTGCCCTAAGTGGGCAGCATATTATAGAATCTTGTTTTTTATCCAATCTGCCACTGTATGTCTTTTGATGGGAGCATTTAGTCCATTGACATTTAAGGTAATTATTGATAGATATGTGTTTATTGCCACTTTAAACCTTGTTTTCCCATTGATTTTGTATTTCTTGCTCCTTTTTTTTCTTTTTGTTTTTCCTTTTGTGGTATGATGATTTTCTTTTTTTATACAGAAATATTATTATTATTATTATTATTATTATTATTATTATTATTATTTTGGCTGCATTGGGTCTTTGTTACTGCACGTTAGCTTTCTCTAGTTGTGGCAAGCCAGGGCTACTCTTCATTGTGGTTTATGGGCTTCTCAGTGCGGTGGCTTCTCATTGCAGAGCAAAGGCTCTAGGTGCACAGGCTTTGTAGTTGCAGCACATGGGCTCAATAGTTGTGGCTCACAGGCTCTAGAGCACAGGTTCAGTAGTTGTGGTGCACAGGCTTAGTTGCTCCACGGCATGTGGGATCTTCCCAGACCAGGAATCAAACCCATGTTCCCTGCATTGGCAGGCAGATTCTTAAACACTGCACCACCAGGGAAGTCCCTGATTTTCTTTTATATTATGCTTGTGTTCTCTTCTTTTTGATTTTTTGTGAATCTGTTGTATATTGTTGATTTGTGCTTACCCTATTTTTCAAGTATGTTAAGCCATTACTATGTCTGCTTGCTTTAGGCTGATAGTCATATAGACTCAAACACATTCTAAAAAAAAAAAAAAACCTGCTGTGGGAGCTATGGAAGCAGCCCAGACCCTGGCCTAGCCTCCATGTGCATGCACCCACAGACCCACAGCTGCTAAGGCCAGACCCATCCAAGCTACTGTCCACTCTGATGTCCCACAGGCATTTAATTCACAAAGCCTGTGGTGGTGTAAATCCACAAATTGCACAGCAGTGGGTTGACAGCTCAGGTTTCTGCCCTGCTTCCTAAGTTGTACGGCCCCTAGGGATCAGCTCTGATTTTAGCCCCACCTCCACTTGTGGGTATCCTGCTGGCACTGGCACACTCCCAGAGCTTGTAGACATGGTGCCCAGCCAGCAGAGAGCACAGAGGAAGAGGCTCCCTTCCCTTGCCTCTTAACAACAGTGTTTTGCTTCTGTGTGGGCTTGGGCTGCTTCTGTGTATACCCCCCTCCCCTCCCAGTTGGTGCTCCAGCACACTCCAGCCCTTTCAGGCTCTCTCTGCACCACCAACCCCAGTCCTCTCCCCAGGTTTGTCCTCTGAACCCTGAGTTTCAGCAGCAGGTCCCCCGCCCACACCAGCAGATGCTCACCTCAGGCTGGGGAGTGCAGGGCAGTGGCACAGACCATCTGCGCAGGTCTCGCTCTGTTCTGCCTGCCACAAGCCGGCTGCTGTGCTTTCCTCCAAGCCTCTGAAGCTCCTTTTCTGTTCCAGCTGATCGCCCCACCAGAGAAGGGGCTTCCCAGAGTGAGAGAATGTTTCCTTTTTCACAGCTTCCTCCCAGTGTCACAGATCCCATCCCAAATGCTTTTTTTTTATTTTATTCTACCTGGCAATGTGGAGATATTTCTTGCCCTTTTAGGTTCTGAGATCTTCTGCCAGTGTTCAGTAGGTATTCTGTGAGAATTGTTCCACGTGTAAATTTTTTTGAATGTATCTGTGGGAGGAGGTGAGCTCCACATCCTTCTATTCCACCATCTTGATTGGAGCCCCTCCATTCATCTTTATGTGGAGGGAAGATCCTTAGCTTGTCCTGTTACTGAAAGCTTAGATACATATCTCCAATTTATCTTTCTGTCAATAAAGAGTGTAATCATCTTATGCCCACCTATTACTTTTATTCTTAACATTACGTCTATCTATACTTCTCCACATTCACATATGAAATATTAGGTCTACATAATTCTAATACATTTTTGAACATTAGGTACAAAACTGCAGGTAATTCAAATCACAATGTGCAGTAACTTTCAGAATTGGTGGTCTTTTAAAAAAATATTCACGCTACAGTTCCTGCTTATGTTAATATACTATTGTTCCTGTTAGAAGCATTATACTTTGTAATACTTAGCTGTTTTACCAGGCCTATAAAAAGTAAATTCTTTTCTCAAAAAAAAAAAATTCTAAGTCCCATTAGCAATGCTTAATGTTAATGGATACATGTACATCAAGGTCATGGATTTCTTGGAAGAAATATAAAATAAATTATATACTGTATGGGAGGAATTAGAACCCATCCTATATGTGTGGGGGTTGGTGAGAAAAAAGGCAAATTCGATGCTCCTTTGTCATTGAAACAGCTCTAACACACTGACATATAGGGATCTTTGATCCCCCTAAAACCTTCCCACAACTGATGATATCCAAAATCTGTAGGAAGAAGAAAATATAAACTCAAATTATTATTTTTTCTTTTTTATATTCTTTTCCATTATGGTTTATTATGAGATATTAATACCCTGTGCTATACAATAGAACCTGTTGTTTATCCATTCTATATAATAGTTGTATCTTCTAATCCGAAACTCCCAACCCATCCCTCCCTCCCCTCTACCCCCACCTCTGGCAACCACAGATCCTTTCTCTATGTCTGTGAGTCTGTTTCTGTTTCATAAGTAAGTTCATCTGTGTCATATTTTAGATTCCACATATAGAATGATATCTTATGGTACTTGTCTTTATCTTTCTGACTTACTTTGCTTAGTATGATAATCTCTAGGTCCATCCATGTTGCTGCAAATGGCATTTTTTCATTTTTATGGCTAATAGTCCATTGTATATATATACCACATCTTCTTTATCCATTCACATCAATGGGCATTTAGATTGTTTCCATGTATTAGCTATTGTAAATACTTCTGCTATGAACATAGGAGTGCATGTATCTTTTCAAATTATAGTTTGTGCAATATATGTCCAGGAGTGGGATTGTAGCATCATATGCAACTCTATTTTTAGTATTTTGAGGAACCTCCATACTGTTCTCCATAGTGTCTGCACCAACTTACATTCCCTGCAACAGTGTAAGATGGATCCCTTTTTTCCACATCCTCTCCAGGATTTATTGTTTGTAGATTTTTTGATGATGGCCATTCTGACTGGTGTGAGGGGGTACCTCACTGTAGTTTTGATTTGCGTTTCTCATAATTAGCGATGTTGAGCATCTTTTCATGTGCTTTTTGGCCATCTGTATGTGTTCTTTGGAGAAATGTCTATTTAGGTCTTCTGACTATTTTTTGACTGAGCTATTTTATTTTATTTTAATAAGTTTATTTATTGGCTATGTTGGGTCTTTGTTGCACACAGTCTTTCTCTAGTTGCGGCAAGCAGGGGCTACTCTTCATTGTGGTGTGTGGGCTTCTCATTGCCGTGGCTTCTCTTGTTCTGGAGCATGGGCTCCAGGTGCTTGGGCTTCAGTAGCTGTGGCACATGGGCTCAATATCTGTGGCTCATGGGCTCCAAAGCGCAGGCACACATGGGCCCAGCTGCTCCATGGCATGTGGGATCTTTCTGGAGCAGGGATTGAACCCATGTCCCCTGCATTGGCAGGCGGATCCTTAACCACTGCGCCACCTAGGAAGCTCTGACTGAGTTATTTTATGTTACTGAGTTGTATGACTTGTTTGTATATTTTGGAAATTAAGCCCCCGTCCATTGATTCATTTGCAAATATTTTTTCCCAGTCCATAGGTTGTCTTTGTGTTTTGTTTGTTTTCCTTTGCTATACAAAAGCTTGTAAGTTTGATTAGGTCCCATTTGTTTATTTTTGCTTTTATTTCTATTGCCTTGGGAGACTGACCTAAGAAAACATTGGTACAATTTATGTCAGAGAATGTTTTGCCTATATTCTTTTCTAGGAGTTTTATGGTGTCATGTCTTATATTTGAGTCTTTAAGTCATTTTGTGAACTCAAATTATTTTAATCATGATGAATGTTACAACTGGAACTGGATCTCTTAGCCACAATAAAATAACTTATGGACAGTTATTAAAATCAATGAAACAGTCTCTAGAACTCCATAAAGAAATAAGGTAGACACTGAACAAAACAGCAAGGTGAAAATTTACCTACTATCTTGGACCAAAGTTGACAGTTGGTTCCTTAATTCTGAACTAGCAGTGTTCAGTGGTGCATTTTTGAAGTCAGTTATTCACTTGATAATCATTTCCAGAACTCCCCTCATCACAGAAGTAGAATATTGGTGATCACAGATAATATTTCATCAAATGTTTGTAACTAACTGTTTTCCTATTTCATTTTTGCTAGGTCATAAGGAATTGTTATTTTTCAACCCAGTCTGGCCATAGTAGGAAAAAGATTAAGCAGAAATGTGACTTCTTAGAGAAAGCTCCAGCTGTCCTATTAACTGGCATTTTAACTTCTGCCAACCCATTTAACCTGCCTAGATTGCTTCATCTGAAAGAGAGTTGCTTAAATCTCTTCCAGCTCTAAAGTTATAGAAGGCCTCAAGTGTTATCTCTACGGGGAAACTGTTACCACTGATCATTGTTTCTGTACTGAGTTGTGACATTATATATACTCTGTGACTTGGGGAACATGAAACTGCAAGAATTTATTAAGCTACTTGTTTTATACATTAGCCACACAATTGCATATTATAATTCTAGATGATGTGATAGGGTCAGACCTTGTACTGTTAATAAATGTATGCTATTAATATTTATAGCTATTAAAAGACCTAGGCCATCCATGAGCTTGTATCAAGATCAAGACACTCCTTCCTTGGCTTCTGTCAGGAATTTCAGAGTGATGGGCAGAGGTGTTATCAGTAAGGTGACAGGGAAGTCATCCTCTTCACAACAAAATAAATATTTATGAAGTAATTTGGGGAATGTCTAATTGCCTAAGCTATTTCCATGTCAGTTGAAGCATGCATGCTTCAATAAATGTAATAAATACATGTTTTAAAATTTCTATTTTACTATGTCCACAGAAAATGAGGCAGTGACTACACTGATGGCTGGCCACCCAGAGACCTTTCCAGCAATGGGGAGAAGGGGGTGCATACTGATATTGTCACCCAGAAAACTGGAGCTTAAGAAATAGGAACATTTCCCTAAGAAAGAAAGATAGTGAAAAAAATGTACAATTTTCATAGATGTGCTTTCCCAATCAGGCAGCAAGTATTTTCCTTACAATATGACTTTTAACTGAGTTTCTGTGGGACTAAGAATTGTCTCCTGTGCATAGAAAATAATGACCTTCAGCCTAAGGAGTGAGTACCACTTAGAGCATTTGGAAAACTTAAGCTTCAGCTACTGATACTGGAGATGAGGTTGTTGCCATGGAAAAAATTCAGAGATGAGAAAAGCAGGTGGAGAAAGTAAAGTGAGGATTTATTTAAGTAATAGTATGCTCTCAAAGTGATAGCAGGCAGGTTCAGGTGAGTAACTACCCTGAGTTTCTTTGGCAAGCCAGTTATGTAGGGGTATAGAAACGAAGTGGCTGAATATTCACTGTGGAGGCAGGGGTTTGGGGATCATATTTCCTGATTTTCATACCAGCTACACCCTCCCGAGGGGAAGAGGAATTTTTGTCCTTATTTAGCCTTGATTGGAAGTGTCATGGCATTGGTGGATGATGGGAGCTTCTTTGGTTTTGGTTTTGGTATTGTTTTCTCAATTTTTATTAGAGTATAGTTGATTTACAATGTTGTGTTAGCTTCTGCTGCACAGCAAAGTGAATCAGTTGTACATATACATAATCTCCTCTTTTTTAGATTTTTTTCCCATATAGCCCATTACAGAGTATTGAGTAGAGTTCCCTGTTCCATACAGTAGGTCCTTACTGGTTATCTGTTTTGTATATAATAGTGTGTATATGTCAATCTTAATCTCCCAGTTTATGCCTCCCTGCCCCACACCCTGGAAACCCTAAGTCTGTTTTCCACATCTGTAACTGTATTTCTGTTTTGTAGATAAGTTCATTTGTACCCCTTTTTTAGAGTCCATATGTAACTGATATCATATGATATTTTTCTCTCTCTGTCTGACTTACTTCACTGAGTATGATGACCTCTAGGTCCATCCATGTTGTTTCAAATGGCATTATCTTGTTCTTTTTTATGGCTGAGTAATATTCCATTGTATATATGTACCACATCTTCTTTATCCATTCCTCTGTTGATGGACATTTAGGTTGCTTCCATGTCCTGGCTATTGTAAATAGTGCTGCAGTGAACATCGCAGTGCATGTATCTTTTTGAATTAGTTTTCTTTGGATATATGCCCAAGAGTGGTTTGGCAGGATCAGATGGTAACTCTATTGTTAGTTTCTTAAGGAACCTCCTTACTGTTATCCATAGTGGCTGTACCAATTTACATTCCCACCAACATTGTTAGAGGTTTCCCTTTTCTCCACATCCTCTCCAGCATTTATTGTTTGTTGAGTTTTAGATTTTTTTTTTTTTTGTCTCTGCTGTGCAGCTTGTGGGATTTAATTTCCCAACCAGGGATCAAACCCTGGTCCTTGATAGTGAGAGCACAGAGTCCTAACCACTGGACCTTATTTAGTCTTGGAAGGTTATACTTTCTAAAAGTTTGTGCATTTTTCTAGGTTGTCCATTTTATTGGCATATAATTGGTTGTAGTAGTTTCTTATGATCCTTTGTATTTCAGTGGTGTCCTTTGTAACTTCTTTTTCATTTCTAATTTTCTTGATTTGTGTCCTCTTCTTCCTTCTTTTCTTAATGAGTCTGGCTAAAGTATTATCAATTTGTTTATCTTCTCAAAGAAGCAGCTTTCAGTTTCATTGATCTTTGCAATTGTTTTCTTTTTCTCTATTTATTTCTGCTCTGATCTGTTTTTTAATTTATTTATTTATTTATTTTATTGGCTGTGTTGGGTCTTTTTTGCTGTGTGCAGGCTTTCTTTTTTTTAGTTGTGGTGAGTGGGGGCTAGTCTTCCTTGTGGTGTGTGGGCTCCTCATTGCGGTGGCTTCTCCTGCTGTGGAGAACGGGCTCTAGGCATGTGGGCTTCAGTAGTTGCAGCACATGGGCTCAATAGTTGTGGCTCACAGGCTCAAAAGTGCAGGCTCAATAGTTGTGGCACTCAGGCTTATTTGCTCTGCAGCATGTGGGATCTTCCTGGAGCAGGGATCGAACCCATGTCCCCTGCATTGGTAGGCAGAGTCTCAACCACTGTGCCACCTTGGAAGCCCTGCTCTGATCTTTATAATTTTGTTTCCTTCCAGTAAATTTGGGTTTTGCTTGTTCTTCTTTCACTAGTTGCTTTAGGTGTAAGGTTAGGTTGTTTATTTAAGATTTTTGTTTGTTTCTTTCTTGAGTTAGGAATGTATTACTATAAATTTCCCTCTCAGAACTGCTTTTGCTGCCTCCCATAGGTTTTGGATCATCATATTTTCATTGCCATTTGTCCGTAGGTATTTTTGATTTCCTCTTTGATTTCTTCAGTGATCCATTGATTGTTTAGGAGTATATTGTTTAGCTTCCATGGATTTGTATTTCTTACAGTTTTTGTTTTTTTACTGTAATTGATTTCTAATGTCATGGAGTTGTGATTGGAAAAGATGCATGACATGACTTCAATTTTCTTAAATTTACCAAGGCTTGATCTGTTACCCAAGATGTGATCTCTCCTGGAGAATGTTCTGTGTGCAATTGAGAAGAAAGTGTACTTGCTCCTTTTGGATAGAATGTCCTATAAATATCAATTAAGTTTACCTGGTCTAATGTGCCATATAAGGCTTGTTTTTCCTTATTGATTTTCTGTCTGGATGCTCTGTTCATTGGTGTAAGTGGGGTGTTAAAGTACCCCACTATTTTTGTGTTACTGTTGATTTCCACCTTTATGGCTGCTAGTGTATGCATTATACATTGAGATGCTTCTATATTGGGTGCATCTATATTTAAAAAAATTTTAAAGAGCTTTCTCTTGTATTCTATTTATTTTAGTTTTTTAAAATTTTATTTATTTATTTATTGGTTGCATTGGGTCTTTGTTGCTACACATGGGCTTTCTCTAGTTGTGTATATATATATATATATACACACACACACACACAAACACACACACACACAGAGTTGTATTAAGTTGCTGGTCTCAATTTCAAATGCAATTTCCATTTCCTTTATTTGTACCCTCCTCTTCTCATGATTGCTGGTTTTAATATCATATTTGTGTGTGGATGATTTCCTACTTTTACTGTATGTTTGCCTTTACCAGTGAGCTTTCCTGATTGTTATTTTCTTGTTTCTAATTGTGGCCTTTTTTTTTTCACCCTGCTTAGAGAAGTTTCTTTAGCATTTGCTGTAAAACTGGTTTGGCGGTGCTGAATTCTCATAGCCTTTGCTTATCTGTAAAGCTTTGATTTCCCCATTTAATCCAAATGGGAGCTTTGCAGCATAGAGTATTCTTGGTTGTAGGTTTTTCCCTTTCATCACTTTAAATATATCATGCCATTCCCTTCTCTCTGCAGAGTTTTTGCTGAAAAATCAGCTGATAACCTTATGGGTATTCCCTTGTACGTTATTTGTTGCTTTTCCCATGTTGCTTTTAATATTTTTCCTTTGCATTTAGTTTTGTTAGTTTCATTAATGTGTGTCTTGGTGTATTCCTGCTTGGTTTTACCCTGTATGAGATTCTCTGTGCTTCCTGGACTGGGTACTATTTCCTTCCCCATGTTAGGGAAGTTTTTGACTATAATCTCTTCAAATATTTTCTCAGGCCCTTTCTCTTCTTCTAGGATTCCTATAATTCAAATGTTGGTTCATTTAATGTTGTCCCAGGTGTCTCTGAGACTGTCCTCATTTCTTTTTATTCTTTTTTCTTTATTTTCTTCCACAGCAGTGATTTCCACCTTCTGTCTTCCAGCTCACTTATCTGTTCTTCTGCCTCAGCTTTTCTGCTATTGGTTCCTTCTAGTGTATTTTTCACTTCAGTTATTTTATTGTTCATCTGTTTGTTTGTTCTTTAGTTCTTCTAGGTCTTTGTTAAATATTTCTTGTATCTTCTTGATTTTTGCCTCCATTCTTTTTTCTTAGATTTTTGGGTCACCTTTACTGTCATTGCTCTGAATTATTTTTCAGGTAGATTGCCTATCTACTCTTCATTTAGGTGTTCTTGTAGGTTTTTTATCTTGCTCCTTCATCTGCAACATATTTCTCTGTCATCTCATTTTGTCTAATTTACTGCATTTGTGGTCTCCTTTCTTCAGGCTGCAGTATTGTAATTCCTCTTGATTTTGGTGTCTACCCCCGGTGGGTGAGGTTGAGCCAGAGGCTTGTGTCATTATCCCCTTGATGGGGGGGTTGACTGATGGTGCGGTGACCAGAGCCTGCCTTGGATATTGAGCAGCTTCCCCTCTCCCCCCTTTGCTCTGTGGTTGTCACTACTGTGTCAGGGATGGGATCTGCTTCCTAGAGTAGAGGCCCTCAGATCTGTTTCTTAGCTGTGTTTCTGATCTGTGGTGCTAGGTAGGCAGGTTTGGAGCACTCCCACTGGGAGAGAAGTCACTGAGTATTCCTCCTCTGGAGATTTTCACCTGTGAATGTGCTCTGTTGTGTCCCCTTTCACCCATTGTGTGGGCTCACTGTTGTTGGTACTGCTCTTGGTCCCATTTTAACTGAGGGTATGCTGGCAGTTGGCCCTGGTGACTCTCAGGTGTTATTTTCACCAGGCCACTGGCACATATCCACTGGCACATATCCACTGAGGTCAGGTCCGAGGACTGCAGTAATTGTGCATCTGGGCCCACTGTGGGAGCTATAGAGGCAGCTCAGACTCTGGCTGGCCCAACCCCGACATGTAGGTGCCCACAAAGCCTACATCTGCTAAAGCCAGACCTGTCTCAGCTGCAGGAGCACTTTTCCATTCAGATGTTCTGCAGGCACTGAATTTAGGAAGCCACAAGCAGAGGTGTAACTCTGCATTTCACACAGTTGTGAGGAGAGATTTCAGTTCTTCCTTAGTCACTCAGCCCCTGGGGCCCAGCTGTGGTTTCAGTCCCATCTCTGCATGTGTTTCTCCCACCGGAGTCTGCCCCAGAGTTTGCCAGAGCACACAAGCTATCAGATTGGAGAAGGCTAAGGTGGTGATCAGGGCAAGCAGGCCACCCAGGCAGGAGGAGGGTCCAAGGAGGTGATGACAGGGGCACACAAGCTGGCTCTAGCAGGAGCCCTCCCTAGTTCCCATGGATACAGGGGCTGGTGTGTGAGAAGAGAGGCTGCAATGATGGCCCCACACTTTGTGCATCACTGAGCAATGGCGCTTTGCCTCTATGTCTGTCCAGGCTTCCTCCACGAGTATTCCTGGTTGCAGATCTCCTCACTCTCATCTCCTCAGACTGTCTCCTCACAGCCAACAGCAGTCCCCTCCCTGAGTCTGCTCTCCAAACTCTATGTTCCAGCACTCACCCCCCTGTGCACTGGCAGACACCTGTCTCAGGTTGGGACACAAGAGCTGTGGCTTGGACCATCTGTGTAGGTCTCACTCTGTCCTTCCTGACACAGACCAGTTGTTGTGCTCTCCCCCAAACCCACAAAGCTCCCCTTCTGTCCCAGCTGATCTCCCCACTGGTGAGGGGGCTTCCACAGATGCAGGAACCTCTCCTCACCTTCAGCTCCCCATCAGGGGTGCAGGTTCTGTCCTGCTTCCTCTCTTCTTCCTTTTCCCTTCTTCTTTCTTTCATCCTACCCAATTAAGTGGGCATCTTTCTTGTCCTTTTAGGTGTCTGAGATCCTCTGCTAGTGTCCAACAGGTGCTCTGTGGGAATTGTTTCATTCGTAGATGTATTCTTGGTTCATTCGTGGGTAGAGATGAACTCCATGTCCTACTACTCCTCTTCCACCTTGAGGATCTCATGTTAGCTTTTGTAATCAGTTATTATCATATGATTTAAAATTCTATTTACATTTAAAGAACACTGGGACTTCCTAGGTGGCACAGTTGTTGAGAATCCGCCTGCCAATGCAGGGGACGCAGGTTTGATCCCTTCTCCAAGAAGATTCCACATGCTGCAGAGCACCTAAGCCTGTGCACCACAACTATTGAGCCTGTGCTCTACAGTCCGTGAGCCACAACTACTGAGCCTGTGTGCCACAACTACTGAAGCGCACGTGCCTAGACCCCATGCTGCACAACAAGAGAAGCCACTGAAATAAGGAGCCCGAGCACCACAAGGAGAGTAGCTCCCACTTGCCGCAACTAGAGAAAGCCTGCATGCAGCAATGAAGACCCAATGCAGCCAATTAATTAATTAATTAATTAATTAAAGAAAATAAAGAGCACTGCCTTTGATGACAAAAAAGTCCAGCCAATCTGTTACCTAGCTGTGTAAACTCAGACACAGCTTTTCTGTGCTTTTCTGAGTCATAATTTTCTCATCCCAAGCAGGGAGCTGTGGCTGCATGTGCTTTCCCACCAGATGCTTCAAAAAGGGAATGTCTTATCTGCAAGGCTAATTTTATTGTAATGAGGCCATATTGAGCAAAAGGTTACATTTGGATGTCAGTGATCCTAACCTCACACTTCCCCCAAAATGTGTGCTTTCTGTCAGTCTGGAAGTCACTTCTTTTCTTTGTCTGCTCAAGGACTCCCATTGTTTACAAGATGTGTGGTTTCCTGCCATCTGGCCTGTGCCACCCTTTCTCTGCTCATATCTCACTTACTACCTGCTTTACCACTCCCCCCTCAAGGAGTCTGGACCCTTAACATCTTTTAAGGGGCAAGGGTCAATGGTCTGTCTTCTGTAACTGCTTCAAGCTGAGCATGGGCGTTGTCCCTACCTGTGTGTCCAGATCTCCTTACTTATCTGTCAGAGATAGGGGTCTTGGGCTGTTGACAGTCGCAGAGATGGAGAGTGGGGAATAGAAGGAGGCAGCAACCTTGTCCAGTGGGTGTTGATGGTCCCTATCTTCAGGTGAGATAGGTTGAAATCCCTGGAGTAGCATTATTTGAAGTTGGAGTTGTATTCTAGAGGATAGAAATTTAACTAGGTAGTTAAAAATACAGGGACCAAAGAGAAAGATCAGAAATATAATTGGGCCTGGAAATACTTCTCCCGTGACATTAATATATGTGTGGCATGTTTTATTTATTACAGCACAAACTCCTCCTTGGCTTGCTAGGAGATAGTCTAGGGCTCAGTGGTTGTCAAAGGCCACCTCTGCCAGAGAACCTAGGGATTTTTGTAAAAGTGTGAGAGTGTCTCCAGTTTTCATTAGTGTGCTATCCAGGGAGGAGGTTAGATCCCTCAAGGTTGCCTCATGGTAGGTAAATTTTCCCCAAGGGGCAGCTTCAACTAGGATCCCCATAATTCCTGCTAGCACCAGACCAAAGGCCCTTTTTTGTCTCACATGCGTCACACTGAGGACAGTTATTTGGGCTGGCGCCAGAGTTCCCAAGGTGCAGTCCCCATAGTGAAGTGTGTTGTCTAGATGTGAGAGAGCAGTGGCTTTGGTCATTGTGAAGTAGTTGTCTGAGGTCCCACATAGCCATGATAATCCAGGTGGTGCTGGTAAAACAATGTGATTGATTTGCTTATGCAGCTGGAGAAATTTCTGGGAGGCAGGAGACAGTTACGGAGGGGTTCCATCTGTATTTTGGATTTGGTCCCCTGTTTGGAGTGTCCAGGGTGGGATCTGTATTCAGGGATAGTCATGGTAAGTGGGTGTCTGATACAACTATAATAGCATTCGTTGCATTAGTTTGTGAACTGTCATAACACAGGTGTGCTGTTAGGGGTGCAGGATGGAGTGTAAATAGGCTGGCCCACTATATCACTCCAGTTATAAGCTTTAAGATATGCAGGGTTAGGCTTAGTCTTCTGTTGGAGAGATCCTCGAGGGCTAAAAAAGGGTCTGTGTTTCCCCTGTGGGTATTGTGGTGACAAGGGGTGCATCCTAGGGTTTGATTGCAGATTGGGGAGGTTTTGGTGATACTTATAGCCCTTGAATGGGGGGGGTATAATGTGGTAACAGAGTGGAGGTGGCCTTTCCCATATAACAATTAAGGAAAAATCTTGCCTGGAGTAATTAGAAGACTGGTTAAAAGCTGAGAATACAGTGTGGTTGTTGACTGTGTAGGCCTTGAGGGTGGAATTTATGTCTCCTGGAGTGGTGGGTTGTGCATGGCAAACCCAACAGAGAATGAAATTTTACCTGAGAGTTATTGACTATTGAGTCTTGGGACCAAAGAGGTTGGTAGATAAGAGGAGAACAAGTAAGAGCGGGGGTAGGGTCCCTAGTATCTTTCGGAAGGAGAAGAAGAGAAAGGATAGAGCCTGTGGCATATCTTTGGGTTTTTGACAGGTCTTATGAAACTCAGCCTGGACAGGGGAGTTCCCTCTTGGGTATAGGTGCAGAGCTAAAACAGCACTCATAAAAGCTTCCAAGAGCGAGAAGGAGAGCGAGAAGGACAAGTGTCCAAATTCTCCAGAGTATGTTGGTTATTTTGTGGGTGGACTAGGGTATCAGAAGGCAAAAAAGAAAATAGTAGCTGTGGGTAATCAGTCTTGGCTCTTGTGACATTTCTTTGTCATTCCTAAGAGCTACAGGTCCTAAAGAGGCTCACATATTCACCTGGACTCTTTGGGCCGTCCAAGGTCCTCTGAGTCCTGCAAAGACTCAGGGGGAAGGGGAGGTTTAATTCTAGAAAGGTGCCCCCAGCTAGTGATTCCTGTTTGCTGCACTAGGAGTGCTGAGAAGGACATGGTAAGGCCCTTTCCACTTGGGCAGTAATTGATTAGAGGGGGACCCTTCTGTCCATGTTTTCAGAAGGACAGAATCTCCTGGCTGAACCTGAAGGGGGCCTGTTTCCTGGCTGGGGGCTGGCAAAACCTGATTTCCATATCCTAAATTTATCATTTGGACTTGTCACAGATTAATTAGGTACTTAAGGAACTCACTGATTTTGGTGTTTATCAAAATATCAGAGGATAGAAGGGGCCGATTAAAAGTCATTTCAAAGGGGCTGAGGCTTAGTCTTATTTTAGGTGTGACCCGGATTTTTCAGGAGGGCTATGGGTAAAAGCTTTGTCCAAGGTTCTGATGTCTCTTTTCTTCTTTTGTTTTGTTCTGCTTTTTTTCCTTTATTTAAATATAGTTAATTTACAATGTTATGTTAGTTTCAGGTGTACAGCAAAGTGATTCAGTTATAAATACATATCTATTTTTTTCAGATTCTTTTCCTTTATAGGTTATTACAAAATATTGAGTGTAGTTCTCTGTACTATACCGTAGCTTTTTGTTGTTATCTGTTTTATATATAGTAGTGAGTTTATGTTAATCCCAAACTGCTATTTGTCCCTCCTTCCTCTTCCATTTTCCTTTTTGATAACCAGGAATTTGTTTTCAATATCTGTGCGTCCATTTCTGTTTTGTATAAAACTTCACTTGTATAATTTTTTTAAGATTTCGCATATAAGCAATATTATATGATATTTGTCTTTCTCTCTCTGGCTTACTTCAGTTAGTATGGTAATCTCTGGGTCTATCCATGTTGCTATAAGTGGCATTATCTCATTCTTTTTATGGCTGAGTAATATTCCATTGTGCATATGTACCACATCTTCTTTATGCATTCCTTTGTTGATAGTTATTTAAGTTGCGTCCATGTCTGGGCTATTGTAAATAGTGCTGCAGTGAACATCGGGGTGCATGTGTCTTTTGAATTAGGGTTTTCCCAAGATACATGCCCAGGAGTGAGATTGCAGGATCATGCGGTAGCTCTATTTTTAGTTTTTCAAGGAACCTCCATACTGTTCCCCATAGTGGCTGTATCAATTTACATTCCCACCAACAATGCAGGAGGGTTCCCTTTTATGCACACCCATGCCAGCATTTATTATTTGTAGCCTTTTTAATGATGGCCATTCTGACAGGTGTGAGGTGGTACCTTATTGTAGTTCTGATTTTAATTTCTCTAAAACTAGCAATGTTGAACATCTTTTTGTGTGTCTTTTGGCCACTTGGATATCTTCTTCGGAGAAATATCTATTTGGGTCTTTAGATTGTTTGGTTTATTTTGATATTGAGCTGAATGAGCTGTTTGTGTATTTTGGAAATTAAGTTCTTGTTAGTCCCATCACTTGCAAATATTTTCTTCCATTGTGTAGGTTGTCTTTTGTTTATGTTTCTTTCAATGCACAAAAGCTTTTAAGTTTAATTAGGTCCCATTGTTTATTTATGGAAAAAAATTGAAGATGACACAAACAAATGGAAAGATGATACACTGTGTTCTTGGATTAGAAGAATCAATATTGTCAAAATGACTAAACTACCCAAGGCAATCTGCAGATTCAATGCAATTCCTAACAAATTACCAATGGCCTTTTTCACAGAACTAGAACAAATTTTTTTTTTAATTTATAAGGAAACACAAAAGACCCCATATAGCCAAAGCAATCTTGAGAAAGAAAAATGGAGCTGAAGGAATCAGGCTCCCTGATTTCAGACTATCCTACAAAGCTACAGTCATCAAAACAGTATAGTACTGGCACAAAAACAGAAATATAGACCAATGGAGCAGGATAGAAAGCCCAGAGATAAACCCACACACCTACTGTCACCATATCTATGACAAAGGAGGCTAGAATATACAATGGAACAAAGAAGTATCTTCAATAAATGGTGCTGGGAAAACTGGACAGCTACATGAAAAGAATGAAATTAGAACATTTTCTAACACCACACACAAAAATAGAAAAAATGGATTAAAGACCTCAATTTAAGACTAGATATTATAAAACTCCTAGAGGAAAACATAAGCAGGATTCTTTTAAAGTTGATTGCCCTTTCTACTTTCCCGGATGATTGAGGTCTCCGGCCAGCATGGAGGTGGTAGCAAATGCCTAGGGCATTAGAGACTTGTTGTGTAATCTTAGCCACAGAAGAGGGGCCATTATGACTTTGTAAAGATGGTGAAAGTCTGAACTGAGGGGTTATTTTCTTTAATAATGTCTTCATTACTTTCCTGAGCTCTCTTTAGTCCTTGCTGGAAAGGCATCCACCCACCCAGTGAAAGTGTCAATAAAAGTTTGGAGGTATTTATAACCCTGGGAGTATGACATCTGGATAAAGTCTATTTGCCAGTCTTCACCCAGATAAGTTCCTCTTCTTTGGATGGGCTGGAGGAGGGGTGGGAGCCTAAGTTTTCCCTCTGGGTTGTTATGGTAGCACATATTACAGGTCTTTGGGATTTCTAAGATAGTCTGAGGAAGGCCTATGCAAGAAAAAACTTTTTCCAGCAGGCTAGTCAAAGCATCCCTCCCCAGATGAGACGAGCCATGGAGTGCCTTTAAAATTTTCCATTGCAGTGCTCTGGGCAGCATTATTGTTTGGTCCTTAGTCCACCATCCATTGAGGCCCTTTTGATATCCCCTAGTTCTTGCCTACCTTATTTCCTTGTCTGTACACTGGGGTGAGAAAAGCAGGCTGGGGGTAGGTACATGGAGTGAGTAAGTTGACCTGAGTTGAAGAAGTTTTAAGAATTGTACTCTTTGCTATCTTTTCGGCCAGGTTATTTCCTTTTACTCTGTGTGAATTTCCCTTCTGATGTCCCTTACAGTGGATAACTGCTATTTCCACTTGTCTTGTACTGCCTCTAGGAGTTCTCAGATCTCCTGGCAGTGCTGGATTGGGGAGCCCTGTGCAGTCAGGAGTCCTCTGTTTCCAGATGGCAGTATGTGCATGTGACACCAAAAATGCATACTTAGAACCCGTATAAATGTTGATCCTCTTGTCTTTTCCTAGCCTTAGAGCTTGAGCTAGAGGTATAGGCTCAGCTTTTTGTGCAAACTTTTGGGGTGAGCCTCTTTGAGCGCATGTAAATCTACCATGGCATACCCTGCTTTCTGGATACCATCATGCAAGTAGCTACTTCATCAGCAAACCTCTCAGCATCAGGGTCCTTGAGGGGCTGGTCCCTAAGGTCAGGTCTGCTGGAATACACCTCTTTGATGGTCTCAGTACAGGAACAAGACAATGCTCCTGGAATTCCTATTGGCATAAAGGTGGCTGGATTTAAGGCCTGATATACTTTAAGGGTCACTTCAGGAGAGTCAGGATATTTTATGAGGCAGTCTCCAGTCAGCCATTGTTGCTCTTTAATTTCTAACACTCCCTGTACCTGGTGTGGGGTTAATATTTCCAGGGGTTGACCCATGGTGAGTTTTGTGGCCTCTTCAACTAGCAGGGCTGTGGCTGCCACAGCTCTCAGACAACCTGGCTACCCTGAGGCCACTGGGTTCAATTCTTTGGTGAGATATTCCATTGGCCATGGAACTGGCCTTATTTTTTGGGTAACTCCTGGGACTATTCTGTTTTTCTGAGGTAAATAGTAAAAGGCTTGTTATGATCTGGGATCCCTAGGGCTTGGGCACTAGTCAAAGCTGTCTTAATCTAAACAAATGTTCTTTGTAAATTCCCTGCCCAATCTAGAGGTTCTGTGTCTGGTCCCTTCAAGGCCTCATACAATGGTTTTGCCACAAGACCAACCCTGGGGATCTAAATCCTATAAAACCCAGCCATTCCTAAGAAGGTTCTGAGCTGTTTCTTTGTATGTGGTGGTTGTACATGGAGGGTTCCCTCCTTATCCTGGGTCATAAGGGTGCATTTCCCTTGGCTTAGAATGTGTCCCAGGTAGGTGACTCTCTGGGAGGAAACTTGGGCTTTCTGTGAGAATACTTTATACCCCCTGGAGCCCAGGAAATTGAGGACCTGTCGAGGGTTTTGGTCTGAAGCTTCCTTTGAAGGGCTGCAGAAAAAGGAGGTCATCTGTCTATTGTAATAATGCCCCCATGTCTAACTTTAGTTTCCTTTGTTCCAAGGCCTTGGCAAACAGGTGTGGGCTGTCCTGGAATCCCTGAGGAAGGACAGAACAGGTATATTACTGGGTCAGTCCATTCAAAATCAAAAAGGTATTGAAGGCATTTTGAGATCAGGGATTGTAAACCAGGTGTATCCTTGGGGACTAAGGATTGTGTGTGGGTTGGGAACAGCTGGATATAGAGGAATTACAGCTTCACTCAAGATTCAGAGATCTTGGACCATTCTGTATTCCTGCTAGTTTTGAGGACAGGTAGTATCGGAGTATTGCAGGGAGATTGGCATAGCAACAAAAGCCTATATTTGATGAATTTTGAGATTAGGGGTTGGAGGCCTTATCGAGTCTCTGGTTTTATGGGGTTTTGCTGCCTGGAAAGGAAGTTATTAGTTTCTTCTAAGGTAATTTTTATAGGAGTGACAAACTTTGCCTTCCCTGAGATTCCCTGATTCCAAACCTGTGGATCTATATGTTTTTCTGGGGGAATATTTTGGGCTGCACTGTCCATGTCTTGTATAATACATAGTGCAGCCAAAAACATTCCTTGCTTTTGGTTTTCAGGGAGACTGAGAGTCACCCTAAGGCTGAGAGAAAGTCCCATCCAAATAATAGGCTAGAACATTCAGGTATGACAAGAGACTTACAAGTTATAAGTGTCTTTCCCCAGGTGGAAGTTAGAGGGGTGGTGAAATGTTTTAGCTTTGGTCTTCCTTCTACTCCAATAAGAGAGCAGGTTTCAGGGGCAAGGGCCCAGTGTGAGACGTCAGGACAAAGTGGCTCCCGTGTCCACTAGAAACTGGAGAAGCATACCTGCCATGTCAACAGTCTCCCGCAGTTCTTCCTGTGTGATGATGACTCTCTTCTCAAGAGCCTTGGGAGGTCCTGGGTCCCATCAATCAACCACTGCCATGACTGGTGTGGGGAAATTTCCTCGCTCCCTTCAGAGCTGGGGGCATTCCCTCCTCCAGTGGCCCACCATCTTACAGCGTGGGCATGGCATCTTGGGTGTAGGCTGGGACCTGTTTCCTGGGCATTCCTTCCTGTAGTGTTTGGGGCTCCCATAGCTAAAAAGGGCTCCTTTTCCTGGCAGAGGTCTTCTGGGAGTACTTTTGGGTTGACCAGGTGGGTTAGGCCTTGTTCTGATGGCTGCCAAAAGCCTAGCCTGCAGTCATTCCTTTCTGACGTCATGGTGTTCCTTCCTTTCCTTCTCAGCCTGGTGTCTATTGCTAGAGACACAGAAGGCCACATCAGTAAAAGGTTGAAAGGCATTTGGGGCCCCACGGCAAGCTTTTGCAGCTTCCTATGGATGTCCGGGGCTGATTGGCTAATGAAGTGGGTTGCAAATACATGTCCCTCAAAAGTGTCTGGGTCTACATTCGTATACTTTCTGAGGGTATCTGTTGATACTGATTGGGCCTTGGGTGATCTCTTTAACCAGATCATAGTTAACAGGGTCCATTATGCATCCTTTTATCCCTTCAATGAGGCAGAGGATCAAGTGATCCCTACTATTGATACCAGGCTGGCCTGGCCAATAGTCCCAGGTGGGATCCACTAGAGGCACGGCTGTGAGGCCCACAGAGCATTGGTGAGGTCCAGCGACATGTAATTTATCAGCATATGGTTGAGCCTGTGCCCAGATACGGGTCTTTCCTCACTGGTGCAGCCGTGGGAAAGGACACTATTTAGGTCCTCCCAGATAAGGTCAAAGGATAAAGTTAGTCCCTGGAATTCTTCAGTGAGGCAGCTGGGCTCCTCCGAGAATCAGCCTAAGTGAGTACAGCACTGGTTGACGTCAAAGGTAAAGGGGTGTGGACTCTGGAAATTCCCTGAGGCTCACCTACTACTTCCTGAAGGGGGCAGGGAAGCTCCATCTGCACTTCTGGTACGGAAGGGTAAAGAGGCTTATAGGGCAGGGGAGGAGCTGGAGATGGTGAAAGAGGGCTGGGGCTTGGGCCTTCTTTCTGGGGCTCCTGTTCTTCCAGGGATGCCACGAGAGAGGGTTTTGTGCAGCCTGAATGGGTCCCAACTGGCAAGATTCCCCAACACAGGGCTTGCATAGCTCCGGGCTCTCTCTTAGAACCATAAAAGCCTGAACATAAGGAACTTCTGTCCATTTTCCCTGCCATTTACAAAAGATGTCCAACAGTAATACGGTACTATAGTCGAGGCTCCCATTTTCTGGCCAAGTCTCATTGTCCTCAAATTTATATTGGGGCCAGGCTTTGTCAGAAAAGAAAGCAAGTTTTTTTCATTCTAAAGAATCTGGAGAAAACTGGTCCCAGTGACTCAGAATACACCCAAGGGGTGAGTCCTTGGGGATGGAAGAGGGTTTCCAATCATTCATTCAGGGAGATGGTGCTCCTGTGCCAGAGAGGAGCACTAGTGTCAGGAGGTCCCGTGGGGGTTCCCTAAGACAGGACAGGTTCCAGAAGTCCCTGTCCACCTAGTCCTGTCACCTTTATCCACAATGGGGGTCAGCTGCACCCCCATGTGGTGGTCCTGTTGGCCCCAGCGTCCTGGGGCCAGTGTCCTATCCGGGTGTCTGCAGTGCCCAGGATGAGTGACCGTCCTGAAGTCTTCTCTATAGATTCCATGGCCAATGATTAATCTCTGTAGTCTGGGGTATGTTTTTCTGGAACAGACATCCTTGTAGTTCTAGGACCTATGTAGGTCCCAGCTTTTTTTTTCTAAAAGGGTGGTATAATTCTGGAAACAGGCACTGGCCATTAAGGAAATTGCTTTGTGAAAAAGCCTCTCTTTTCCCTTCCCTTCTGTGGGCAGCAACGCCCCCTCCCCCGCCGCCCCGGGCCTCGGTGACCCCTGCCGCCCACCCCCTCCCACACGTGCTCCATCCAGCAGGGGGCATGGCCAGGCTTGGGGGGGTGGGGGTGGGGTGGGACTATGGCAGCTGAAGGTAGAGGCACTGGAGGGCCTGACAGCCCTGCAGGGACATGCCCAATCACGAAGGCCCAGGGAAGCAGGCATGCCAAACGGGGGTCACTGCCTGGGCACGTGTCCCTGGGGCATGGCCATGTGTGTGCCCCACCCCCGGCATGGTCTGCCCTGCCCAACAGTGTAAGGGGGGGCGGGGATGGACCCCTGGTCGTGTGGTGGACCATGCAGGGGGCTGGCCGAATGCAGGGAAGCATGCAGAGGTGAGTGGAGAGGGAAGGCAGCCCGCATGCAGCCTCACCGCCACTGGACATGACCACATGGAGCGGGGCTGTCCCCCTTCCCAACATCAGGGGTCCTGCACTCAGACGGCCCAAGGCACAGGGAGCTCCCAAAGGGACCATCGCAGCCATGGCCACGGGGCGACTCTCTTCCAGTCCAAGTAAGGCTGCATTTTACATTTCCACACAATTGAACCCGATGACAGCTAGTTAAAGGGTGGATAAGGCAAACCCAGAGGGCAAAGCTCCGGTGGTTTGGAGCTTTGTGAGAATGGTTGTGAGAATGGTTGGAAACTTCCTGACATGCCTTGCGTGTAACGAGAGAGGTACGAGACCTAGTGGCAAGGCTGAAAAAATGCCTGGCAGATTCTTTTCCCTCATATCCAGCGGAGTAAGGGATGAAATAAGTGGATTATAAGAGAGAGAGAGGGACGCAGAGAGAGACAAGGATACTGGACCTGTAATAAGCCTATAAGGGAAGCTGCAGGGAGGAGGCGGTGTTATGCTTTTAACCGTGTGCCTAAAAACAGTGCATGGAAATTGCTTTGATTGGAAATGTCATGGCATCAGTGCATGATGGGAACGTCTTATTTGCAAGGCTAATTTTATTGTAATGAGGGCATAGGGAACAAAAGGTTACATTTGGACACCAGAGAGTCCCACCTTATCCCATCTTTCTTTGCCTCTGGGACACCGGTCACCCAAAAACGTGTGGTTCCCTGTCAGTCTGGAAGTTCCTGCTTTTCTTCGTCTACCCAAGGACTCCCACTGTTTATAAGATGTGTGGTTTCCTGCCGTTTGGCCTGTGCCCCCCTTTCTCTGCTCATATCTAGCTCACTGCCTGCTTTAGCAGTTTATCTTATGGCGTAGGATCAAGAGATGTTTCCAAGGAAAAGAAGTGGGGAGAAAAGGAAAGAGAAAAACGACTGTGAGAGTAGAAGCAGAGATATGAAGATATGCTATTGCAAAACTCTTTGTGATTGTTTTAATACTTGGAAATTTCTGAAGGGATTACATTTCTTGAGTTTGAGTCAGGCAGCCCTGAGTTTAATCAGAGAAGAGGAGAGTTGCAGTGTGTTTGTCATTCATGCAACATTTCCTGGGAGAATAATTATGCCATTGCCGAAAATCCCCTCCTTCCTTCTTGAGGCCTTGAGACGGGAACAGAGAGGTAACCCCCTCTAACTGTTGGCCACTGACATCACCGATGACAACTTCTAATGTGACCGGCTCTGCTCCTTTACTATTCCTCCAACACTGATGCCCGAAGTCCACTAACGGAGGAAGCTTCCTTTCCTGAATGCAGCCTCTTTCTCTGCTTCTCCCTGAGCACTTATTTGTCTGTCACCTACCAGGGCTCTAAAGCCAGAAGCAATCAATCAGAAGCGTGTACAAGAACTTCCAAAATCCAAGTGACAACTAGGAATCTGTTCGCTCACCTCTCACCTGGACTGTTGTTTCACGTCAACTCTGACTTTGGCATTATGAACAGACGACCTGAACCTATTAGACTTTATGTGTGGAAACACATTTCTTCCTCTCTGCTGTGTGCCTCCTCTGCAGTGTTTTGTGGCAAAAAGGAACATGCTCTTGGATGTTTTGTGGAGCTGACCTCATTTATTTCATCCAGACCCCTCAGAACATGAGGTCACCTCCCTGAGCAGGACTGGGGATTCCCAAAGCCCAAACTGACTCCTCCCCAATTAAAATGTTACTGAGAGGCTTAGTATGAGTTGCCCCAGAATGTGTCACTCTGGTGTGTGGATTACTTTGAGCTGAAGTCCATCAAGCCTCAACACACTCAGGGAGAGATTTTTACCTCCCCCTTAAGTGTCTAAGGGAATTTAGACAGAAGACCTGGTCCAGGAAGAGAACCATCCCCAGGCATAAGTATGAGTGGTGGCTGAAAAAAAAAAAAAAGAGTGGCGGCTGGTGTGGGAAGCTGGGGGGGAGCCCGGCAGGGCCCGTTTGTGCAAAGTCCCCTCTGCGTCCCGTTGCCTCTACCTGGTAGGGCAGATATCTGTTTCCCAAACGTTTGCTCCTCCCACCTTGCTGTGAATTGTCTTCCTTCCCCTTGAAGGCCCAGACCCCAGTCCACCCTCTTCTCCTGAGCTCAGGTTGGCAGGTCGACCTCACTGCCTGCCTGTCGGGAGCCTCTCGTGTCTTTGTGGGACTCACGTACGTACAAAATTGTTTTTCTCCTGTGAATCTGTCTTATCTCACTTTAACCAGCCAAAGAACCTAGAAAGAAAGAAGGACAAAGTGTTCCTCGCTTACTATACCAGAAGACAAATGCACAATCGAAGTACCACAGCTCTGATGTTGTACCAACAAGCTGAAAAATGACCGTTGATATCCGGCACCATCCTGGTACACAGCAAATGTTCAGTTAGTGTCTGAATGTTTAATATATCACTTACTTGTGTGTCAATCCTCTTTCAGATTAAGACAGAAAATGAAGCCCTATTAGTGCATAGAAACGTATTTGCCCTGAATAAGGAAAAGCTATCTAAAATGAAAGCTGGATAAAAATTAAAATGATTTCGGAGACAGTGATTTTTCTGTCATCGGTGGTTTCCAAGAACTCTGGATGACCCCAAGACAAAGAAATGACAGGGGTGGGGCTAGATGATTCAAAATGCTAGATAGCTCTGAGGTTCCATGATCATAAAGGCAGAAAACTTGCTTAGCTACAGAGACGTATGACAGGCCTTAAGGCAGTGGCCCTGGACACACTCAACTTAAAAGCTCAAGGCTTTCAAGGCTTTCTGATGCATCCCAGTTATATGTGAAATGCAGAAAGAAGAGGGTGAGAAAGTTAGTTAAATAGTTTAATCAGAGCAGTTTTACAATTCTAAAATTAACAAGCAGACTTGTAATAAAAGAGCTCCAATATTTGCAAAATGATCTTGCTTCCATTCTGAATCTGTCTTTTTATTTGTAAAGATTCGCATTACATTTAAAAGGACTCAAAATGGAGTGACTGATATTATTATCCATGTTTTTTGATGCAACTGATGAAATCCCTGAATGGATATTGCTTCAGCTTTGATATTAAAAAAAATGGCCTGACAAGAAGTCCTCAACTGATCACAGGTGGCCGAAAGAAAGAGAAAAACCCCAAACTACTGTCAAGTTCATAATGTATCACATTGTTGGTGGATGACACTGGCTCCAAATATACAATAAGGCCCACAACACTTTATTACTATGAATATAATTATCATGAAAGTTCTCTCACGTGGATCAACTTGCTTCTGAACGTTTTCTTGGTTCGTTTAAACTTGCATAATAAACATGCAATGAATTATTTCTTTTGAAAGTGTATTTTTTGCAGTCTTTTTGTTTTCATACAAAGATTTCATAAAGTTGCAATATTGCATCAGAGCATTACCAAAATAAGAGCAGGAGCACAGGGGGAGGGGAAATGGGAATTTGGATGAATGAGAAGAACCTCCTCTTGTCCTGAGACAGGCCACCCGTCTTTTTTTAAAAGGTGCACGCACACTGCTTTTCTTTCCCTCCCCCACCGAAGAAAAGCATGAAAGAAAAAAAAAAGCCTCACAGAAATCAATCTAACTAAGAAAAAAAGTCGACATAAAGAAAATAAAGATGTTTTTTCATGCACATATCTTCTGCATAGCTCAACCCACATATAGTAAGGCACTATTTCCCTTCGTAACTGGTGTCCACGGCAATCTGGTAAGTGCTACAGTGCTCTGTGACCATTAGAGAGTTCCTTTCTGGATGGTGAAATAAAGAGGCCGGATGAGTGTGGCTGCCACGCTTCTCTGTGAATGTCCCATAGTGCAAGCAGATTTCCAGGAGTCGCAGAAGGAAATCTGTCTGTGTAATGATTGAGAGTCTCCAAAATGGTTTTCTTTCCAAAGTTCCTGTTTTGTCTGTGTATGAATTTAGATTATTCTTCAGTCATTATTCTCAAAGAAAATACACTAGGTGGGGGGAAAAGCACAGTCAGGTCTTCAGAAACACAGCTTCACTGCTCCGAGAAAGCATATAACACTGGCAATTCACGAAATCAGCGGGATGTTTCCGAGAGAACAGAGAGAGAGACAGAGTCTAGAAAGAGAAGGACAGAGACAAAGACAGAGACAGCGTGTGTGTGTTTTGGTTTTTGGAGGTGATCTGGGACTGAGATTAATTTAGCTGGTCTTCATACTGTTTCCTGAAACAATCCCCGGCTGGGAAAAATTCCCAGCACCTCTCTTGATACATCTTCCAAACATAAGATTCCTGTAAAAGTAAAGACAATGTGTTAACAACATGTCTTTCCTTAAGATCTCTGTGTTACCACAAAATATAAACTAGAAAGAAACCCATATTTGTTATATATGTATATCACATATGTATAATGGTATATTACACAGTTATGTCATTGGAGAATCCCAAATTCCTTTACATAGTTCCTAACTATACCAGGTCTTATTTATTTCTAATAATCTTCATCCTGACTATAATATAATAATGATTAAAAACAACCTATTTGTGATATATGCTTTTGAGAGTTCCTTAAAACTATTATTTTCATTAACTGCACCATTCAAATTCAAACTATTAACAATGGGAGGGAGAATTTGTGGAGGGAGAATTTCAAACAGCTCAAGCAGAACCTTAAACATTTAATATGCAATTATTTATTTGTTTATTGTAATGTTTTTAATTGAAGTATAGTTGATTTACAATGTTGAGTTAGTTTCAGGTATATAGCAAAATGATTCAGTTATATACATACATATATATTTTTTTCTGATTCTTTTCCCTTATAAGTTATTAAAAAAATTTTGAGTACTGTTCCCTGTGCTATACAGTAGGTCCTTATTGATCATCTATGTTATATTTAGTAGTGTGTATATGTTAATTGCAAACTCCTAATTTATCCCTCTCTCCGCTTCCCTCTTTGGTAACCATAGATATGTTTTCTATGTCTGTGGGTCTCTTTCTGTTTTGTATATAAATTTAATTGTATCATTCTTTTTAGATTCTGCATATAAGAGATATCATATATTTGTCTTTCTCTATTTGACTTACTTTACCTAGTATGATCATCTCTAGGCCCATCCATGTTGCTGCAAAAGGTATTATTTCATACTTTTTTATGCCTAAGTAATATTCCATTTGTGTGTGTGTGTGTGTACACCACATCTTCTGTATCCATTTATCTGTCAGTGGACATTTAGGTTGTTTCAATGTCTTCGCTATTGTAAATAGTGCTGTAATGAATAGTGGGGTGCATGTATCTTTTCAAGTTAATGGTTTTCTTCAGAAATATGCCCAGCAGTGGGATTGCTGGATAATATGGTAGCTCTATTTTTAGTTTTTTAAGGAACTTCAATACTGTTCTCCACAGGGGCTACACCAATTTACATTCCCACCAATAGTGAAAGTGGGTTCCTTTTTCTCCACACCCTCTCAGCATTTATTACTTGTAGACTTTTTGATGGTAGACATTGTGACCGGTTGTGAGATGATACTTCATTGTAGTTTTGATCTGCATTTCGCTAATAGTTAGCAACGTGGAGCATCTTTTCATGTGCTTTTTGGCTATCTGTATGTCTTCTTTGGAGAAATGTCTATTAGGTCTTATGTCCATTTTTTGATTGGGTTTTTTTTTTTTTAATAGTGAGGTGTAAGAGCTGTTTATATATTTTGGAGATTGATCCCTTGTCAGTTGCATCATTTGCAAATATTTACTCCCAGTCTGTAGGTTTTCTTTTCCTTTTGCTTATGGCTTCCTTTGCTGTCCAAAAGATTTTAGGTTTAGTTAGGCCCCACTTGTTTATTTTTGTTTTTATTTCCATTACACTAGGAGACAGCTCTGAAAAGATGTTGCTGTGACTTATGTGAAAGGGTGTTCTGTCTATGTTTTCCTCTAGGAGTCGCATAGTATCTGGGCTTACATTTAGATCTTTAATCCATTTTGAGTTTATTTTTGTGGGTGGTGTTAGAGAATGTTCTAGTTTCATTCTTTTACATGTAGGCGTCCAGTTTTCCCAGCACCATTTATTGAAGAGACCGTCTTTTCTCCATTGTTTATTGTACCTCCTTTGTTGTAAATTAATTGACCATAGGTGCGTGGGTTTATTTCTGGGATTTCCTTTTCATTTTTTTAATTTTTCTTGGAGTATAGTTGTTTCACAACTCTGTGTTACTTTCTACTGTACAGAAAAGTGAATGATTTATATGTATACATACATCCCCTCTTTTCTTAGATATTCTTCCCACTTAGGTCACCACAGAGCATTGAGTAGAGTTTCCTGTGCTATACAGTGGGTTCTCATTAGCTATCGATTTTATAAATAGTAGTGTATATATGTTAATCCCAATCTCCCAATTCACCCCCCTGCTCCTTGGTATCCATAAGTTTGTTCTCTAAATCTGCGACTCTATTTCTGCTTTGTAAATAAATTCTTCTGTACCATTTTTCTAGATTCCACATATAAGCAATATTACACAATATTTGTTTTTCTCTTTCTGACTTACTTCACTCCGTGTGACAGTCTCTGAGTCTATCCACTTCTCCACAAATGCTACTACTCCATTCATTTTTATAGCTGAGTAATATTGCATTGTATACATATACCACATCTTTATTCATTCCTCTGCTGAGTGGACATTTAGGTTGCTTCCATGTCCTGGCTATTTTAAATACTGCTGCAACGAACACTGAGATGCATGTATATTTTTGAATTATACTTTCCTCCAGGTATATGTCCAAGAGTGGGATTGCTGGGTCATATGGTAGCTCTGTTGTTAGTTTCTCAAGGAACCTCCATACTGTTCTTCATAGTGGCTTCACCAATTTATATTCCCACCAACAGTGTAGGAGGGTTCCCTTTTCTCCACATTCTCTCCAGCATTTATTGCTTGTAGACTTTTTGATGATGGCCATTCTGACCAGTGTGAGGTGATACCTCGTGGTACTTTTGATTTGCATTTTTCTAATGATTAGTGATGTTGAACATCATTTCATGTACTCTTTGTCCATCTGCATGTCTTCTTTAGAGAAATGTCTATTTAGGTTTTCCACCCATTTTTTCATGGGGTTGTTTGTTTGTTTGTTTTTGATACTGAGCTGCATGAGCTGTTTATACATTTTAGAGATTAATCCCTTCTCAGTTGCTTTGTTTGCAAATTTTTTGTCCCATTCTGAGGGTTTTCTTTTTGTCTTGGTTATGGTTTCCTTTGCTGGGCAAAAGTTTTAAGTTTCATTAGCTCTCATTCATTTTTGTTTTTATTTTCATTACTCTAGGAGGTGGGTCAAAAAAGATCTTGCTGCAATTTATGTCAGAGAGTGTTCTGCCTATGTTTCCTCTAAGAGTTTTATAGTATCCAGCCTTACATTTAGGTCTTTAACTCATTTTGAGTTTATTTTTGTGTGTGGGATTAGGGAGTGTTCTAATTTCATTCTTTTACATGTAGGTGTCCAGTTTTCTCAGCACCACTTATTGAAGAGACTGTCTTTTCTCCACTGTATATTCTTGTCTCCTTTGTCATAGATTAGGTAACCATAGATGCATGGGTTTATTTCTGGGCTTTCTATCCTGTTCCATTGATCTATATTTCTGTTTTTGTGCCAGTACCACACTGTTTTGATTACTATAGCTTTATAGTACAGACTGAAGTCAGGAAGCCC
This sequence comes from Hippopotamus amphibius kiboko, assembly GCF_030028045.1. Lineage (NCBI taxonomy): Eukaryota > Metazoa > Chordata > Mammalia > Artiodactyla > Hippopotamidae > Hippopotamus > Hippopotamus amphibius. The sequence continues at coordinate 85,684,664 of NC_080190.1, read as the reverse complement.
AATTCCTCCAGTTCCATCTTTCTTTCCTGAGAGTGCTTTGACTATTCAGGGTCTTTTGTGTTTCCATACAAATTACAAATGTTTTTGTTCTAGTTATTTGAAAAATGCCATTGGTAATTTGATACAGAGTACACTGAATCTGTAGATTTCCTTGGGTAGTTTAATCATTTTGACAACACTGATTCTTTCAGTCCAAGAATATGGTATATTTTCCCATCATTTTGTGTCATCTTGATTTCTTTCATCAGCACCTCATAGTTTTTGGAGTACAGCTCTTTGCCTCCTTAGATAGATTTATTCCTAGATATTTGATTCTTTTTCATGCAATGGTAAATGGGATTGTTTCTTTTTTGTTTGTTTTTGTCCTTATGAAATTCTTTTATGTTTAAATTTTTATTAGAGTATAGTTGATTTACAATGTTCTGTTAGTTTCTGCTGTACAGCAAAGTGAATTATATATATACACAGATCCATTTTTTTTTTAGATTCTTTTCTCATATAGGTCACTACAGAGTATTGAGTTCCCTGTGTTATACAGTAGGTCCTTGTTGATTATCTATTTTATATATATTAGTGTGTATATGTCAATCCCAATGTCCCAATTTATCTCTCCCTCTTTCCCCCCGGTAACCAGAAATTGTTTTTTTTACATCTGTGACTCAAGTTCACTTGACCCATTTTTTTTAGATTCCACATATATGTGATATCATATGATATTTTTCTTTATCTGTTTTATTTCACTCAGTATGACAATCTCTAGGTCCAACCATGTTGTTACAAATGGCATTATTCCATTCTTTTTTATGGCTGAGTAATATTCCATTGTATGTACCACATCTTCTTTATCCATTCCTCTGTTGATGGACATTTAGGTAATAGGATTGATTCCCAATTTCTCTTTCTGATTATTCTTTGTTAGTGCATAGAAATGAAACAGATTTCTATGTGTTACTTTTATATCCTGTGACTTTACTGAATTCCTTGATGATCTCTAGTAGTTTCCTGGTAGCATCTTTAGGATTTTCTATGTATAGTGTCATGTCATCTATAAACAGTGACAGTTTTACTTCCTTTCCAATTTGAATTCCTTTTATTACTTTTTCTTCTCTGATTGCTGGGGCTAGGACTTCCAAAACAACATAGAGTAAAAGTGGTGAGAGTAGACATCCTTGTTTTGTTCCTGATCTTAGAGCAAATGCTTTCACTATTGAGTATGATGTTAGCTGTGGGTTTGTCATATGTGGCCTTTATTATGTTGAGGTAGGTCCCCTCTATGGTTACTTCCTGGAGTGTTTTTATCATAAGCAGATGTTGACTTTTATATAAAGCTTTTTCTGTATCTATTGAGATGATCATATGATTTCTATTCATTAATTTGTTAATGTGGTGTATCACAGTGATTGATTTGGGAATATTGAAAAACCCTGCATCACTGGGATAAATCCCACTCAGCCATGGTGTATGACCCTTTTAATGTATTGTTGGATTTGGTTTGCTAGTGTTTTGTTGAGGATTTTTGTATCTATGCTCATGAGTTACAATGGCCTGTAATTTTCAATTTTTGTGGTATCTTTGTCTGATTTTGGTATCAGGGTGATGGTAGCTTCATAAAATGAGTTTGAAACTGTTTCTTTCTTTGCAGTTTTTTTGGATTAGTTTCAGAAGGATAGGTGTTATCTCTTCTCTAAATGTTTGGTAGAATTCCCCTGTGAATCCATTTGGTCCTGGACTTTTGTTTTGGGGAGTTTTTTTAAATCACAAATTCAATTTTAGTACTTGTAATTGGTCTGTTCCTATTTCTATTTCTTCCGTGTACCTTTCTAAGAAGTTGTCCATTTCTTCTAGGTTGTCCATTTATTAGCATATAGATGCTTGTATTAGTCTCTTATATTTTGTATTCCTGTGGTCTCCCTTTTTGTTTCTAATTTTATTGATTTGAGTGCCCTCCGTATTTTCTTAATGAGTTTGACCAAAGGTTTATCGATTTTGTTTATATTTTTGATGAAAAAGCTTTTAGTTCCATTGACCTTTCTGTTGTTTCTTTTATTTCTGCTCTGATCTTTTTTCATTGTTTTCCTTCTACTAACTTTGGATTTTGTTTGTTCTTTCTTTAGTTGATTTAGGTGTAAGGTTAGGTTGTTTATTTGAGATATTTTTGTTTGCTTCTTGAAGCTATATGGCTGTAAACTATAAAGCTTGTATGGCTATACACTTCCCCCTTAGAACTGCTTTTGCTGCATCCCATAGGTTTTAGAACCTCATGTTTTCATCATCATTTGTCTCTAGGTATTTTTAAATTTCCCCTTTGATTCCTTCAGGGATCTATTGGTCGTTTAGCAGCATATTGTTTACCCTCCCCTTGTTTGCGGTTTTCACAGTTTTATTCTTGTAGTTGGTTTCTAATCTCATAGTGTTGTGGTTGGGAAAGATGCTTGATATGACTTCAATTTTCTTACATTTACCAAGGCTTGCTTTGTGGTCCAGGATGTGATTTACCCTGGAGAATGTTCCACATGCACTTGAGAAGAATGTGTATTCTGCTTTCTGATGGAATGTCCTATAAATATCAATGAAGTCCATCTGGTCTCATGTGTCATTTAAGGCCCGTGTTTCCTTATTGATTTTATGTCTGGATGCTCTGTCCATTGTTGTAAGTGGGGTGTTAAAATCACCCACTATTCTTGTGTTACTGTCAATTACTCCTTTTATGTCTGTTAACATTTCCTTCTATATTGAGGTGCTCCTATGTTGGTGCATATATGTTTATAATTGTTATATCTTCTTCTTGGATTGTTCCCTTGATCACTATGTTGTGTCACACTCTGTCTTTTGTAACAGTCTTTATCTTAAAATCTATTTTGTCTAATATGAGTATTGCTACTCTTGATTTCTATTTGCATGGAGTTCACTTTTCCATGCCCTCACTTTCAGTCTGTATGTGTCCCTAGATATGAAATAGGTCTCTTGTAGACAGCATTTATATGGGTCTTGGTTTTGAATCCATTTAGCCAGTCTATGTCTTTTGGTGGGGGCATTTAATCCATTTACATTTATGGTAATTATCAATATGTATATTCTTATTGCCATTTTGTTAATTGTTTTGGATTTGTTTTTGTTGGTCTTTTCTTCCTTTCCTCTTTTGTTCTTTTCTATTGTAATTTGATGACTATTGTTAGTGTTACTTGGATTCCTTTTTTTATGTGTGTGTATCAATTATAGATTTTTGATTTGTGGTTACCACGAGGTTTGCATATAGCAGTCTACACATATACTTGATTATTTTAAGTTGCTGATCTCTTAATTCAAATGCATTTCAAATATCCTGCATTTGTATCCTTCTCCTTTCAAGATTACTGGTTTAGTTATCATATTTCTGTGTGGAGGATTTCCTACTTTTACTGTATGTTTGCCTTATAGTTGAGCTTTCCCATTTTGTAATTTTCTTGTTTCTAGTTGTGGCCTTTTCTTTTCTACCTAGAGAAGTTCCTTTTGCATTTGTTATAAAGGTGGTGCTGAAATCTCTTAATGTTTGCTTGTCTGTAAAGCTTTTGATTTCTCTGTCAAATCTGAATGACAGCCTTGCTGAGTAGAGTATTCTTGGTTGTAGGTTTTTTCCTTTCATCACTTTAAATATATCATGCCACTCCCTTCTGGCTTGAAGAGTTTCTGCTGAGAAATCAATTGATAGTATTATGGAGAATCCTTTGTATGTTATTTTTTGCTTTCCCAATGTTGCTTTAATATTTTCTCTTTCATTTTTGTCAATTTTATTACTGTGTGTCTAGGTGTGTCCCCCTTGGTTAATCCTGCCTGGAACTCTGTGTTTATTGGACTTGGGTGACTATTTCCTTTCCCATGGTAGGGAAGTTTTCAGCTATTTTCTCTTCAAATATCTTCTCAGGCCTTTTCTCTCTCTCTTTTCCTTCTGGACCCCCTATAATGTGACTGTTGGTGTGCTCGAGATTGTCCCAGAGGTCTCTTAAACTGTCCTCAATTCTTTTCATTCTTTTTTCTTTATTCTGTTTTGCAGCATTGATTTCCACCACTCTATCTTGCAGCTCACTTACCCATTATTCTGCCTCATTTATTCTGCTATCAATTCCTTCTAGTGTATTTTTCATTTCACTTATTGTTATTTATATTTTCTAACTCCTTGTTAAAAACTTCCTGTTACTTCTCACTCTGTGCATCCATTTGTTTCCTGAGTTCTTGGATCATGTTTACAATCATTACTCTGAACTCTTTCTCAGGTAGATTGCCTACCTCCATGTCACTTAGTTGTTCTTCTGGGCTTTTATCTTGTTCTTTTGTCTGGAGCTTTTTCCTCTGCCATCTCATTTTGCCTGAATTTCTGTTTGTATGTTTATGTATGTGGAAGGTAAGTTATACTTCTCGACCTTGGAGAAGTGGCCCTCTTAGGGATGTCCAATGAGTCCCAGCAGTATACTCCCTCTCATCGCCAAGGGCCAGGGACCAGATGGTCCCAGGGTAGTTTCCAACCTGTGTTTGTGGACTCAGTTCTGCAGTCTGGGTGAGACTTCCAGTTTTCTTCCATCTGGTGTCTGCCCCCTGGTGGGTGAGGCTTGTCTAGAAGCTTATGCACACTTCCTGGTGGGAGGGGCTGGTGCCTGCCCACTGGTGGGCCAGCCGTGCAAGGGGCGTGTCCAGAGGTGGCTGTGGACTCAGGAAGTCTTTAGGCACCCTGCCTGCTGATGGGTGGGGCTGTGTTCCTGCCTTGTTGCTAGTTTGGCAGTTGGGTGGGGCCAGGTCTGCATGCCAAAATGGCGACCTCTGAGAGAGCTCAGGCTGATAAATATTTCCTGGTATCTCCAACACCAGTGTCCTTGTCCCCACAGTGAGCCACACCCGCTCCCCCAGTTCCCAAGGAGACCCTCCAAGCCCAGAAGGTAGGTCTGGCCCAGGGTCCAATGAAGTCACTGCTTTTGCCTTGGGTCCCAGCGTGCATGAGACCTTGTGCGTGTGCTCCAAGAGTGGCACCTCTGTTTCATACAGTTCTTTGGAGCTTCCGCACTCAAGCCCCACTGGCTTCAAAGTCAAGTGTCTGGGGGATCCTCCTCCCTATGCCAGACCCCCAGGCTGGGGAGCCTGACATGGGGCTCAGAACTCTCACTCGTGGGGAGGACTTCTGTGATATAATTGTTCTCCAGTTTGTGAGCTGCCCACCTCGGGGTGGGGGGGTTTATGGGATTTAATTATATCGCAAGTGCACCCCTATACTGTCTCATTGTGGTTTCTTCTTTGTCTTTGGATGTAGAATATCCTTTTTGGTAGGTTCCCATCTTTTTTAAATCAATGGTTGCTTAGCATTTAGTTGTGATTTTGGTGTGCTCCTGAGAAGGGGTGAGCTCAAGGTCCTTCTACTCTGCCATCTTGTCCCAGGATGTGTAATTATTTTTAAATGACCATAATACTATTGGCTGAAGTTCATCTGAAATCATTTGCTATCTGATTAAGCAATCAAGTACATTATAATTATCAAAAGCCAAACTCAGCATTTTCAGCTAATAAATGTGCAATTCTAATTTTGCTTTTTCAACTAAAGCAATCTTTGGATACTCATCCACGTTAACAGGAATTTTATACTAAGACACCAGAATTAATATCGGAATTACTTTCAGATATTAATGTTTAACATACACATTTATTCCAACATGCAGATATTCTTTCATCCTTTCTTTCAGATTATGTATGGTCACTGTTTACCTACCTGTCCTGTGTGCTCTGTTTCATCTTTGTTTATGAGATACATCAGAAAAAACCTACAGATACAGAGAGAGTAATCAGAAATGGATTGTATGAAAATATCACCATAAACAGATGGGGACCAAAAGCTTAATCTTCTTTTAACATATTTTTTCAAAAGAGCTAAAATGCGTGCACAGGTCAAGTTATATGTCTTGGGAGCTGCTTTATGCCAGGCTCAGGGCCAGACCCAGCCTGCAACTGTATCCATATTTACTCACTCACAGGCAGGAGTTGAGATCCTCATTTGGAAAATGGAGGATTAAAAAGGTTAAATAACTTGACTAATATCACACACTTATGAATTCCAAAGCCCACTTTTTTTAAAATTGCTACAATGCTACTCTGTATCTCTTCTGTTAGATATTAAAATCAGATTAGAAACAGATTAAGAAATCATATTGTACCAAAGTGCAGTTTTGGCTAGTCTCAAGTAATAGTCAGATTTCTATGTATGAAAAAAATGCAACACTTGTGTTTCCCAGTAGTGCCGAAAGAGGTCTGTGGTTCCTCAGAAAAGAAAAATGAAGATTCACATATCTCTAGGGAGCAGCCGGAGTGCTCCTGTTTGAAGTGGGAAACATGGCCAAAGCTCTCTGCAAGGCTCTGTATGTACTCTGCTCATCCTTCATACCTTTTCATTTCATGTTCTAGAAGGTATCATTCACATGGAGGGCTGCAACTTCATTTCCTAAGTCAACCTACTCTTAAGGAAACAGAACCACTAGCTGTGGGTCTTTCCTTCCAAGAGGTATAAGAAGTCTGAGGCCACCGGTAAAGAGAGGGCCCCTCTCTCCTGCTTCTCCAGCTAGCTGAGGTAGGGGATGCCTGGGTATCGGGAGAGGCAGGGGAGCCTGAGTCAGGCACACTCACAGATAATTGGCCAAGTTGTGTTCCTGTAAAGTGTGGGTTTCAAAGCCATGGGGCACGGTGTCGAAGTAATCATTGCCTATCCCACAGATGAAGCACTTGGTCTAGAAGGCAAAGGCACATATTCAGAGGTCAGTGTTCAGAAAGCAAAAGGGAAACACAACTCATCACTCAGGGGCAGCTACTTGGTTTACTCAGTCTACGTAGAAGATCACCCCAGAAGGCTGTGCCAAGCACCTGAATATCAGTTTAAGTGTTGCCACCACTATATTTCGTTGTGGAATTTACACGACATAGGAACCACCAGCAAGAAGTAATAGAGGCAGAAAGAAGAGTACAGGATGATGACAGCTGAAAAGCAATGTCTTTGCCTTATTTTCTCCAGCCTAAGTGAGCACGCCCAGGCTCAGTGACCACTCTTGTTCATGACACTGGCTCAAGTGATCTAGGTAGGGCTGAATGTGTCCTCAATTGAAACCACAAACTATCCCGGCCAAGTCTGATGACCACACTGAGGATGGGGGAGGCACAAATTCCTTCCACCTGGGGAGGACCAAACCAAATACCAAGCTGTGATTGTTGAATCAATGTGAATCAGAGAAGGTCCACCATGCGCCAGGCATCGTGTGAGGCACACAGTTAACCAGTGGACATGTACTGGGATGATGTCTTCTCTAGAAACAGGACATCTGCTCTCTCTGCTTCCCTCCCATCCCATCCATCTCTCTCTTCACCTGCTAGGTCTGCCATCTGCAGGCCTGGTACCCAAAGCCCAGGGAGATGCAGGCCTTCCATTTTATCACTAGCATTTCCCATGTACCAACTCAAATAAATTCAATAACTGCTGTCCTCATGTGGTTCCAGATGCTCATCTTCCCTGCAAATTAGAAGCTGTTGCATACTGTTAGAGGCATACTTATGATGCCCTAGAAGCTAGAGCCTAGAATCAGGATGATTAAGCTAATTTACAATTCCCCCTGCCTTATGGATCAACAGCGGCTGAGAGCAGAAAGGGTCCATTCAGCAGTCCAGTCTTGTACACCATTCAGTATCTCTTAACTAAACAGGTTCATATCTCACAGCTTTCCCCAGGAATCTGCCCTTCCTCCGTGTTACCTCTCTCGGTCACTCGGTGTGTAACTGAGCCGCCATGCTTCTTTCTAGAGGCTCAAACCTCAGTACCATCCTGCTTGCTCCAAACTCTCCATCCTCTGCATCTGTCCAATCACCACGTTCTTTTCACGCCAGCTCCAAAGTGCTGCCTGAGTCCCTCTGGCTCCTGCATCCTCAGTGGCTCTTCTTTAGCAAAGGCCTCATCATCTCCTACCTAGAAAATGCGGACAGCCGCTTCCCTGCCCCTGCACGCGCCAGTGTGTAGCTCACTCCCCCATCTGAATCCATAGTTATCTTTTAAAATGTAAATCTGATCACTTCACTGTCCCTGCTTAAAACCTTTTTCTTGTTCCCCAACCTGTAAGTTACACTGTAAATTTCTCAAACGCGTTATTAGGCTCTTAATTAGTTGGCCTTCCTCTCCAGCCCCATGACTAGAATATAATGCTTCATCCTGAATGCGTCCAGGAAGAAAAAAATCTGCATATGAAATTCCCTAAAATCAAGAGTCTTGGTATATAGAACCTCAGGTGGTGACATTTTCACAGAATCCGATGTGAGCGGTGCCCCTGGTGATGGCATGGTGGGGCACGTCAGGGTGGGGAGGTTGCCTAAAACAGCCCTGCTCTCACTCTCTCTAACCCAGACCTCTGCAATTTTCAGGCCTCAGCTGGGGCATCTGTTCTTTTAAGAACTCCCCTGATAATACAAGAGGAAATTAGACACCAGCCCCAGGAACCCCAGCACTCAGAGTTTCCTCCTATAAGGGGCTCATCACATTGCTCTGTGATTGTCTGTTTACGTATCTGTGAGTCCACCATTTTAAGTGGACGGCCCTGCTGCTCCTTGAGGGGCAGATTGAGTCATACTTGTTTGCATGTACCCGGAGCCCACCACACAGCCTAGCCACAGGGTTGAACTACACATGCTGCCTGAATTGAAAACAGGCCAACGAAGCCACACACTGTTCATGTCCCTTCCCCCTTCTCCCATGGTCATCATTCTTTTATAAAGGCAGTGGGGACAGAGAGTGTCCATAACAAAAATGCAGAGTCAGACACGCACAGGCTTACCTCCATGTCTTCTTTGACCTGTTCCTGTTGGTCTCTTAGTTCCCCAAAAGCATCAATAATTAGACCTAGTGTTAAATAAAGACAGCATTTAATCTTCATCAACCAGAGAATGATAATGAAATTCGTAGCTCCTTGGCTAAGCCTCCCAAGGCAAGGGACCACGTACAGCCACCCTGGGAAATGGTCAGAACATGGTAGAAACTGTGAGCACTCCTACGAGGGCAGCAGCATTATCTCTTTGGGAGGCAGACATACATGCAGTTCCCAGGGCACACGCTGCTTGAAAAGGGGTTTAAAAATGAAGCAACAGAGCAGGAAAGACCTCTGGTTACCTTGGCATCAATTAACAGTATGTTACTACCTGCTTCACGCCAAGACGGAGCAATAGAGATTTATGGTCATAAAGTACAGAAAATGCCACTAATAAGATTTTCAAGTGCTAATTTGCAAATCAAACATGCCCATATGAACCGTGAGAAATTTGCCTCAAATCAGTTTTTTCACAAGTTCCTCATCAATAAACTTTCCGTAACATTCTTAACTGCAGCAATCAGCAGCTAACGGCTTCCTGCTGCCCTGCCCCCTTCTCTCCTGTGACTTTCCCGGCTGTACATTTTCTTCCAAGTGTTTTATGACTCTGCCCTCTTATAAAACACATTATTGTTACACTCAGTAAAGACATAAAGGAGGGATTATGAATGTGTTAAACATGCTCCTGTACTTTACTGAAAAAAGGGTACCATTTTTTGCTTGTGGAATTTAGAGGATAATGTCCCATTTACAGACATTTCATTCAAGCTAGGATTCACATGTAAGTAGAAAATGACAGTGATGTTTCGGAGGGGATAAAAAAGTTACCTTGGAATAGAAGGAGGGGAGAAAGCCATCCACTCCAAGTTATCTTGGAGTAAAAGGGAGAATGAATGGTCAACGTGGCTCTGTGGCTGCACGTGACGGCTCTGGGGCCAGACCCTGTGGGTTTGGATTCCATCCCTGACACTTTTCAGCTGTATGTGTCAGCCAAGTTACTTAGGCTTATTATGGCCCAGTTTCTTCAACTGTGAAGAACAACGTAGTGTTTCCAGGGCACACGGAACAGACATCATTTTTAAAGAAATCTTTTCAATAACCCATGGCTTAGAGCTTTATATACTTCCCATGTGACAGACCCAAAGAGGTTAAATGGCTCACCCCCCGGTAGTAGTAAAGGTCCTCAGTGGCAGGGCTGGAAATGAGACACAGGAAAGTGCCCTTTCCATTCTGTTATTTGAAAGGAGGCCAAAGAAACCTGTATCCATCTTTCCCTAGACTAGGGGCCCCTGCTTCTTTGTTTTTCCCTCTACAGATTTCTAGTGAAGAAACAATGAAAGGAAAAGTTCTATTTGGCTTTCCTAGGAAACACTTGACATTCTTACTCTATCTCTAATGTAAGCTTCAACAATACAGAGGTCAAATTCTAGAACTTCTTGAGCTTCAGTGAGAATGACGCTTACCTTGTATTATGGCCAAGAGAATGACAATTACAAAGAAGAAGAAGGTGATGTCGAAGATGATTCGATAGATCTCATATTCATCGCCGGCTGGGTCTTCAATTTCATCACCAATACCCCCTCCGGCACGTACCCCGACATACATGTGGAACATATAGCACTGGAAAAGAGGAATGCCATCACTTCCTGGAGGACCACTGCCCATTTTCATACTCAACACACCTAAGAGTCTCTCTCTAGTTCCTAATCTTCACTCTGGAAATGATGAGAATCTCTGCCTTCTACATCACCTCTTTTTGTTTCAATGTCTGTAATTGTGATGCACACACTTGGCTCTTACATTCTGTTGTCTTTTAAACAAAACTCTGTACTGCATCCTCCGCTTAGCACCTGCTGTCACACTTGGCAGGAAATGAAAAATACCTCACTAGCATCTGGCATAAAGTAATCCCGTTAAGATCACAGAAAGGGCCACAAAACTATATTTATTACATTGTTCAATTTCTTTGAGCAAAACAGACAAAAGCACTGGGGAAGTAAAAGTCCAATGTATATAACTGGATGGAATGTTAGAAATTAAACGAGGAAGGGACTTCCTAGGTGGTGCAGTGGTTGAGAATCTGCCTGCCAATGCAGGGGACAGAGAGGTTCAATCCCTTCTCCAGGAAGGTCCCACGTGCCGTGGAGCAACTAAGGTCGTGCACCACAACTATTGAGCCTGTGCTGTAGAGCCCGTGAGCCACAACTATTAAGCCCGTGTGCCGCAACTACCGAAGCCCATGCACCTAGAGCCCGTGCTCCGCAACAAGAGAAGCCATGGCAACAAGGAGCCGGTGCACCACAATGAAGAGTAGCCCCCACTCACTGCAACTAGAGAAAGCCCGTGTGTAGCAACAAAGACCCAATAGAGCCAATAAAGAAATAAATAGGTAAATAAATTTATTGAAAAAAAAAGAAAGAAAAAATAAATTAAACAAGGAAAAAACCAGACTTGACACTTACCATCCCCTCATCTATCATATTTGGAATATAATGCAAAAAATGTTTTTAACTTTAATGTCTAGAACAAAGGAAAATGAGAGAGGCAGGGAAGAAATAGTAGCTCATTGTTTAAACTCTGAAACTTTAAAGCAACCAACAATATGTACAGCTGCAAGTGTCCACTGCTGAAAAAAGAGGGGTGCAGTAAAGTGCTTTGGGGTAGGGTCTCTCAGCCTCATCACCATTCACATTTTAGGCCAGATAATTCTTTGCTATGAGGTCGGTCTTACGCATTGTAGTATATGTTAGAAGGATCTCTGGCCTCTACTCACTAGATGGCAATAGCACCCCAGCCCATAGATAATCAGAAATGTCTGCAGACATTGCCAAGTGTCCTCTGGCTGGGGGGTTGGGGGGGTGGGCAACATCGGGACCAATTGAGAGCCACTGGGTTAAATGTCTAGGGTCTTATCTTTATTCAGGATGAGCCCACACTCTCCACTCCAGGCCCTCTGATGTAGCCACATTTCCCCTCTCTGAGTTGATCTTTTACTGCTTCCAAGCACCACCCTCTCCTCTACCCATGCCTTCTCCAAATACAACATTCCTGATCCTAGATCTCTGCCTGCATATTCTCCTTATCTTGCAATATCCTTTCCCATTTGTATCCCATTAGAACCTACTCATCCTTTAGAACCTCAATGAATAATCCTTCCTCCATGAGGCCTCCTTAGGCTGTTCAAGACATTCTGATTTACGCAACTGATGTCACCCATCAATGCAAAACAAACAAACAAACCCCCCACAAAAAACCCCCAAAACAAAAACACGAAAAACTCACCGTCTGCCATAAGAACAGGGCAAAGACCTCGAAACAGCACCTTCACTCAGTGACACACCCACACTCCTTTGATTTTCTCCTATGTTTCTGGTCATTCCTCCTCAGCCCCCTCTAGCCAATTCTTCCTCATCTTTCTCTCTTCATGAACTAATGCCCAGGATTGGGTTCTCTGACTTTTCTTTCTTTTAGGACACTCCCTTGGGGAACTTTCCCAGTTTCATACTTAAATATCATCTCTGCTAATTACTTCAAAAATTTTCTGTTTATGCCTCAGGTCTCTTTCCTGAATTCCAGACTTGTGTCTCCAACTTATTTTTCATTTCATGTTTTATGATCTATCTCACTCCATTAGAATCAGCCCCATTATAAGAAGACTTACTTGGGTTACTGCTCTATCATCAGTGCCTAAATTATGTCCAGCACATGATGGGTACTTAAAAATCACCTGTGAGATGACTGATGAGTGAAAAGTCATGACTCGTCAGCTGTTCTCATAGAGAACAGCTCAAATAGACCTCAAATTCTCAGGTCATTTTAAAGAGTATAAAGTTCAGGCAAAAAATAGGCAGCAAGATGACACCAAAATGCTTATCAGCTAATTACTGATAGATGCAGAATACAAAAAATTTCCTAAGTCAGATGCCTGGACTTTAATGAACAGAATTAAACAAAGGTTGGGTCACTTAGGCAATAGAAATGAAAGCATAAATAAATGAATGGATCTAATCAAACTTATAAGCTTTTGCACAGTAAAGGAGACCATAAGCAAAACGAAAAGACAGCCTACAGACTGGAAGAAAATATTTGCAAATGATGTGACTGATAAGGGCTTCATTTCCAAAATATGTAAACAACTCATATAATTTAATAAGAAAAAAACAAACCAATCCCCCAAAATGGGCAGAGACCTAAACAGACATTTCTCCAGAGAAGACATACAAATGGCCAAAACGCACGTGAAAAGCTGCTCAATGTGACTAATCATTAGAGAAATGCAAATCAAAACTACAATGAGGTACCACTTCCCACCGGTCACAATGGCCATCATTAAAAAATCTACAAATAACAAATTCTGGAGAAGGTGTGGAGAAAAGGGAACCCTCCTACACTGTTGGTGGGGATCTAAATTTGTACAACCACTATGAAGAACAGTATAGAGGTTCCTTAAAAAAACTAAAAGCACAGTTGCTATATGATCCAGCAATTCCACTCCTGAGCATATACCTAGACAAAACTATAATTTGTACAGATACATTCACCCCCATGTTCACTGCAGCATATTTACAATAGCCAAGACACGGAAGCAACCTACATGTCCATCAATGGATGGATAAAGAAGATGTGGTGTGTATGTGTATATATATATACACACACACACACATATATATAATGGAATATTACTCAGCCATAAAAAAGAATGAAATAATGCCATTTGCAGCCACATGGATGCAATTAGAGATTATCATATTAAGCTAAGTAAGTCAGAAAGAGAAAGATAAATACCATATGATATCACCTATATGTGGAATCTAAAATATGACACAAATGCACTTATCTATTAAAAAAACAGACTCACAGACACAGAGAACAGACTTGTGGTTGCCAAGGGGAAGGAGGGGTTGAAGAGGGATGGATTGGGAGTCTGGGATTAGCAGATGGAAACTACTATATACAGGATGGATAAAAAACAAAGTCCTACTGTAGAGCACAGGGAAATATATTCAATATTCTGGGATACACCATAATGGGAAAGAATATGAAAAAGAATGTATACGTACGTATAACTGAATCACTTTGCTGTACAGCAAAAATTATTGCAACATTGTAAGTCAACTATACGTCAATAAAATTAAAAAAAAAAAATCACTCATAAAAAAGATTTGTCAGTCTGGGATGCAATGAGCCCAGGGAAGGGGTCTCTCTTACCCAGAGGCCAGGACAGTTCTTTTTTACAGACAGCCTGATAAGACCAATTTTCTGCATCCGCATCTCCTGGAGGCTTAAACATTCTGGATTCCTAGTACCACCTACTGAATCAATCTTTGGAAGTAAAATTTTGAAGACATTTTAAAAAAGCCCTCTGGACAAGGCATTAATTTCTTAGAACTGTTTGTCTAAAACAGTGCTTGAAACTGTTAACAGTGGATCTGTGGGAAGGGAAAGCTTAATTTTCCCTGTATATTCTTGGATACTGTTGGAATTCTTTTTTACCATATGCATTTCTTATTTTTATTAAGGAAAATTAGGGGTTATATGTTTTCCTCCAAATCTATCTTCATGTGTGCTTAACTGTGGCCACAGGACATAGAATCATTATTGCAGCTGTCTACTCTTTACCTAGTGAGCTAACACAGGCCATCCTTTCCTGCCTTCCCCATCCTTAGCTTTGTTTGTAATCCTCCTCCCTGCCTGCTTCTGCTGGGGACTCAATGTGGACAGTCTACCTGGCTGTGGTCTGGCATTTCTCCATGTCAAATTCTGGCCCTTTGAGTCCCCACACTGACACCCACAGTGGGCCAACAGTGGAGGACTGCAGTTCCCTGTTCAGGTCCTGGAATGTCCTAGCTCTCCAAGCCCGCTTATTTGACATGCATGTGACTAAGATCATCCAGATAATTCTTCTTGCTAATGCCTGCTGACCAAGACTTTTGGATTATAATTTGGCTCCCCATATAGAGTTTTTCTATAGGGACGAGACAATCAACTTGTTGCCTGAACTCTTAATGAGTGGGAATGCTGGTATGATGACTCATACATCAGACTCTTAGGACTCTGGTTAATGTGAGTCTGTCCTCAGGCAAATGATTCACTTTTACTTTCTAGACATTAAAGTTGAAAACAAGACCACGTAATGAGGCTAAATTACCAAAGTAAATGTCTCCTTCTTTTTAGATCTCTTGTCAGCCACCTAGCCTCTCCTGGCAATATCTGCATCTCATTGCTTGCCTTCATTCTATGACAGCGCTAACAATTCTGAAGAGGGATCGTGCTGTGAAAAGACAGGTAGAGTTTTGTGGATGTGCCTAGTTAGGCTTCATAAGATACCAGAGTGAAAAAGAAAAAAAAATGCACAGCTCACCAGTGGGATTTTGATATTGATTTTCCCAGCCTTCTCCTTCATTATCAGGAGTTACCACCAGAAACAGTAGAAAGATGGTGTGGTGGTGGAGGAGGAGGAAACACGGTGACCACCTACTCACACGGGGCGGCAGGCTCTCACCTATCAAATTATCACTCTGCTCCTGAAAAAGTAAATTCTTTCATCCACCTTCCTTTTCAGAGAATCAGCTTCACCCTGATAATGAGAGCTGGAGAAGCTATGCTGGGGAGCAAACAGATACACTGCTTTCTTCACAGGGTCTGAGTAATGAGGGAGGAAAGTGGTTGGTGCCACAAAAATGCCGGCAAGGCAGTTGTCAGTTCTCAAGATTTAATATTCTGTGACATTCTCCCTCATCCACCTCCTAAACGGATACCTTCTGGGGTTAACCACTGTTTATGTTGCCTTTAGGGGACACTGAAGGTAACAGTTTCTACTGGACTCTGGTGAAGATCCTTACAAGATCTTCATCTTAGCAAAAAAAAAAAAAAAAAAAAAAGGCAGGTGTGAGCAAGAGAAATAGACACAGGGAGAGAAAAAGAGAAAGAGACTGAACTAGAGAGAAACAGATTATTGGTTGAGCAGATAGGGTAAAATAAGTGATTTAGAACAATTACCCAAGCAGGTTACTTCCCTAGGAGTATACTTTTTATCTCAACCACCTGGAAAGCTTTTTCCAACACGCAGGCCTTGATACCTTTCCTACAGTTTCTGACACAAGGGATCTGGAGTTTGTCTTGAAGATCTGTGGATTTACAAAGAGTTTTCTTGGTGATTCCTCTGGGCATTTGAGGCTGAAAACCACTCCTTTTGAGATGAATCCTCCTATATATGCCACATTAGTCTCCCTGCCTCTGTAGCTATAGTCAGCTTTTTGCCTTGGACTTTAAAACTTCAGATTATTTTTCACTTTCTCCTCCTACATTCTTGGTGAAGAGGTTCAAATTCTATCAGGTTACTGCCGGTTTAATTAGATTCTCTGGCTCAAAACACCATAATCCTAAATAAATAAATAAGTAAAGAAAGAAGGAAAGAAATTTAAGTATGAATCATCACCGAGTGGGCAAAACTGCAGCTACAGTGCCACCTGCTGTAAGTTATGAAACACTGGTGGGTGAATTACATCCCCGGGAAAACCTACAATGTTCTTGGAGACCCGAAGAAAAAACCTGCAACAACAAAGGCGATGGGAACTCAGGATGATGGCAATAAAATACGATGTGAGTGAGGAAAACCCATCTCAGATGTGAATACCAGACTTTACTTTTTGAAAAAGAAACGCTATGGAGACTGGCATAAAGAAAGGATTCTCTTTGGGGAATTCAAACAATTAAATCTGACCACTTGCCCCTCCATAATTCTGTCTTGCTAGCTGTTCGGTTTTACTAAGCCTCCACTTTTAAGAAACACTACTGTAAATGGTTAGTTACATTTTAAATGCCGTTGGCCTCTTCAAAACCTCCCTGCACGAGCATTAGTAAGAGGCAGTTTAATAGGGGTTTTCAGGTCTAAAACTGAAAGGTTAATCTAGGTAATGTGGCCTCTGACACGATAGTTGTTAAGAACAATCAGATGGGTTTGGATGCGTGCAAAACTACACAGACTCCTGTTTGGTTCAGCTGATGGACAGCAGGACATAGTTATGAAAGAGGTAGGAACCAAGGGATAGTCTGTATCTTGGAACTGAGTTTTCACAAGAAAGAAACACCCACGATGCAAACTGATGCCTCCAACCTCACCCCAGTCAAAAGCAAGATACGTTTATTATGTGTAGAGATAGAAACCCCTACAGCAGAGCTAGTCAGAGGTAGTCTCACCCGTATGGATAGAGATTCCTGAAACTGAACAAAATCCTGGCTGTAGCTCAGTCCCAAGCCCATAGCTGAAAAGATCAAGAAGCCTATTTCCTCATCCTAAGGGGAGGCAAACGTCTCTACCTTCTTTATACATAGTTCACGTCATTGGGTAAAATCAACCAGGTGAAGGCAGTGGTCTTCCTACCCCACCTCTTCTGCAAATAATGCCTGGATTCTTCTCATAGTAAGTCCATTGACAAAATTAACAAAAGCAATGGAAACTCATCCTGAGGGCAAGATTCAAAATGCAGTCATCTAAGGATGTAGTCATCATTAGGTCAACTTGAATAGGGCCAGAGATGCCTCATGACGTGAGAGGGAGAGACCAGGATATTTGGGGGTCTTACCGCAGTAGGAGAAGGGAATCTAAGTCACATGTTGCTCCCATTGTGTGACACAGGCCACTGAATAATCCCATCTGAAATCTTTCCTACTTTCCCTCAATCTTTTTTTTCAGTGTACAATTTGATATATTTTTTTTCTTATTAGTAATGCATATATGGCAACCCCAATCTCCCAATCTCTCCACCAATCTTGACTGGTTCACTGAGCATCACACCCTCTGGGAGTAAATGACCGCAGGAAAACTTTCTGACCTGAGGCTAGTGAATTTTGAGATTTAGAACCGTTGGGATGATTCTCCTGGAATATAAATGAATCTCCCTTGAGTCAGTGTCGGCACAGTGCCTGCCATTAGAACTTATCAACCCTCCTCTGTGTCTCGTTGCCTCCTCCAGCCCTCCACTCCCCTCCCTGCATCTGGCTAGCCGCTACCGCAAGGTCGTGGGGTAAAGAGACACGGCAGTATTAAAGGCAGCACACAGAAGAGGAGATGAAGGATCTCTAAAGTACCTTCCTCCCTGGGCCTGGAATGGTAGGGTAGGGATGTGGGGAAGCAGCTGGGGGCGGGGGGGTGGGGGGGGGGTGGGGCACCAGGTGTCTCTTGTTAGCAACTCTGGTGGGGGTTACTACTAGTGACCAGTCAGTCTCCCAGTGCACAAGTTTTCTCTCTCCTTAACTTGTGGTCCTACTTCCTGTATGAACTCTTGTTAACAGTTTCTTATGTATTCTTCCAGAAAACCAGTATGCATAGTCTAGCATATCTATTATATACATTGTAGCGTCTGTGTGTGTGTGTGTGTGTGTGTGTGTGTGTGTGTGTGTGTGTGATCCTGTATAGTTAGGATCCTATCATAATATTGTTCAGGATCTTGCTTTTTTTCCCACTTAAATATAATTTGTATGTCTTTCCATATCAGCATGTCTACTATTTAAAAAAACTGCATACTTTTCCATTACATGGATTTACCATAATTTATTTAATCAGGACTCTGTAGGTGATAATTTATATTATTTTCAATTTGTGACAGCAGCTAATAGCCTTGAATATAGAGAGTCATATTTGTGAATGAACAGGTCAATTACTAGCAATGGAACTGACAAGTCAAAGGGTAAATACACACAGGGACTTCCCTGGTGGCGCAGTGGTTAAGAATTGGCCTGCCAATGCAGGAGACATAGATTCGATCCCTGGTCCGGGAAGATCCCATATGCCACGGAGGAACTAAGCCCTGTGTGCCACAACTACTGAGCCTGCGCTCTAGAGCCTGCGAGCCACAACTATTGAGCCCATGTGCCACAACTACTGAAGCTCGTGCACCTAGAGCCTGTGTTCTGCAACAAAAAAGAAGCCATCGCACTGAGAAGCCTATGCATTGCAATGAAGAGTAGCCCCTGCTCACCGCAATTAGAGAAAGCCCACAGACAGCAACAAAGACTGAACACAGCCAAAAATAAAAATTAAAAAATAAATACATAAAATAAAACCAACCCTTTAAATTTATTAAAAGTAAGTATACTTAAAAATTCGATAGATATTATAGAATTTCTCTCAAATTGGTGTGTTATTTTAAATTGCCAACAGTTTTCATGAAGGTGCCAGTTTTTCAATCAATTCAATAATGCTGGGTATTAACAAACTGTAATATTTTGCAAACTTGATAGGTAAAGGTGGCAACTGACTGTTTTGATTTGTATTTCTTTTTGTATTTTTTTTAATTTTTTAAATTTATTTTTATTTATTTATTTTTTTTGGCTACACTGGGTCTTTGGGGTTGCATGTGGGACTTTCTTTAGTTGCAGCGAGCTGGGGCTACTGTTCGTTGTGGTGCACGGGCTTCTCAGTGCAGTGGCTTCTCTTGTTGTGGAGCACAGGCTCTAGGCACGCTGGCTTCAGCAGTTGCAGCACGTGGGCTCAGCAGTTGTAGTGCATGGGCTTAGTTGCTCCGAGGCATGTGGGATCTTCCCGGACCAGGGATTGCACCCATGTCCCCTGCACTGGCAGACAGATTCTTAACCACTGTGCCACCAGGCAGGTCCCTGATTTGTATCTTTTAAAGCCTCAATACGATAGAGGCTGAGCATCTATCCATATTTATAAGCTGATTCAATTTAGTTTATAGTGAATTGTCTAGATGTATAATTTGCTTATTTTTCTATTGGCTTGTTATTTCCTCTTTCAGATGTGATAAAGACTTTGAAAATTAAAGAAACTGGCACTTTGTTACAGTGCTCAGTGTATTTTTGCTAGCTTGTCAGCTGCATTTAAGATTTTCCTTATAGTTGTTCCTTTTTAAAGTAATGTTTTATGACTGCATGGATCCTAGGTTTTACGTCATACTCAGAAAGACCTTTCCCCAATAAAAATTTGTTGTTATTATTTCAAAAGTCAAATTCTGCCCTAACTTTTATTCATTTTTTTTCTTTCTTTTTTTGCATGGAAATATTTATTTCATTTGGAATTTATTTTGATGTAAAGAACTTGTTTGGCATCCATTTTTATCAGTTTCCTCCTAACAGCATGTTCATGGTACCAATACTCTTTATTGACTTACTTTTCAGTTCATAATTTCTAAGGCCACTTAGATCATACTTTTAATCTCCATGTATATCTGAAATCTATCTATTCCATTGATCTGTCATTCTCTAGTACAAAAACTGTCTTAATCACTAGTCTTTATAATATTACTAATTCTTTCTCAATGCCTCCTTTCAGATGTTTATTTTTTCTAGAGTAATTTCAGCACCCTTATGTCCATCTTTTACTTACACCAACCCCAACTGTGTAGGTATCTCAATTTGTAGCTCACTGAAGTATTCATCTCTTTCCAGCTACAGGTTAAATATTTTGTCTAATTTTCCCCTTCCCAGTCTAATATCTCATATATGCTAATTTCTGATTTGTCAATATTAGAGATGCAGGTTATAGAACAGTAATAAAGCAATACGAAAGCTTTAACATCTGTTGATTTTGAAAGGGTAATTTAAGCCAGGATACTCAACATAAAAAATAGATATTTTGGACTTTAGTAATTTCCGTTCAAGTCATTAAGGTGAACAAATACCTAAATCTTCTACAAGGAAATAATTTTACCTGCTGTCCTAGAATATACCTTTCCAGTTCTAAGGACTTTACTCAGGCTCTACTAATTATCAGGCTAATGGGGCAGATGTGCAAAATTGGCAGAAATGGTCCTTTATGTTCCACAAAAAATGAAAATCGTCAGTTCTTTAAAAAGCCACACAACTTTTTGTTGTGTGCACTACTTTCTATTTGGCACTGTTAAATAATAGCTACATAATTCCTGGGATTGAAGAAGCCTGAGAATTTTTTTTCATTCATAGGAGATCAAAGTATATGAACTTACCGTTAGCATGTCATCACATTTCATGTCCGGTGTATCGCCATCTTCACTTTTATTGTAGAATTTTCGGAAAAAATTGAATGCCACGACAGTATACAGGTATACGACAACAGCTAATAAGCCAACAGTTAATACAAGCTGGAAAGCAATGTGACATTGAACGTGTATTAGAAATACATCAGTGGATTTACTGATTAAAAGCTAATGGAATCCACACCTCATACCTTTCTTATCCTCCCAGTGGGGAAACCAATTTTCATTGTTTCTTTATTTTATCAAGTTGCCAGATTATTTTATGTAAAACTTGACAACCTAATTGGCTAATAAATACATACTACGACTGGAATATGAATAAACTCTGATTTAGTTTCATATCCCAATTGATATTAATGATATTAGTAAGCAGCTTAATATGATCATTTTTCTATCATCTAAATATTTGGTACTAGATGCTACATTAAATATGTTCTCTCTTTTCATAAGGTCTGTTCCCTTTAAATAATTTACATTCCTAATAAAAACTGTATTTTGTTATAACAAGAGGGACTGTAAATCATGTTTTCTTTCAGTTACATCCTAAAACTAAATAGGAATTGCTTCTAACATCTGGAAATGCACAACCACTAATAATGTGTAATATAAATATTAAAAAAATAAAACTAAGAAGTCTGGCTTTGTTAACATAAAGCAATGATCAAAGGGAAAGACAGTTTAATAGCTAATAGCTAACACTATTTTGAAGGCTAATTTTCTCAAGTGTATAAACAGAAGTCATGGTTTGAAAGGTCTTCTTTCAACTCTATGTAATCTTTCTTTAATTCCAAACTAAACTTTATATACATGTATATATATGCACATATATGTATATATATAAACACATATTTTATGGAATATGTATATATATGAATATACATAGAATTTGTATGTGAATATGTATTTTTTTAAATGTGATTTTCACCAAGGTGGTAAAAATATATTTCCGGTTCTATCACAGAAATTCTAAACACACTAAAATACATTATTTTTAATGTCTACTTCCTCTGATTACAACATAGCCCTGTGTTCCTAAGTGTGGGAGCATATATTAAGTCTTTAAAAAATCAGTTTATGGGATTGCCACGTGTACATTACTGATAAGAGGAAAAAAATCAAATTGTACACTTTAAATACATGCAGTTTATCGTAAAAAACACCCAAATCCCCCCCCCCAAAAAAAAACCCAAAAAACAAACAAAAAAACCCCCAAAAACAAACAAAAAAATCACTTTATAATTATCTGGAAAAATACATGTCTCAATAGAGGGCTTAATTGACTTCTATGAATTAAGTACAAAGCCACTGTAAATTTCTGCATGTTTTACTTATAAGGACTATTAAGCTCTATTTATCTTTACAAATGAAGATTTGATACCTCAAAAGGAGAAGTAATAAAGTTTAGAAATAAAGAAACGTTTCGACATTGAGGGCAGTGCCAGACTTTGTGTGTGAAGATACCCCACAGAGTCAGTATCTCCCGTTCTGGGAGCTCAAAACCAATTTACTAACTGACCACTGAATGAGCATAGCACACATTTCGTCACTGGATTGCAATGTGCCATGCGTATCACACTCATATTCAGAAACATCAGTGACAGACCTAAGAACATCGTGCTGAGGTTTAGAAAACCTAAGGTCACGATACTGTGAATTTAACCATGGACGTGGTTCAAGGTGTTTGGAAGGGCACTGATTTTAAAATGTGCTGGATTATAAAATTCTGGAAAAGAAGGACTCTGTTATTGTAAATAACTAACATAGAATGTGTGACCTCCCGGTGGACACTTGATAAGTTGAGAATGAACGGATAAGTTTATTAACAATGAAAGTTTTAACATTACAAATGGGTTGCATTAGAACATGAGCTGATTATCTGGAATTAAGCTGGCTTTTCTCCAAGTAAGCATGAGCTTGTCAAGGGTGAAACTTTATTATTCTTTTTGCCCAATTTAAAAGTGGAGAAAAGAGCCCCTGAATATCCAGTTTTAAAATATTATATTAAATTAAGAAAGGAGCATCTCATGTTTTATTACTAACATAGCTAGTGTGTTAGGATGCTGCAACATATTTTGGTTTCTGCACAGTATTAAATATAGCAAATATCATATTCAGAACAAAATAACTATTTCCCTGAGTGTTTAATGTGCCGGGGCCTGTGCTAAGACCTCCACATTTATGTTTTTATTTAATTTTCACAAAACCCTGCTAAAGTCAGTACTTTTATTGTACTCAGTTTACAAAATGAGGGAGTTGCGATTTAAGAACGTTAAATAATGTACCCAAGGTCACACAGCTAATCGATCAAGCCAAGACTTGAATGTAGGTCTGGAGGACTCTCAAACTACAAATCTTCATAGTTTATAGGAGAAAAAGTACAGATCCTCTGTTCACAAAAATCTTTACAACTGGACATGGTCATTTGAGGTTTGGTTTTACTTCTGTCGGAAGAGTTGTTGCTTTTTCAGTTTTTGCAGGGGGAGAAGTAAAGATAAACTTTTACCTGTTTGCCATTGTGAGTTACTGATGACAAGATGGTTCTTAACGTCTTGAATCCCATAGCAATGTCAAGCAGATGGGCAGCAAAGAAAAAGTTGTTATAGTGTCCAAGGACAGACATAGTCATATACCAGGCAAGGTAGAGGAAGGACTAGTAAGACGAAACGACAGAGAAGCATGTCAGAAAACAGAACACAAGCTATCGTCAAAAGCTACTCTGCTCTCATTCTATTATAAACCATTCCATTGGCTTTATCTTCTTAGACTATAAATGCATGTAATTCCAATTAGTTATATCAGTTTGTCTGCATATTTTATTTTTATATAGTTTGTTCTGCAAGGTTCAATGCCATTCTCTCCATTTATATTGGAGTGGCTGTTTTATCCTCCCACAGGGAAAAAATGTATTGACTTACTACTCAGCAGCAACTTACTATGTCAACCTTTGAGAGTTTGGGCCAGATAATTCTTTGTTGTGGATGTCATCCTGTGCACTGTAGGATGGTTAGCTAGCAGCATCCCTGGTCTCTACCCACTAGTTGCCAGTAGCATTCCCCTTCCCCAGTCGTGACAGCCAAAAATGTCTCCAGACGTTGCCACATATGGCTGAGTTGGGGTGGCCTCCTTTTTATTCAGGGGTGTTGCTTCCATTGTTAGATGAGGAGTTAGCTGCAAGACACCTTACTTAACAGTTGGCAGTTTTAAAGATACTTCAAGACTTGATTTTGAGCTCTTTGGAGGGTTCTCTAAGATAGCCAGAGTTCTGGGCCCATGGCTGGGTGAGGCAGGGGTAGGGACAGAGGCAGGAGTATTTGGGGAAGGGGTGTCACAGGTCTTTAGGAGAATGGAACTAAGGTTCACTAAAAAAGCCAGCGCTAAAATTAGAGTGAGATTTTGAGAGTATGTGAGATGTCCAAGGAAGAAAGCACAGCAGCAAGAACAGCAGAAAGCCTTAGGGGATGTTCTTACATTCCTTTCTGTAGGAGGTGTGAGAAGATGGTAAAAGAATTAAGAAGCAGTCATGAGGGGATGGGCTGAGATCTGACAGCAAAAGGTACGGTCACGCTATTCAGCCATGTTTCATGGTTCTCTAGCAACCTCCCATAACCAGCAAATGGCAACATAAAACCAATGGACAGTAACAGTGATTTAAACTGAAAATTCTAAGAATCAAAAAAGTCAAGCTATTGAGCCAATGAGCTAGTATAATGCACTTCTCTGCCTTGACAGCTGGTGGCTTTTAGTCATGGGTGATTTTTTTTTTCCATTATATTTGTATATAAATGCGGGCCCTATGTTTAACTCACAGGCTCTTTGATAAAAGAAGGATCCGTTAAGTTAAAGAAAACAATAATTTAATGTACCTAACTTGGTGGAAACAAATGGATTGCAATTAATGTTAAAAAAAAAAAACTTTAAAAATTTATTTAGAACTTTCTAACATCTATAACACTTTTGAAGGATGCCACTGCTCAACTAAAAACCTGAATGAAAATACATGTGAATCTGCATCTCTGTTTCATATTCTTGTGTAAATACATTTTCACTTTAATCTTTCAGCCACTGAAAGAAATGGTATGAGAGAGGGGCTGACGAATCATATATTTCTGTGGGTCTTTCTCATATATGGTCAGTATGAAACGAACTGATATTTGAATAACTTTCTTAAATAGCTGTCTTTCCACCTCAAAAGCCCAGCAAACTCATCTAATCCGAGTGCGTTTTACTTTGTGGGAATGAAGTTGGCTTACGTTGTCAGTGAAAACGACTCCTAGTTTCCACATTTGATACTTCACATCAATAGAGTTCAGTCTGGAAAGACAAAAAAGAAGAATTTGTAGATGCGTATGTGAAGCAAAGACTCACAGGCTTATAAGAACCTGCTGGCATTCCCTCTCCGTGAGGCGGGGCTGGCAACCATCTCAGGAGACGAGCTGTAGCTCAGCTGCCCAGGGAACAGCTAAGAGCTCTGTGGGAAAATGTATTCCAGAGTGTTGTGATTTTTGTTTTTTAGAGGAATCTTGGAAAACAAAACAAGGCATCACCATGTCTTCTATTATATAAAAATAGTCCTTTCTTTTTGACCTTTTCTTTTCCTACATTAAATATAAGATAAACACTTTATATATGACAATTATTCCCGGACACTGTACTAAATTAACCAACATAGGTATATCAAAAGTTTCCTCCCTTTCTTTTTTTTTTTTTAAGATTTTTTTTGATGTGGACGATTCCCAAAGTCTTTATTGACCTTGCCACAATACTGCTTCTGTTCCATGTTTTGATTTTTTGGCCATGAGGCATTTGGGATCTTAGCTCCATGACCATGGATTGAACCCACATCCCCTGCATTGGAAGGCAAAGTCTTAACCACTGGACCGCCAGGGAAGTCCCTCTAACTTGGATTATACATTCGTAATGGCATCCCAACAGAAAGATTTTTAGTTCAACTAATAAAAACTTGTATCAATGTCCACATTTATTTTACAACTGTGCTGATTTTGCCAGTGAAAGGGCTTATTCACTTTGTTTTTGTTTCCTTTTGCTTTCAGAAATGCCCCCTCTCTATTTCCTTCTCTATCCAAGAAGGAATTTAACCCTTCCCCTTGGTTTCCATAGCACTTTGTGGTACAGACACCTCGCTCTGTAATCGCTTTCCACATTGTTTTGCAGCCGTAACTGTGTGTGTGTATGTGTACCGATGCCTTGCTCACTAGTCTGTGAAATCCCCAGCACCAAGCATTCTATGTCACACACTGAATGTCTCTCAAGAATATGAATGAATGAATCTTGACATAAACATTCGTGATCTTGCAGATTAAAATGAACATGTATTATAATATACTTTTTAACTTTCATTTTTTTCAGAACTTGTCACTGGTTTATGGGGCTAGAAATTATAATTCTGTTAGGCTTTCCAACATGCCAGGGAAGTGATATGATAATAATTCAATATAATATTGGTGCTATTTTCAAAAAGGCTTCTCTAGACTTACTGTTTTAGTCTTTAATTAATCATTTCTTAAATCTTAAATCAATCTTAAATTACAAGTGCAAAGATAAATAGTTGATACTCTAAGCTGACTTCTTAGGAGACTTTTCCCCTTAGTGTTAAGGTTTAATTTACTTTAGCCATGGATTTTTTATTTTAAGGAAATAAAGCTGTCTTTGAGTTATAATTAATTTTATTATTAAATAACATCTTTGTTTCATGCATATTTACAATGGATTTCAATATAAGAATACTTTTTCTTAAATAAAAAAAGGAGATGGAAAAAAAAAGCCACAGGACAAACTACATCAGAGCATGATTACTTCCCATGAAAGCAATCCAAAACAAGGTTTTATATCAGGATGTCTGAATTTCCCATAGTAGTTCTTATTTTGTTTAAAAATTTACTCTTATGATTAACAGGAGCTTTGCTAGATGGTTTTGAAATATAAGCACCCCTCTCACTCCACGAAGACACAAATGAAGAAGCATGCAGGCTTTCAGGCTGCTGGTGGCCATTCTATCCCCAGGAGGTGAGCTGGCCACCTATTTAAATGTGCACATACCAAGCCCTATATATCTGACTGATAAATAAATACATGTACACACAGATTCATGAATCATCCTTGTCTGCAAATTTTCACATTAAGATAATACTCATATAGAAACCAGATAATCTTTTAAAACTCCATCCTTCTAAACACTTTAATAAAGGAACACTACATGTAAATTTTTTCCTGGTAAATGTGTGTTATTTACTGGATCTTTATTCTTCTAACTTTATTATCCATATTTAAAGATATTAATAAATGTCACATTCATTTCTTGGTACTTTGCTAGGGGCCAAACCTGCAAACATTTACTATGTAAAACAGTGGAAAATTCCACTACTTTAAAACTGTTCATAATAAAATAACAGTCTAAACTTTCCTTCTCCTTTTTCAGACTTATTTTCTAGAGTCACAAATATGACCACGGAAAATGCGTAATTCAGTAGAACTATTTAATTCTACATTGCGTCTCAGGGATCTGAAAATGTTGGTGGGAGACTGACTCAGCACCCTTTGCAGCAGTCCTTGTTTTACATGACACTCTAACACAGGGCCTTAGTGCCTCGGGGCTGTCAGCTGGGTTTCATCTCACACACAGTGAGTAGTCTTGAAGAACCATATTTGTTTTCTTAAAGTACCAAGGTAATATTTTAAATCTGAATTCATAATTTGCTATATCTTTGCTTATCTAACTACTTTTGAACTGGGTTTATATTACTTTTAAAGGCCCAAATAGCTCTAATAAGGCTGCAGAGAGATAAAAAGTATAAGACCAAAGAACTCAGTCAAAATTTTTTTTTAATGCTAACTAAAATATTTATCTAACACAAACTAACCTTTCTCTACAGAACCTTAAATATTTATGTTTTCAAAGAAATTATCACATACCTAATTGACTGATACCTTAAATACACAGATAAGGGAATGTAACATTACATTCCTATTATGTTTTTTCTAAAATTGTGACGTGCCTACAATGAGGAATTACATTTTAGGGACTTCCTAGGTGGTGCAGTGGTTAAGAATCTGCTTGCCAATGCAGGGGACACAGGTTCGATCCCTGCTCCAGGAAGATCCCACATGCCACGGAGCAACTAAGCCCACGCACCACAACTACTGAGCCTGTGCTTTAGAGCCCACGAGCCGCAACTACTGAGACCAAGTGCCACAACTATTGAAGCCCACATGCTTAGAGCCTGTGCTCCACAACGAGAGAAGCCACCATGATGAGGAGCCCACGTACCACAATGAAGAGCAGCCCCTGCTCGCCCCAACTAGAGAAAGCCTGTGTGCAGCAACAAAGACCCAACACAGCCAATAAATAAATAAGTAAATAAATAAAAGAAAAGAAAAGAAAAAAAGAAAAAAAATTGCATTTTAAAAAGCATGTAGGCTTTACAATTATTCTACAATTACAGTTGATTAAATTTACAAAACAGAAAGATATATATATGTATATTAATAATGTACATGTGTGTGTGAAATTCAATCTCAGGTGAATTCAATTCAACTGGTTTACATCCTTCTAATTATATCATAATATATTATTCCATACAAGCCCTATATAAGAGTGCCTCATTTCAAAGTAAACTTTCCAAGTAATGACAGCACAGTACTTCAGCCTATTGTCTTTGCTATATAAATAAAACACAATTATAATAAAAGGATATGAATTTTGAACATTTCTAATAAAAGGTCTACATAGCTCACTTTTCCAAAACAAGAAAATTAACTTCTTTTCAAACAGGAAGTATTTAAAAAGGTCAAATATTATGCTTTTGCATCTTTGACTTCGACTTAAGTGGCATTTAGGAATAAAAAGCAAATCAAGAACATAAATATTCTTTATTTTTTTCTTGTTTTATGTAAATAACAAAAAAGGCACCTTCAAAAATTAATAGATTAAATCTAATGATTCCATAGTCACAAAAATACCTGGAAGTACAAAAGCAGACTTTATATACAGTCTCTGTTTTTCTCATCTCTCTACTCCTCTGACACTGAAAGGAAATCAATACACTAGCTAGTTCAGAAGTGCATTAATTTTTCCTCCTTTCCACCTAGACCTCGGAGAGAGCAGAATTAACACTCACACAGCCGACAGGGAGCTGTCTTTCTTTGGCTTCTTCTTTTCCCGGGCATCACTGAAGTCCAAGGCAGCTTTGTCCATGCCAAGTAACTCACTGATTCTGTCTCGGCCGTAGAACTCTCCATATTTATCCATAACCTGGGGCAAGAAGAAAAGCATTTTACTGGCCTCTATCATTAAGTGATTGCATCTATGTATACACATGCAAACATCCAATTATTTTTATACCTAGCATATATTTGTCTTACTTTCAAGTTCACTTAAAAATCTAGCTTACGGCTCGTGTTCTGTGATCACACTGCCTAACGTCTAAGCGAACTTATAGTGTTGTAAATAATACCTATCTGAAGAACAAGATTTCTTATGCAAGAGAGAAAGGTATGCAAAAAAAGAGGATGGGCTTAAGTAAATGGGTAAAGAGGTGAGAGAAAATGGAATAAAGTAACTGCCACCAAATTCATACTTTGTGCCAAGAAGTTTGACTTGCTTTTCCCTCCAGGGACTGTCATAATATGTAAGTTTCCTATAATTAGCATCCTACTCTGCAGATAAAGAAATTGTATCTTAGAGAATACAACATGCCCAATCTTGGCTTGGCAAGAGATGGGGTAAGGAAGCATCCAGGCAAGGCTGACTCCCAGCAAAGATCTGCATAGAGCATGGCATGCCACTGGGCTGGCCATGACAGGCTGGCATCCTCTCCATGGTCTCCATGGTAACCATATAACTCCCAGCATAGTATCCTGACTCCAGTCATTCTTCAGTAACACCTGAACCTGGAACCTTGTCACCATCCTCAGGTCCTCAGTTTGATTCTTATCTGGATTATGGATTCCTTGTTCATCATTAGAATCACTTATTAGCAACCCCCCTCGGCTTCCTTGCCCCTCTCTCTCCTTTCACTTTCGCCTGGCCTTGCCCAGGTATTGGGTTTTTTCATCCGTGCTTAGACGTGGACTCACCGATCACCCGCGAGCTCAGTACCTCTGTCTCTGACTCTCAGCCTAGGGTTTCTATACCATGAGGATCCCGCACATCAATGAAAATGGAGGCAACAGGAAAAAATAATGAAAGAAATGCAGGAGGAGAGAGAGCTGGCAGTAAAAGACGGGTAAGAAAGCAAGGAACAGGAGCATAGGAGAAACAAAGGAATGAGAACCAGGGAAAGAGAAGGGGGAAGCTGAAGTAAGAGATGAGAGTGGATGGAGGAAAAAATACGTGAACGGAAAGAAAGAAAGGATTAGCAGAAATAAAAATGAGCTTTTTCTGAATGTATACAATTAGGTACATGAAAAGAAAACCGAAAATGGCAACGGTAGTGAAAAAGCCTATGCACGTACACTAGTTAGATTCATTAAAACAATTTGTTTTGCGTTACTCTCATAGCACTGAAAATGGGCGGGGCTGATCTGAGTGGGAGTTTTCCGTGGCTTGTATTTGCACCCAGGAGAACCAATTGGGCCCTACAGCAGGAATGCCATGAATAGTCTCAGCTGTGATTACAATCTATTTACTTGACTCTAGATTTCTTGTTTCCTTCAGAGAAACTCTTGCTTTAATAACTTAGAAGCCGCTTCTTTATACTGTTGAACAACTAATAAGAATAAAATATTCGAATTTTAACCTACTTAAAAATTATTCTTTCAAAGCTCTGCCTTCATTTGGATGTGCTCATCTGCATTACTACAATGCTACGACTTTGTGGTGACAAGGAGACAAAAAACTTACACCAAAATAAAAATCAAGAAACACACCACTTCTTTCAACTGGAAAGTCTTGTTTGTTTGTTTAATGTGCCTCATTTTTAATGATGTACTTGATTTAAATTCTTGGCAAACTATCTCCCTTCAGATTGGTAACAAAAAATTTGCAGCTGCCAGGCACCAACCACCCTCTGAGAAGCACTGAACTGGTGGAATCAAAGGGAAAAAGACCACTTCATTCCATAGGTATCTGTGGCCATTCACCCCAGACTCTATGAACTGGAGCTACAACTCATCATGGAACATGGCATGAATTGGGTCAGTTTTGCAAGTGCAGGGTTCAAAGAATAACCAGGATCTACAAAATAATGATTACCATATTTTACAATGTAAAAGTACTGGTACATGCATTACTGTACACACACACACACACATATATATGTAGATCACTTTTAAAATATATATGTATGGCATATATCTTGTGTGGAAAGAAGAGCAGAGATAATCCTTGACTCTTGAAATCAGAGCTTATGTAGGTGCCACAGTCTGTAGCCGAACTCCTAATCTGCACTCTTTCTACCATCCTCTGATGCAATCTGCATCCGAAGAATAAAACTTCATCAAAGTAAAAAGGTCTCTGAAGTGTATATAAAGTAAATAAAATTCAGTCCTTTGTTGTTATACAACAACTTTACTTCTTTATTTTAAGGGAGGATCCCAGACCTGGTGACTTACCTGTCTTATAAGAAAAGAACCTTCAGTCAATTTCAGTTACCTGAACAAATCTCAGAGAAAATTCTTACCAATTCTTGTTACTGTACAGACGGAGCACTGTTTAGTCACCTGAGTGAGAGGATGGGTGGATGAGCAGTGCTTACTTATTTTTTAGCTGTAGAGTATGGATTTCTTAGGAAATTTTTGAAATTCATACTCAGTCCTATTTCCATTTTGAAATGACATTAACAGACAGATGAAGCATGCCTCAATATCTCATTCTACACATGAGCCACAGCAAATTCAACTCTGATTACACTCTAGGAAAAAAATAGAAAGTTTAAGCCCTCTAAGTAGTATTACCTTTCTTTTAACAAATTTGTCCCAGTAGTTGTTAGGAAATGACCTAAAAGATATAAATGCATAGTATCATTTAAAAAAATGATAAACAACAATATATTGTTTGGAATAAACAAAATATTTGAAGTTATATATAAACATGTATTTCTCCATTCACAAAAATTACAATGAATTTTTCCCATAATCTTATCCCACAATTTTCCTATAAGTATATTAAATATTATTTTAAGTGTTAATATATAAATGTAAATCACAAAAAAGGCTATGGGCTAATATTGTAATAGAGAAGAATATATATATTCTTGAGCTCATATATTAATAAGCAGTCTTGTTATATTTTTTATTTATGTATCATGTGTCAATATATACACGTCTTTGTCAATCATCTTTAAAAACTAAAGTATCTAAAAATCTGTCGTTGTTTCTCTTATGAAGTAAAAAAATCTCATTCTCACCAGTTATCCTCAAGGAAACTGAGCATAGCATCATCAAATGACCCTGGCATCTTAACTAATATAGAGTCCTCCTAAAGGGACAGACTTGATTTGATTTAGCTAGAGTTGCTAAGCAAAATATTGAGCATTTAAACATAACACACAAATAAATCATCCCCGTTTGAAAACCCAGAACTTATTAGAAATCATACGTTCAAGAATAAGCAAAACTAATCACAATCAAAAGAAGCTATTTCACGCTTGAGTACTACAAACTACTGAAAAATGCTGTATCACTAATACCTCTTATAGTGTAACATTAGACTTTCGTGATGGATTTACATCTGAAACAGCAGCTAGTAGTTTGGATCTTGATCTCACAAGGCTAAATAATTAGTATATAGAAAAAGTATTTGTTTTTCTCTTTTATAGTATACATGTCATAATGCTTAGCTAGTTATATGCTAGGCTGCTGGATGATACCCACTGAAAATTTCCAACTTAGATTAAAAGTGTGAAATTCAATATTTTTGCCTGTAATGCTACAGCTCTTTCCTTAATGAATAATTTTGCCTTCCTCTATGCTTTTGGATGAGATAACCCCGCACTGCGGGTTGTGTACCTCCAGCTACACACTTCCCTGAACACTGAGTAATGGATGTTAAGTTCCATCAGCGCTGTGGAAATGGACTCAAAGCCATTTTTGATGGAGGAATTCAGAACACAGAGGGCAAAAATTGATGGCATCCATTAAGAGGCTGATGGAGCTTAGTCTTTTGATTTTCTTGGCTGAATATATAACTATTATTCACCTCTGCTAAACTTTTGACAAATCTGCAGGAACTCCGGCAAAGTATTTTATGCCTTGAAATTTTTGAGCACAGAAATGTCTCATCTGACTCTTTACTCACTGTGTGTTGATTACGAGTCTATCCCACTGGCCTTTAATATCATCTTCTGAAGGCTGTTCTGTAATATAAAGTCCATCAAATTCCAATTTTCGAGCTACTTCCTTTTCTCGCTTAAAAATAACCAGTGGGACCTACATTTGA
This sequence comes from Hippopotamus amphibius kiboko, assembly GCF_030028045.1. Lineage (NCBI taxonomy): Eukaryota > Metazoa > Chordata > Mammalia > Artiodactyla > Hippopotamidae > Hippopotamus > Hippopotamus amphibius. The sequence continues at coordinate 85,651,446 of NC_080190.1, read as the reverse complement.
AAAATAAACATGTTAAAATTAGTTTAGATTTACTGGCATCTCTTGTGGTCACTATCTTTACAAAACAGCTTTTGGAAAGAAATATTTCCCATGTTACTTTCAGGAAGGTAAAAACTGAGTGAAAATGAATCAGCTATATTTAGGCAGAAAGAGGCATCTAGAGGTTTTCGATAAATAGAAGATAGTATAGATATTATATATATATGCATATATTTTAAAACACATAGAGGTTCATGGATAATTGCATTAACGAAATCAATTTTAAATATTAAAGGGAAAGATTATATAAAATGGCTTTTGTTTTGCATATTACATATACATATATATGGATGCAATAAAAAATAGTGCTGTTACTAATGTTCCAAAGTGCATGTGTGTAAAAAACTTTTAGAGTTTTATTTGAGAAATCTCTTTAATAATTCCATGCGCAGCATGCCCATATGCTATTTTGAAATAAATTTTAATTTCAACATCAGCAAAAATCTTTGTCAGTTTGCCAAACTGTCTCCCGAATTTACTGATTCCCTTTTCATATGGACAGACTTTACAAAAGGCACAGGTGCAAAAAAGATGCAGACATTCTGGAAGTATCCAAGAATATCCCCTCCTCCCCCTGAGCAAACAAGGGAAGGATAGGGAGGTAGAGGAGTTTCTGAAGAAAACTTTACATTCTAGTCTTTTGCCCTGGACCCTGGTTTTTGAAAAGTCTTCTAGAAGCTCCCCAATCAGAAGCAGGGGACAGTGAAATACAAGCCCTGCAGCAAAAAGGTGTCATGTTTGGAAAAGATAAAGAGGTTTGCAAAGGTGATGGGCAGCCCTGAGCACTCAGACTATCTTGAGTTCTATTCACCACATTATAAGGTTTGCTTGGTAGGGCTCTAGGGATGGAGCTGCACTATTTCCTGGGTGACGTGTAACCAATTGTAAAGCATTTCTGCTAAGAACGGTGAGATACATACCTAATAGCAGAACAATCAAAATGACTCGGAGGTCCAATATGATATATTTCTAGGATTCCTACTACACTGAGTATTGCTAGGACACAGAGTGAGTGGGTCCCTTCTGTGGGGTCAAGTTATAAGTGAAATTGGCCATATGTGAATAACAACCAATATGTGAAAGAAAACTACAGTGTGACAGCCACATCCCCTTCCCATGGCAGCCTGCAGCCAGTGATTGGTCAACACAGAGCTCTAAGGGCCTGGCTCCAATGCCCCAGCCCAGGGCCACCCTGAAGGGGTCTCTCAAGTTCAGAACAGAGGCTTGTGATGTGCCCTGTTGGGTCTGTACTATAGCCCCACTTCTCCCTCTTCTCCTTGCTGCTTCCTCTCCTTGCCCCACAGGTGTTGATGGAACATTCCCTAATAAACTATGTGTATATAACTTCCATCTCAGAATCAGCTTCCCCAGAAGTCCAACGTGCAGCAGACACATGCTCACACAGACACACACAGGTTCCTTGGTGCCTTACTATCTTACTTTCAAGCAGTAGTATCCAATGATGCAGAAGAAAGAGATAACTGTGTGCAGAATGGCTAAGATGCGCAGTGTGGGCTCCATGTAGCCGCTGCTCTCCTCCAGCACGTAGTGAACTGCAATGATGCTAGGCGAGCCGCTGTCCAGGCTGCTAACCTTGGCATTTTCACTGGAGCTGCGAGAGGGGAGCTCCTTTCCTTCAACCACAGAAGAAGTGGAGACCTGATTCAAACCATTTAAAGCACAGTCAGTTCACCTCCTCTGACATCAGGGGAAACAAGAAACACTGGAAACCCAGCCTTATCAGCAAATAGCTGGATGTGAAGCCACTACACAATGAAAAGACTAAAAGCAAAGGCTAAAAAGATAGCTTTTCAGAAACCAGCACAGGGAACTATTTTCAATATCTTGTAATAACCTATAATGGAAAAGAATCTGAAAAAGTACATATATATATACACATATATATAGAAAAAATATAAATATAACCAAATATATATATGTAACTGAGTCATTTTGCTATATGACTGAAACTAACACAACATAAATCAACTATACTTCAATAGAAAAAAATAATGGCAGATAATGAACACATTTAAAAAATTCCCTCTAATTTAACCAGATGTGAGGATTCCAATGCATGCAGGAAAAAATTAGATGGCTAAGCTGCCTTCTCAATGATCAAAAGAATTTACTGTAATATGGATATGTCAGACCCAGATACAGTAACAAATGAGATATTTAGCCAAATCAGGCTATGAGTACTGTGAGTAAATCCTCTGCAGATCCAACATTCTTCAGTGGGGGCATTTCTCACTTAGGGTGAAGGAGCAAATCTATCCCTGCTGTACTAGATAGTCAGTGATGTGTCTGAGATTCAGATTTTCATTTTCATCAAAATACATTTCAGAGTAGATTTCGGTGTGCTCACTAGTGGATCTGTGAAATCTTTACATTCAATTCAGTCTTTCATATTGGTTATTAAAAGACTCACACGTACGTACCTTATAAAAGAGCAAGATGAAATTGATTGCAAATGCGACAAATAAGGCTAACATTCTCATGTTGTAAAAGTTGCGAGCAAAATAGTTCTGAAGGTGAAAAAAATTATTAAAAGGTCACTGAATCGAGAGACTTGAAATTTGCAGACAATTGAAATAAAGCATTCATGCATTTACCCAAAACTATTTCTCAAGGGCCTACCGTGTATCAAGTCCCATGCTTGGTGCTGTTGGCGTAATCGTGAATAAGAAAATTTAAACCACCACGGAGGAGGCAGATAATAAAGAAGCATACTCACAGATAAAAAGCATAATTTCAGGGAATTTTAAATGCTATGAAGAAAAATCTATCAGGTTAAGGACTGAGGGAACAGGGGTGCTATTTAGACAGGTGCTCGGGGAAGGTTTATCTTAGGAGGTGACATTTTTGCTGAGGCCAGGATGCCACTGGACAGCAGTCAAGTGAGCAAGTAGGGGAAGGGAATGTCAGAGAAAGAGCATGGAGGGCAAAGGTCCTGACTTCCCAGCGATGCTGGTGTTTTTGATGGCTAGTGAGGAGGAAGCCCAGTGAGAGGAGAGGCGAGTGGGAGGGAAGGAGGTCAGAGAGGTGAGTGGGGGACACGGTTCTGCAGGCCTTTGATTAAAAGTCTGTTGCCCCTTCCAGTGCAGTGGTTTGGTGTCTGATATCTGGGACCACACTGCCTGGGTAGGAAGCCTGACCTCACCACTTACTTGCTGTGAGATGTGGACAAGAGACTTAACCACTCGTGTAGCACCACTTTTCTCATCTGTAAAGGTGGGATAACAACAAAACCTTCCTCATAAGTTTGCTATGAAGATTAGGTAAGTTATTATAGGGGGAATTTGGTCATTAATCTTATCATAATTGGAATTATTATTCTATTCTAAATGGGATGGCAAGCTCTTGGAGGAGCTACAGAGGGCTTGATGCAATCAGATGATGATTTGGAAAGATGATGCCAGCTACTGTGTATAAAATAGATTGGAGGCAAGCATGGAAGGCAGGGGAGCAGTCAGAAAGTTATTGCAGGATGCAGGGAGAGATGATGTTGATGGTGGTGGCCTGGACCAGGTGGTGGCCGTGGAGATGGTAGGAACCCGGCAGACTCTGGATATATTTGCAAGAGAGAGCTGAGAAGAATTATTGTTGGATTGTATCTGAGGTAGGAAAGAAGGAGAGGACTCAGAAATGATCATTCTGGATCTGGGGGTCTGAGCAACTAAGTAGGTGGTTGTTGCCATTTATTGAGCTCTGGAGGAAAGAAAACACCTAGAGAAGTGGATGTAAGGAAAAAGATTATGGGGCACACCAAGAATTGGTTTTAATATTAAGTGGGAGATGACTATAAAGTATCTACCTGGGTATGCTGGGGCTTTAGCATCATACGGCCATAGAAGAATGATATCTCGTTATCTCTCTCCATGGACACACCCCATTTAGATGGTGTCATCTCCCCACACATGACCCTGAATTTTCTGCCACCGTTTACAGGACCAAGGTTGGCCACCACATCCAAACCCAGTCAGTCACATTGGTTCTCCTTGGAAGGTGGGACTGGGTCATAGGTCAGAGTTAGTTACTCTGGGTATCTGAGCTGGGAGGTCACAAAGACTCTGGTCACGAGGGCCCTGTGGCACCTGGCGTGGCCATGATTAGGCTTGTGCATGCAAACAGGTGAGCAGAGAAAGTCATATGGCAGGGAAGTGGGAAAGTAGGAACTGGGACCTCTGAGACAGAAGGATGGAAGAAAAACCTCAATTACGTGCTTTACTCAACTATAGTTACACATACTCTTGAGGGACCCACTGGGGCTGCTGCAGCTTATTACAGCGCCTGTGCAACCTCACGTCCTATCCAGACCACACCTGCAGCCGTGGCCACTGTGAAACACATCAAACCAGTGATTACCTAGGGTTGCCTCAAAAACATGTGTTCTGTGTACTCGGTATTAAACAATACAGGAAACACACCAGGTAGTTTAAGAAAATGTAGTTCAAACTATTAATAAAACTATGTATGTATAAGTGATATAAAATAGGTCACATATATATGCTTTTATCCATAAGCAGTTAGAATCTATCGTTACTGAGAAGAACCCATTTCCCTTATAGGTGAAGTTCTATACTACATGAGTTTCCTGTCTACTTTTTTCCTCAAAGGTTAAATGTGATCTTGCCTTTCAAGTGGCTTTATTATGGGGTGTTGTTCTTAATTTCTAGGTCTGGTATTATTGGTCAGTACCTCTTGTAAACCTACAGTTTTATTCCAGACACTCATCTTTCAACCTTTTCCTGCTTTAAAAAATTATATATTATATATAATAGTTATACAAACATACAAATAAAAGGCCTTTCAAACAAAATTTTTAACAATCCCATCCTGTAGGAATAGGAACAGAGATAGAGAACTACATCCCCTTTCTTTGTTTTCCACATATGAGTATATACATATTTTCTTAACTGGGGGAGCACTTCTGCAAATTGTTTAGGACACTACAAAAGAAGTATCTTCTCCCTTTTTGTTCTTTCATTCATTTACTTGTTTCCATTTAAAGAATAATTTTGAATAGATTTTCTTCCTTCTTTTCTATTTTTTTTCTTTTTCTTTTTTTTTTTTTTTTAATTTTTTGGCTACACAGTGCAGCATGTGGGATCTTAGTTCCCCAACCAGGGATTGAACCCACGCCCCCTGAGTTGGAAGCACGGAGTCTTAACCACTGGACCACCAGGGAAGCCCCTAGACTTTCTTATTATCAGTGGAGAGTTGGCTCACTGCATTAATATTTTTATAACTGGATTTTTAGCAAAAGGAAAATGTTCTAGAAAAACTGACTAACCCTGCTCTGAAACAATGATATTAATTACTTGTCCCTTAAGAAGGTATGTTTTGCTAATAATGTATTACAGAGCCTTACACAGTGTCCTGCAAAGAGGGAGCCTTGGGGTGTATTTATTGACTTGCCCTAAAGTCCTTGCAGGAAGACACTGGCAGTCACTAAATCACGTGGTCTCGGGTCATGTGAATGTGTGCAGAGATTATGGGTTTGAGGATAGGGAGCCGTGGTCCACGGCTTCCATTTTAACATATAGACACTAAGATGCGCAAATACAACACACTTGCAGGGCTGACTTTGTTCCCTGGATATTTGCTGCACCTGAATGATTATGGGCTCACAATGTATCAGTAACAATATCCATTCTAAAACATCTTACTAGAAGTTTCTGTTGATAGGCTATGATTTTCTTCCAGAATGCGGACTCAGGAACTTCCGGCTCTCCGTATCTGTGTGTGTGGAGCTGCCTCAATTTTTGTTTACCCTTGTCTTCTTTGGCTTTTTCTTCTTTTTCTCCATCTTCTCCCCTGTGAACACGAATGAAAATTAGGCCAACCAAAAAAGAAAGAATGGAACAGGTTTTGTGCCAAAATATACAAACAAATATTTAAATCACAGTATCAGTTTTAATAACTAATATCTCTTCCCATGAATTATAATATTCAGAATTTTAGAATTAGGGGTAGGAGTTCTTGCTTATCACAGCCTACTATAGATGGATAATTCTGTGAAGTTTAAATCTACAGGACAATTTACAGGCTTCAGTATCTTTGTATCTATACCTAGCCCATTCCTTTCCAATTGTAGAATAAAATACTTAGACGAGAATAACAGTGGAGACTTTTTTTTTTGGCTGTGACTTATCAATATACCTTCCTTTTAAATTATAATTGTAATGTTCAGTCTTGAACACTGACTAGCTATTAGCACTTAAAATGAGAGGCAACTGCATTTGGTTTTTCACATATATGAAGGATATAAATATATGAATTTTGCAGACAATAATGGAATTAGAAGCACTGAAATTTGACACCTAAACCCCTCTAGGTACAAAATACCAAGCTTCACAAAGAGATGTAGTCACATATGTGTAACCCACATAACATAACCCACCTGAGCTCTACCTAACATTATTTTTAGCATTAAAGAGTGCTGTGCCCTGTTACATTCGTCTACATTTCACTCTAATTGTCATCTATGTGGCCATTTTTGCAACTGATCCAACAGTTCAAGATCTATGATGATGAACAGTGCTGACAGGAAAGAACAGACGACAGTGGCCCCTGTCTGAGGCCTAATTCAAACGGACCAACTACAAAAATACACTTTTCAGACAATCAAGGAAGCTTAAACATTTAGCAGGTATTAGATGGTATTAACGAATAACTGTAAAATTTGTTCAGTATAAATAACATGGTTTGATATGGCACGATATTTATGGTTTTTATTACAGTTCTTAGCAATTAGAAATGTATACAAGGTATTTATGGGTGAGATGACATGGTGTCTAGTATTTTCTTTAAAATAACTTGTCCTATAGGAGGCCTAAAATGTGTGTGTGTGTGTGTGTGTGTGTGTGTGTGTGTGTGTGTGTGTGTATGGTATATGGTAGGGAGGGTTAGCAGGAGAGAACCAAGATGAAACAAGATTCGCAAAATGTTAACTATTAAAACTCGGTGATGGGTACATGGGGGTGCATTATAACATTGTCTCTTGAGGGTGTTTGAAAATTTCTAATAATAAACTCTTTTAAATTTCCTGTTCAAATAACTTGGAAGTAAAAATGATTTTTCCTGAAAAAAGTGATAAATTATTCAAAAGGTGACTCAACTGATGTCAAGCATGCACGTGAAAAAGTTGAATAAAACTGTTTTCCATGAAATATAACATTAGAAATAGGAACGATTTCTGAGTTATATCATTTACTTGAATTGTATTTTAACTTTATAGGTATAACTAAATTAACACAATTCTAAATAAACATTTGCTATTCTAAAACAAACAAATAAACAAAACAAACAAACAAACAAAAAACCAGACAATGAAAACAGGCCAAAGGAAATAACAGAATAGAGGAGAAAAATAAAATGCTACATGAGAATGCTACAGGTGCACTACAAACACTTAAAAATTTGATTTCCCCAATTGTTAAAAACGTGCATATAACACTATGTAAACTTGGGGAAAGATGCAGGTTTCAATTATTAACAGAAAGCCAGCGTTCCGAGGAAATTATACATTTTAATTGCGTCATAGCCAGCCCTTCACTTCTCATTGCTGCATTTATAACTGTGCTCCAAGGCACCAGGAGTATTGCTGAAAATGAAGTTTCCTGGGTCCCAGACCGGCTGATTCAAAATCTGTGCTGCAGCCCAGGAATCTGTGCCTTTAACAGACTCTCCAGGTGGTTTTTACGCAGGTGGCCCTGGGACTGTGCATTGAGGACCACCACGCCCCAAGAACTCTACGCAGAGGCATCCAGAACGTTTGTCCCCTCCCTTCTTTACAAGGACAGAATAGATGCTCGATTTTAAACAAAGAACTACAGGAGTCAGTCATCTTGCAGAGAGCATCACATGGAATCACTGAAGTCTTTTCTGCTGAGAGAGAAACACACAAGCAGAATCCTCATGGCACAAGAAAGTTGGGAGTGGCCTACGGGGGGGGAGGGTGTCTATGCTTATCCCCGCCCACGGGCTGAGGCCCTCCTCTGAGGTGACAGATGTCATCCTGCAGCCCGAGAGTCTCCACCACATCCTCTGAAGAGAGAGGACAAGTGAAAGACACTGACACCAAGGAAAGGATACAAACTACACCTACTCGGCTTTCTCAGGTTCAGATTTGCTTTCTTCTTTTTCTTCCTTTGCTTCTTCTTTTGCCTTCTGCTCCTTGGATGAGTCCATGGGGAAAAGAGAAGCAGAATTACCCATCACCTTCGAATGAGTTCCGGGAGCCCTGTGACCCTGTGTCAAACTGTGACCTATAAATGATACCCTCCTGCTTCTATTGAGAAAAAACCGCCGTGTGTGCCCTTCCTTCTACTGGCCCACGTGTTTCCCCTTCCCCACGCCTACCTCCCAGGCCAGCGGTAGGTACCAACATGCTGAACTCCTTCCCGCTTTATTTCACAACTACCTTCTTTCCCTCATTCACCTACTCAAACCTTACTCATCCTGCACCACCAACTTAAGTCCCACTTCTTAAGTCTCATCTAACTACTCCAAACCACGCTGAGGTTTCCATTTTCTCAACACAGGGAATACTGTCTTCTGTCTATGCTACTAACCACTTGACAGTTTTCTAATTTTTTCATGAGTGATTTATCTTCCTAATGAACTCTTTTAGGCAACTTGAAAGCAGTGAGCACATCTTACATTGCTTTTAATTCCCGATCATACCCAGTGGTGTCAGACACCTGGCCAATCCTCTTAGTATATTTGTGGATGGAATGATTATTGTTCAATTGCCTAATGTGATGCGGGTGGGTACCTGAGATCGTACCTTCATTGTTTAACTCAATAATTTATAAAGCACCTTCACAAAAGGCTGGCTCTGCCTACCAAAAAGCCATTCCTCTTTGTCAAGACAAGTCTTACACTGAAGACCACTCTGGCACTAGCATGACAGCTGAGGTCAAGCTCACTTATCGTGCCTGCCGGAAGTCCAGAGAGCTGCCGTGATTGGAGGTAGGTTACCTGGAACTTTTCTTGCACCTCAGGGATGGGGACGGGATTGCTCATGAGGTCACTCAGGCCAGCATTGGGATTATGAGGAATCAGTTTGTACTGCCCGCCTTCTCGCTTCAGGTCCAAGCCAAAGATGTCGGAAAGCAGGTCATTCTCCTCTGTCAGTTCCTTTAAGTCCGTCAGATCTTCGGAGGGCAGGGCGCCCTCCGTGGCTTTCCTCTCCCCATCCTCCCCATCTCCTCGAACCTCATCCTGCGTGGGGTCTGGCATGTTGGCCAAGAGCTCTGCCACCTTGATCTTCTTCGCACCTTCGACCAGGCTTCCTCCCAGCAGGAGGCTGCAGATGATGCGGGAGAAGCCTCTGAAAACGCTGGCTACGAAGTGCAGGAGGCTCACGAACACACCCCAGTAGGACGTGAAGAAGGCCGTGACCATGTCCTTCACCGTCATCTTCTTCACCTTCTTCATCTGCTTCTTCAGGTTCTTCAAGCTGAGCATCCGCATAAGGGTCAGGATATTATACCTGAGGGCAAACAGGGCCGACTTGACCGTCATGATGGAAAAGAAACCCGTCCTTGGCCCCTGCTCCTCCGGCTTCTCCTTCTCACTCTCCTCTTTGTTCGCGGACCTCTCATTCAAGTCCGACTCTGAGATCTGAGCCGCCAGCTGCATCTCGAAAATGGTGTCCTCGCAGAAGTTCACGAAGAGCTCCATCTTCTCTTTCTCTCCCCCTTCGTTGACCACGTCAAATATAAACTGCCTTTTGGACTCCTTGACCTGGGGCTTCTCCCACTGGGTTCGGCTCGACTCGCTGATTTCGAAGTAAACCCTCTCGATGCGCTTGGCGCTGCCCATGATCTCGATGCGGCCCAGAAAGGGCTGGAAGTAATTCAGGACGCTCTCGGCCAATTCCAGGAAAGTCTGCAGCCGGGTGTCGTTGGGCATGTGTTCGGAAAGGTTGGTCAGAAGCACCGCCACGTTGAAGCCGATGTCCTTGGCGGGCTCGTGGAACCGCTTGACGAATTCCTCGTAGTCCAGGGTTTCATTCTCATCTGTCTCCACGCAGGACAAGAGAAACTCGGTCTCGGATTGGGTGTAGTGTTTATGGCTCTCCATCGCTTTGTGGAAGTCCCTCTTGGAAATGACTCCCTTACTGTCGGGGTCATACTCTTTAAAGGTATCAGAAGATGTCAAGTCCTTGAGTTTTAAGAACATGTCAAAAAATTTGAGAATCATCTCCACATTGTTGGAAGATTCCACGAGCATATCGACCATCTGTTTGCCGATGGTGCCATTGACGACATTACCTGCGGGGAAAGAACTGCATTGGCTCAAAATGAACAGTCCTGACAAAACCAGTGTCTGAGGCAGATAGAAGCTACTGTACGTTACTGCGAATTAATTGTAACCTGGTCCAGTTGTATAAGTTGCTGCTAATTGGCGCAGGTAAATAAATAATAAATGTCTAAAAAAAGTGTCTATAGAGAAAATAACAATATAAATCTTATGTGACATCTGAATCAAAGATAGCTCCTTATTTATCTTCCAGTGTATGAAGGAAAAGATGGGTAATTACTTGTAGACTCTAGTTTCAAGGAATGATTATATGAACACACGCAAAAGCATATTTACAGAGTAATTAGACTAACACACATAAAACAAGATGCGAAGAAAAGCTGACATTTTTTTTCTTCTAATTGATCCAAGAAGCAATGTGTTTTAAGATTAAAAGAAAAAAATGGGGCAAACATTTATATTATCCTAAAGCCAGAAACTGAAATACAGTCTTATATTAATAATAAAAATGAGTGTCTGCACAGCCCTTTCAGGTTGAAAAATCACTGCTCATAGACATTACCTGATTTCATGTTCATATGTCTGTGAGGCAGGTACTTTTTATTAATTCTGATTTTACTATTGAGAAAACTGAGCTATAGCAAGGTTAAATTACTGTGCCAGCTGTGACATGATTATTGAGGGCTAGGGCCAGTATTTTAAACAGATCTTCTGAGAACAAATTAGATGCTTTTTCTGATTTAAAATGTAAAGAGATCTCCCTACCTTTCTTCACGGTCCAGAATGTTTATAGTTAGAAAATGGCAGATTACAGATAAGCTTGAGGAAATGAGATACAATCGTAAGTTATAGTCATCGAATGCTTTTATTCCTTGAATGGAGCTTGATATGTAACACAAAAACAGGCATCAGGAAAAAGCTGCATGGTGAGGGGTCTGCTGAGTGCATCTGTGAGGCAGTAAACACCTGGGTTAAGAGCATGGACTCGGGAGCCTGGTTTGAAACCAGGTCCCACCATCTATTAGCTGAGCTACCTGGGCAGATTCCTTAGCCTCTCTGCACTCAGCTTCCTCATTTGCAAAATAGTGATAATACTACTATCCAATTCATAAACCTGATATTAGGATGAAAAAGTACTTCAACCAGCAGCTGGCACATTTAACGAGGTTAATTTTAAGTCATCACTCCTGCAGTCACTGTTGCTGCAGTTATTACAGTTGTGCTGGTATTCTTATTTAGACTAAAACGAATTGAGGTCATGGGAAAAGGATCCTGCACTCAAAGGTATAAAGTGGCTGCCAACTAAGGGTTTCAAGCAAATGCTGCATCACTGAAGTCCTAGCGCAAGGCGTGCTTATGCCTTTTATTAGTCAAAGTGCAGTTACCCAATGTAGGGCGGACGAAGAAAGAGAGAACTTAGGAAGGATTTAAGAAAAAAAGGATAGGGAACATAACAGCAAACATTTGTTAGTTGCTTTGGTCGTATTCACATGATTTCACTGAATGAACTTCGCATCAGCCTCTCATGAGCTCCATTTCACAGAGGAGGAAAGTGAAACATGGAGACGTGACTCGTGTCAGGGTCACGCTGCCTGCACAGGAAAGTGGGATGCCAGCGCTGGTGGCTGATCTCAGAACCCCAGCTCTGACCCACTATGTTTACTGCCTGAGGCTGAAAGGAAAGACAGTAGCCAAGGAAAATAAGTTGGAAAGAGAAAAGAGAGAGAATGAAAACCTGAGTGAGAGGCAAATGGTGGGGAGGACTAGGCTGCCACCAGCCTTCTCCTCCTGCAGAATTTTAAGAAACCACAGGCAGTCAGCTCAAAGCAGCAATTTACACAGTTGGAGTGTATCCAAATGCCTGTCATTCCCACTGGTTACAAACAAACAAAATGATAAACAAATAAAACCTTCTTTAGGTACTCTCTGTTTGAAAAGCATACTCTCTGGGGTATCACTATGAAAGGAAAAATATCACTAGGAATGAAGTCCTACGGGTTTCCTTCCACAGCTTTGTAAACTGAGATAGGCAGGATCTCTCTTTTTTAAAAACTAACTTGGGAAAAGAGCCATCAAGGCAGCAATAAATCCGAGGTATCTGTTGCATCTCAGCATTGATATTTTATCCTTTGCAGCAATGCTGACTCCCAAAGCGAGCACGTATGGAACCCTTAAAATAAAAGATGAAAGGGGACTTGAAGACATCAATCAAAACTACCTTCCAACATGGACAGCAACATGACCACCATGTCCTTCTGAAGATCCATCAGTTCTTTCAGTAGCTCAATTTGACTGGAATCCTGAAAATATTAGAAAATTATGCAGCAAGAACGTCATACTTACCCTCACATAAAGAGTACCAATCTACTGACAGTAGACACTTTACAGCAATACAGGGCTAAGGGAAGACCACATATAAGTCTGCAGCTTATTAAAAATATACACTTCAGAGTTAAAAAGTAGTTACTACCGATTCCAACCCATGTTTATTAAAGTATTTGTAAGGACAATGAATAAGTCTAACAAGATTATGGAAGAACTAAAGCAGTGCTGGAACCCCTGGGGCCAGGTAGGCAAGACTCAGGTGCTTCTGCACATTGGTACTTCTGCACATCCTTCTTTTACTTGAGAAAAGACTGGACTTGTCTTTTCTTCTTTCTAACTTACTATACCAAGATGCTCTATATTTTATAAAACTTAACTTATTCTGGAAAACACAGGCATAACAGTGATATGGGATAAACTTATCCTACATAAATCTAGCCAAAAAAGTACACAAGTATTACCTGTATTAATAGTGCACAGTATATCTTATTTACCAATTTTATTAAGCTCTCAGACAGTTCTCTGGTTAAAATTTTCTGATTTTTTTTTGTTTTTCATTTTTCACCATGAAAAAAATGTTTTTAACATAGATATGCTGTGTCCAAACATCACTACGCTTAGATTCAGTGCCTGGAAATATGGAATGTGCTTATATTTATGTTACAACCTCACAAATCATCAGATTTTCTTATTTTAAACTATACCCCTCTTTTTAAAAAAAATATATATACAAGGTATCATTTTATTCATATGAACTGTGCTATATAGGAAGTCAAATCTCAACACTGCTTGAAGGATGAGACTTTTTCTTCCTAAATAGTTGTTACCTTGACTAGGTCTACAGACGATGAATGACTGCTAGGTAGCACCACCAGATGTTAATAAAATGATGGAAATACATACGAATAAGAACTCTCCTGTGAATGTGTAAATTTGGTTCACATTGATTTCCTTTACTAAGATGTCATCAGCAATTAGTTGAAAGCATCGTGATATGTCCCTATTTGGTTGGTTACCAATAACTAGATACTGACAAAGATTCTCTCCTTGACCAAACCAGCCAGCTCCTCTGGGCCCTCTTCCCAACTAGGCTTTAATCTTGGTCTACAAACACTTGAACAAAACACCACCATAGTTTCTAACAACTCAAGGCCACATCCCTAGGATGACCTCGGTCCCCCTTAGGGTGCCTGCCTGAGAAAACTCAGAAAAATGTACTGTTTGTTCCAGCCAACACCTGAGGTTAGTAGGATCTGTCTCCCAGGCTCTCTGGGAGGCTAGAATCCGAACTTCAATATTTGCCAGCTAGCAGCCATAGCTGGCCCAATTGCATTTACACCGAACAACCCTTTGTAATTTTTCTCTTCCCTGACTCTACAGAACCCTGCTCAGTCCCCTCCTTCTCCCTTTAAAACACCCATCACCTCTGTACAAGTCCAAGTTGAGTTCAGCTCACACTAGGTTCTTTTCCCTACAGTAACAGTTATCACTGATTAAATCTGTCCTTGCCACTTTAACCAGTGCCTGGCTTTATCTTTGACGATATCTTCCTGGTTGTAGGGCAGAGGGCAGGTGTGATTACCCTTACTTTGCTGGAGGAAAGGAGACTTGTGGGAAGACATTCAGGAACCTTTCTGAAACCTTGAAAATGTTAAAGTATGTGGGCCGAGCGATGGGATTCAGAATGTCCTGCTTGAGCAGTGGAGGAACTGAGGGTGCGGGGCGTGGAGACTAATATCACCCTGTTTGGCCCTGAAGGATGACTGGTTAGCCAAAGACGGGTAAGATTCCTCAGAGGAGGAACAACCTAAGACAGGCACAGCCGCAGAGGGGCCAACAGGGGTGGTGCATAGAGCCTTCCTTATATCACCCTGTTTGGCCCTGGAGGATGACTGGTTAGCCAGAGATGGGTAAGATTCCTCGAGGGAGGAACAACCTAAGACAGGCACAGTCGCAGAGGGGCCAACAGGGGTGCGGCACAGACCCCCAATATCTGAGAGAGGTCTCCTGCCCCCAGGGCTGTTTTGCTCTCCAGGCCCAGCTCAAATCCACACCTGCTCAACTGGGACCCAGGAAGCAAACAAAGATCATTGCCTCAGTCATGTGAGGCCTTTGATTGTTTATGGGTGTAACCTGAGAATGTTAGCCAAAGAACTCAATAAAAGCAACCTGGGATGAGTCAGCAGGGCTCTTGATTCCAGAGGTCTTGAGTCCACCCCCCCCCCCCCCATTCCCACTTTTCTCTTCAGTCTGTGTCTGTGTCTTCTTCAAGCTTGCGGCACCCGTCACTCACCTCGAGTCGCCGAGCTGGTCTCCGCAGAGACTCAAGGAAGAGATGGGACACATGAATGAAATTGTGGGGGTTGGACTGGTGGTCCATTCATTCTGAATCTAGCATTCTCTCCTCTACCTGACACCTGGCAGATACCCACACCCCTACAGACATCTCAGTCTCAGGACATCCTATCAAAATTCACTGTATCAGAGGGACATATTTACTCCAGATTTATATTAAGAGTTTTTCTATTTGTGTATCTTTGAGCTTCAAATGCAATACAGGAGTGAGAAAACAGCACGCTGGTGTTTTCAAGATGTGATCCTGAATTAACATTAAAGCATGGTGAAAAATCTGTCCTCTTTATCCGCCTATCTGCATAGCTATTTTTTTTTCCTCTTTGACTTTCACAAAGTTAAATGTCCTATTAATGGGTGAATGTCATCTTTTGAGAACAGCTGCTTGTTTATGACCCTATAAGAAAACTGTCTCCCCTTAACAAGGGATTTGGAGCAGATTACAAATCCTCTTCCAATCACCTGTAGCGAGGAGGAAAATTCCAGTAAGTAATCAAGAAGTGGGTCTATGAAGGACTATGTAAAATGTACAGTGTTTGGAGACTATACTGTTTTATTTCTCCATTATAGTCAATTCCTTAATATCTTTTGTTCTCAAATTTGAATAATGGCTCCCACCTACTCTTGGCTTGCATAAAAGTCTTTTACTTTAAAAATAGTATTTTTGGGAATTCCCTGGTGGTCCAGTGGTTAGGACTCCATGCTTTCACTTTTGAGGACACAGATTCAATCCCTGGTCAGAGAATTAAGAACCCGCAAGCTGTGTGGCACAGCCAAAATTAAAAAAAATAAAAAATAAAATTTTTAAACTCTTTTTTTAATGTAGATTAAAATATGTATAAGCAAGTCATCTAAGAAAGATAATATTCAGACAAAGGAAAGTGTATTTAATCTGCCAGTGATCACGGTCTCCAGTGTGTCATTTAGGATGACGGAGGATGGTGATTTTACCTGTGACAGCTTCATCTGCATGTGGGCAAACACGTGAAGAAAACCCACCACCGCATCCCAGAGCCTGCTATGAGCCAAACTCTGCTGGTTGCCAGTGCAAGGACCCTGGGGCAGAAACAGACAGACAGCAATCACTCCTGATAATTTAGTTGCCAAAATAAACTTTACAATAATCAGGACAAAATTAACTTAGTGTTGACATGTCTTGTCATCAACATGCTATCTGAAAAGACAGGAACCCAAAACAAAAGAGATACACAGTGATGGTAACAGTATAGCACTCTTAGGAGATAAACACGCTCTTCCTTGAAATGTTTAAATACCCAGAGCAGTTTCTCAAGGATTTTCATGTTCTGTTTCTGTATGAATACGAAAACATTTGGGGGGGGGGGGGCGGAGGGGAATGGTGAATTATTTCATTTTTGTCTGACTTTGTTTCATTCTATATAGAGGAAAATTTAGCCAAATTATTTCAGCTAAGTCAGATCATCAGAAGTGACTACCTATGTGAAAAGAATTTGAGATTATGCTTTATAGGAGAGGTACTTACCTTATTGTTAAATAGTGACCTGGATACAGCATTCATAGAGAGGACAAAAAAATCCTCTTCAACACTTCATTATGCAACTGTATCCTGGTTACCAATCATACAACCATTGAGATTTTTCAAGATTAATACTTAGTCATTAACTTTATGAACCCAGAATCCAAGACAATTAGAAGCTAGCTTTGCTCTCTTAGCTTACACTTCAAAAGTGACACCAGAGTGTGTGTTGTAGCAGACAAACTGTCTGGATGGAGACAAGTTCTATTTTTACTTCCCGAAGAAAAATTCTACAATTGCTACGTTTTGAAAACACACCCACATCAACCAGGAAAAGAAATAATAGGGACTATATTTCAAAAGAAAAATATATACAACACAGTTCTTAACTTCCAATGAATTCATTCATTACACTAATGGCTCAGAATAAGTTTAAGTTAGCACATTAAAATCTTTCAGCTTTTACTCTAGAGACAAGTGACTAGAAGAGAGGACTGCATTGAAGATACTGACAAGATGTCAACATGGAACTCTGTCCTGTACCAAGCTTCACTTGAGGTCCTACAGCTGAGGATAAAAGATGTAACTGAGTGGGAGCCTATGAGGCCTTCCCAGAAAAGACCCCCACCCATGTCCTCTGCCTGCCTTTTGTCTGTAGAAAAACTTTAGTCAAAGAATAAATTTAATCAAAGAAGTGAAAAAATGCAGAAAGAAAGGAAAACAGTCAAGCAAGACAAAATAATACTTTAGCCATTAAACCAAGTCAAGGACCTTCAGTGCCTCCTCAAGGGTTATAGATAATATTCTGAGCCACGTTCTTTGAGCTGTTTTGCAGATACTGAAACCTCCACCAGATCGGAGAAGTTAACTGGATGCTGCCCAGACAGGTTGGAACCAGAAGGTTGATGATGCTGACTCCTGATTACCTCACCACCAACCAATCAGAAGAAGGTTCACGAGTTGATCACACTCCACAAACCCCCCTCCCTCACTCTGTCTTTATAAACCTTTCCCTGAAAACCTTTGGGGAGTTTGGGCCTTTTAAGCACTAGCTACCTGGACTCCTTGCTTGGTCCTACAATAAACACTGCACTGCTCTTCACCATCACCTGGTGTCAGTAGATGGGCTTTACTGTGTGTGGGTGAGCAGACCCAAGTTTGGTTCTGTAACAAAGACAGTAAGCGCCAAGTATCTCCATATTCCAAAAGCAAGATGCTAGATTCAGAATCTGCAAAAGAAACTAAATAGATCTTTCTACCCTTAAGCTATAAAGGCGTTAAAGTTGTAAAGGGAGAGGCGTTGGTAAGAGCTCTCCATGTACGAGACATCCCACCCTCCACCCCTGCTGCAGTGGGAGAGGAGAGCGCTGCCTCTACCTCCCTTTACACCAGGGGAGAGAGGAGGTGTCAGGAGAGACATCAGGAGAGCTTGGCTTCTGCCTCCTGAACTTGGGTAGCATACGATTTTGTAAACAGATAGCTTAGGGGGTCACCAGAGAAAGAGAACCAGGAATGGCTTTCCTGACATAAGAGAAGCCATCCTGGACAAGCCATTTTGGGATCTAAGCCCAGCCGCCATGCTTGCCCTTGAACAGATCTCAGAGAACACAGGGATGCAGGAACAGAGAAAAGGCAGTCAGACAAGAGTGCGGTGATTAAAGCAGAGGCCTGGTTCCTCCTCAAGGAACATGCATAACAATCTGATACTTGTCTTTGAGTTCTGCAGGAACTAAGGCCTCCACCCAGGTGCAGCACAGAATGGTGATGTCCACTCTCCTGACTTCAGTCAAGAAAAGCCTGGACTCTGTCACCCTCTGCCTCAGTTCTATGCTAAATTCTCCTCTGTTCCAGGCCTTCATGAACATGCATGTGCCCTTAGCTTAAAACTTCCGCAATTTTGCTGTGCAGGGAGACACTGCTTTTGGAAAGATCCCTAGTGTTTTCCTTACTTGCTGCAAGTAATAATAAACCCTTCCTTCCCCTTATCTTTCGCTTGGTTGTGTCTATTGGCTCAACATCCATCAAAGGGAGACCTAGTTTTCGGGGAGCAGCCTGGTATTAGAAAGTTTGAAAGACAGAGGTTCTTAAGTGGGCTACTCAGGAGGAAGCTGTCTTGTGCAACAGGACTTTGAAATCTTGCCAAGCAAACTGTCTGAAAGGTTAATGTGATTCCAAGGTGGATGGGGCCCACCAGATACACAGAGCCTGTGGAATAATTTGAAACCAGGTGGGAAAAGAGGCATTTCCAGGCACTGGAAGCAGTAAGAGGGCCACCCGCCTCAGAGAAAGAATACAGCACGTCACCCCAGAGGACAGGCTCCACAGTGCAGTCCTGAACTTCCCGTGCTGGAGGGAGACCTCCCCCCATTAATTCTTCCCCTTGCACACAATTCCAAGCCTGAGGAAGCCTGAGGCTGGCAGGAGGGGAAGGAGGAAGAGTAGATGAGCCTTGGAGAGGCGGTGGAGATCCTACTTCTTGACCCCCACCTGTAGCCCCGAGGACTTTCCAGCACAAAATCAGGCCCAAGGGTGAGGGAAAATTTTAAACTGGGTAAGAGTTAAGTGATGGTGCCACCATATAATGACTGAAGTGAGACAATTCTTGTGACAAAGTGACTGAAGGAATTTTTTTTATCTGAGAGCGGCCTGTGCACAAGATCCACTGTAAAAGGGGTAAAGAAACGGACCACAGGGCAACTCTGTAGAGACAGCAGGGAGGAGGAGTCAGGTCTTTTTCTTAGAGGTGAATACACTGAGCCCATTCAATGTACCAAGCCAAACTGATTTTACCGTGTACGCTAGTCCTGTCTGGCTGTTACAGTGACTCCGCATCCAGGCAATGGAGCTTCACGGTTTCTCCATGGTCCAGCCTTGGCAAGGTGCCCCGTGTGCTAACACCGGGGAGGGTGGAAAGTGTGGAGGCTGTTAGGTGGACACTAGATGGCCATTTCGCAGAAAATAAACATGATTTTTCTTGAAGAAATATTGTCTTCATGTGGCATTTAAGGTTTTAATCAAATATTAGATTAGATTATATTAAAATATTATATTAGAAAGGGCTGAGCTCTTCCGAAACCCCTAGGGGACCAAGAGTTGTTTCGCAGACCTTATGTGACAGGAGCAGCAAACCCGAGGCCCAAATACCCACTTTTCCTTGTAAACCTGAAACACACAGAAGGTACTTTCCAGGACTTGCTCAGCCTCAGACCATCGACTTCTGAGAACTGTTCACTATCTGAAGGGAACATCTGTCTTGCCAGCCACCTTGCAGGCCTATTTCTCCAGATCTAGTCAGTGCCTGTAACATATAAAACCCGTGCTACCATTATATACAGGATGGATACACAATAAGGTCCTCCTGTACAGCACAGGGAACGCTACTCAATATTCTGTGATGAATCATAATGGAAAAGAATAGGAAAAAGAATGTAGATACATGTATAACTGAATCACTTTGTTGTACAGCAGAAATCAACACAACATTGTACATCAACTATACTTCAATAAGATAACTTAAAAAACAAACAAACAAAACCCCTGGCTAACTGCAAGAAGGCAGTCACTTTCAGGTTGACCTTGTGGAACAACAAATACAGCTTTCTCTTTTCTCACCAAGCGCCCTGTGGTCTTACTCTAGGGACTTTGACAATATAACGTGCTCTTATTCAAGCAATTCTACTTTCCCCTTTATTAAAACTGGAATTGAAATCTTACAGAAGATTATCTTTATTTGGATGGTTTTAGATATCCCCCCAACATAATTTTCCACAGTTAGCAAAAATTGGAGCCCAAAAGCAAAATGCAATGGTGTCAACTAAAAGTAAGCGTGAAGCAAATGATGAGCTTTTATTCATAGTATCAGCAATAATCAATAAACATGATGCTAAGGCAGACTTCTTCAAAATATAATTCACTACATGCAATGGCGTAACCTGGGTCAGCTCCTGGAACAGAGCAAGGACATTAATGAAAAAACTGGGAAAATCGGAACAAAGTCTGTAATACAGTTGATAGGATGGTGCTGGTGTTAATTTCTTAGTTTTGACAAATGTACCATGGTCATACGAAATGTCAACAGCTGGGTGAGTCATCTATGGAAACTCTCTGTACTGTCTTTGCAACTTTTCTATATACCTAAAATTATTCCAAAATAAATTTATATTAAAATATAGTTTTAAGGAAGTCCCTGGCAGTCCAGTGGTTAGGACTTGGCACTTTCACTACTGAGGGCTGGGGTTTGATCCCTGGTCTGGGAACTAAGATCTCACAAGCTGTGTGGTACAGCAAGTGTGTGTATATATATATATATTTTTTTTTTTTGAGTTGATTAAATTATATAAAAATGTCAAACAAGGAGTATTGAGAAGTTAAAAAATGAACAGGCCACAATAAGCCTTGCTACTTCACCTGTTATCTCTTGAGTGTTCATTTAGAAGCTTCTGTGTCATATAAACAGGTTAGAATAAATGATTTTTCACACAATAAAAGGTCAATGAATGCTTCTAGTTTTATATAAATTTGGAACTCTCACTTACTTTAGGAACCAAGAAATGCCTACTCCTGGCTGCAAAGCATTTACGTTTTCATTTGTTATATAGAAGCCATTTTCCTGTTTCCATAAAATTCACTGGCTTGCTGATGTCATCAATCAATCTTATTATTTAATCAGGACAGTTCACATCAAATGTTGTATTGCTCTCTTTCTAGACACCAATGAGAATATTAAGGCAATACTGGAAGCCAAGGAAGATAAGGAAACAGCAACATGAGTGGATTTAATTGGATTTAAAACTTTGTATCTGAATTAAAGAAAAGTCATTAACTTTGTCAAGTGTGGCTTTTCCATTCTGAAATACTGAAATAAGGATCCTCTGCTCTGCCTGGGAGAGAAGTGAAAATGTGAGATCCTTCCAAGGTACGAATACAGAGGAGAGAGTGAGCCTGGAGGAGGCGAGAAGGGCCGTCCTGCCACCTTTCCTCTGCACCACTCAGCCTGGGAGGCTTCACTTGGCCCTGATAGTTCATTCACTCAGTCATTCTACAAACACTTGTAGGTGTGCTAGACTCTGGGGATACAATCTGTTATTTTTACTTAACTCTTTCCCCCACAAGATTATGTTTAGTCTAACAAAGCAAACTGTAAGATCCTTCTTCCTATTTTATTCTTGCACACAGCACTTCAATCACAGTGACTGAGTCAGAGTAATACTGGCCCTGGAGACAGAAGATAGGGAGGAAAGATGACTAACTGGTCTTCTAGAAAATGGCAATGTTTTGCTTGCTGAAAAAAGCAGAATTTTATAAAATCTTTTTAAAAGATGTAGGTTAAGACTAGAAGTCTACCCCACGAAGAGAAGAAAGAAAATCAATGTAAAAAAAAAAAGGTATATTATTCATGGAATTTGAAATTTTACCTATACTATATTACACATTATAATCATATTACATTACTATATAATAACACACACACACACATATATATACACACATACATATATACTGTAGACAAAAAATGTTGCCTGCCATTTAAGTAAAAAAAGGATGTTGCAGCCATCAAGCCATCAGCCCCTGCAGCCACCCCCAACTGTCACCTGAGGGAATTCGGGATGGAGAAAAGCAGGACACTGGCCCTCCATAGTTAAGGTGCACATCCAAAGAATGATTTCAACAGGCCCAGACTCTTGTATCTTCCCATACATACAAAAGCACAAAATCCATTAACTTGAGATGTCTGGTTTTCTTTAATTAATTGTAATCTTTTGATGTTCTGACTACCTGTCTTTTTTTTTTTCCCCAAAAAAACTCCTATATATCCTGGTTCCTCCCTTACCTCTTTGGAGCAGTTCCTCAGAGCTATCTGAGAGGCTGTCTCTCAGACTTAAGTCCTCTGAACAACACTTAATTCTCAACTCTTAGGCTGTGCATGTTTTTTTTAAGTCAACAGTAGACACACACATATGTTAAAATGAAGTTTTTAAATGCTTTCTTTTTTAGAAAGTTTCTATGAAAATTCTTCCTCATTTTCACTGGAATACTATAAAAAGTGGTTTAAGGCTCTGCCCTTTCTCCTTCACTTCTTCTCTCTCCTCCTTCCTTGATATTTATTGAGTGCTTAATACAGACACCAGACCCTGGAGGTATGACACAGTCAACATCATGGTTCATGCCTTGAAGGAGTACTTGATATCTCAATCTACCAAGTGGTAAAGCAGTTTCATGCCATATAAATTCACATCTCAACTGAGTGTTTTAAACGACCAAATGGCAGAGAATCTATGGAAGGGGTCAATAGAAATGTGGATGAGAGCAGGAAAATACTTTAGGCATATTGCATTTTCCAAGGAATTCAATGCTAACCAGGTGAGTCTTTTTTTCACTCTTTCTTTCCTTCTTCAATTAACAGAAATGTTTAAAGGGTTACCTGAATATACTCTGTAAGAGTGTTAAAGACTTGTTTTGCTACTTGAATCGCTTTGGAGAAATTCCTTTGTCCTTGTTCATCAATGACATCTTTCCCAGAGTAATACCAATAGAAATCACTAATCGATTCCTAGAAAAGAGAGATGACAGGATGAAGGCACATTCTGAAGCTACCATGGACCTACCCAGTTTTGGACTCTGTTATAGGAAATCATTTTAAATAACAGATTGCAAGCACATGAAAATATCTGTGAAGTAAACACTATTCTCCATGATTTTCCTAAACATAAAATATGGCAACATCCTCCCTAGATATAAATAACAACTGGAGAGAAGATAGGCAGAAAACAGCTTTTAAAATGACTTTCTGTCTCTGATGACCTCGAACCTCACAAACATAAGGGCTCGTAACATTAAGGCATATTTATCCATAGAGCAGTTAGATGTTTACTATGTGAACACAGAAATTAGACAAATCATAGGATAATACTTTTGGATTACAGACACCTGGTCTCCTTTTTCTCCAACAAAGCCAACAACATTTCTTTGATGAGAATTCCAGGATGTTCCTGGCTTGTGTAACTGCCCCTGAAGAAACTGGTTAGACTCCTTATAAATACACAACAATTGTAAATAAACATCTAAATAAGATCAATCTTTCCAAACAGGATCTTCTCGACAATAACTTACATTTTGAAGGAGTTTTAGGTGCCTAAATGAATAACACAATTTGGGCTAGCATCTAAACTACATTCAGGTTTTGAGATATGATTTTGAAAATCACAAATATATTTTTAGCAAAGCTTCCTGACATATTTGCTTCAAAAATAGACTTTTTTCCCACATTAAGCTTTAAATAAGAGTGTTGTTAAAAAAAAAAGTGTTGTGTTTCTACATAGTCAAAGATTAAGGGAGAAATTGAGACTTTGAATTTGCAATTTTTAAAAGTACTATACCTGATTTCCCTATAAATAAAAAGAGGGAAATAAAAGTTGCATAGAATCTCATTATTTAGAAAGCCCACACCTTCAGATTCAGATTTAGGAACACATAAAACATTATTATCAGATCAAAGAGATTTTTAAAGTCATGGAGTGTTAAGTCAAATTTTTTAGTTAATGCAAAAATTTGGAAAGCTGAAAAGAACTAACCTTAGGCTATTAAATTTAAGTGTATGGTAGGTAGTTTGAAAGCCTACCTTTCCCATTTTTAGTAATATTTCAAATATTCTTCTCCCATTTATCTATCAACCGTAGGAGAAGGAGCAGAGCATGTTCATACTTTACAAATTGAAAAAGGAATTTAAAATGCCATCAAGCTAAAAACAGGGAAAAAATATTTCCACTTATAGAAGGAAAACAAGCAAAGTAAGAACCAGGATCAGAGGCAAATACCATAGTGGCAGTTTTGATCTAAGGCTTTAGGAAAGACTGTGATCAAAGACAAAATTTCTCAACAAATTCTGACCTCATAAACCAACACACATTACAATGTCAGCTTCACAACTCTGCCATATCGCGCCAACTAACCAACACTTTAATTGTTGCTAACGTAAAGCTAAAGCTACGTACCTGAACTCTCAGCAGGTAGTCTACAGTAGAGATGATTATGTTGACAGTTGTATTATTGCCAGTTTGAGTTCTCAGATAATTTTGAAAATCTACGTAAGATCAAAAGATGTTATGAAAGCACATTCAAAAATTTAAAACGAGTTATCTGAATAACTCCAAAAGCAAATGAGGTCTCCTGCGGCTACGTACAGTATGAGATCTGGTAGTTTTAATACTGAATAATGTATATTTTCCATAAGAAGTGAGCACCTCAAAAACAAATCTAGGTGCTTCACAGAATATCAATATTCAAATTTCGTCTAAGAGGTTTGCGATCACCTATTTCCTGATTCCTAACTCTAGGGCTCTGGGCATGTGACTGACTGAAAAGGACTTCCATCCTGTAGGACAGAGTAATTAAATGATTTATTCAGTAAGGTCTTGCTTCTTAGTACTGTGTTAAGTGCTGAGGAAACGAAAATCAAGATAAAGTTCCTGCCTTCACAGATACACAAGCCTGGCAGAGAAGTGGATTTATAAACAATGAACAGAAATACATCATGCGAAGTTATACAGCGAAGTAGATTCCCCCAGTTAAACGGAAGTGGTAAGAAATAAATAAATAAATAAATATTAGTAAATAAACAAAGCTGCATATGTCCTTCAGCTATCTAACATACATCTTTCTTTACCTATCAGCTGTCTTTCATAGCATGAGAACAACTAATAAGAATTAAGTGAAATGGCTAGCAAAGGACTTTGGAAGAAACAACACAATACAGAAAATACCCCAGTGCCAATGCAGCAGGTAATGTTCAAGAACTGCTTCTTGACCCAAGGGAAGAAGCATAATTGGGACTATTAATAACAGGCTGCTTTTACTACTGGCTTCACATTGCTTATTCCTGGGTACCAACGACGGTCTGGGGTCTCACAAACCTGAGTTGTGTCCCTCACAAAGCAGTTGCAAGAAGCGGAAGAGGTCACAGGTGAATTTGTCATCCTGCAGAACCTTTTCTCCTGCAGGAAGTCCAGAGGGACCCAGTGTTATCGACCACCTTAGCCTTGCCCTCCCTTTCTATCCCCACCTCCATCACACTTGCATGTTGATCTAGCATCGTTCTGAACCAAAAACAGTCACAAATCATAGCCACTTTTCTATCTGAAGCTCGTAAGATCACGCACTTGACAGACGCACTTTTTCTCAGTAAGAAAAGAACGTTTGGATCTTAAAAACTCAGATATCTCTTAAAAGTAGCAGCATGGGTTTGGCAACATTTTAGAAACAACCTGAAGAGATTGAGAGACAAACTTTTTCTTCCTTTCTTTCTATCTTTATTTTTTTCTTTTTGGTAAGGTTTGTGTAGGAATGATCTCTGCATCTCCTACAAACGTGGCAGTTAAGTCTGCTTTGTTCCCAGAGTCTGACCAAATGATTCAATGCAAAGGCATTCAGTACATCTATAAAACAGGGCCAGGAGTTTCTTTTATTCACATATTAATTAAAGGATTTTAGTGAAAACTCTAAGTGACTAGAAAATGTTTATTAACTCACTTCAATTAACTCTCTCATGAGCTTGTCTAAATAGAGAGCTCCTCGGTTGGAACATTCCTTCCAGAGGAGGAAAAACTGGCAAATAGACCTGATTTAAATAACAAAGCAAAAGAAAGACTTTGCTGGCTCCTGCTAGGAGAGCTAAATCTAACAAAGAAATGTGAAAAGGAGGACATCTCAGTGCCATAGGGGGGGCTCTGTGTCACTCAACACTAACTGTACGTGTGGCGCAAGGAGGAAACCTCAGCAAAGGGTTCAGATATTTTACCTACATTTCAATTTAAATGTACCTTGATCACAAGTTACTTTGAAAGCAAAAACACAAAGAAGGACACAAACAAAAAAAACGGCACCACACAAATGAAAGTTGATTTTAAAAGCACAGAGTGTCCGTGAACAAAACACCGTCAACATTATGAGTGTAAGCTCTGGAATCTCGGTTTGTTTAGAAAGCAAAATGACGAAGAAAAAGAATGTTATTTGGCAAGTGAATGAATGTACTCATGTATTTAAAAAAATAATAACTTTTCAGACTGGAAATACTTTGGGCTGAGAAAGAAAACTATGCAATGATCACGTGTTTACTGGAACTAAAATTATGAATAAGCATAATGACAAAGAGTTGATGGACTTACCAGTCTGCAGTCTGTGACTTTCAAAGTGAGAGGCTTCGTATAATGGGAGGGTTAGGAAGCAAAACCATTTTGAAAACTAATATAAACATTAAAAAAAGTACATAAAATCACTGTACTGGTTTCCCTGTTAGCCTGCAAGATATGACATTTGGTGACCAAACTAAGATCACCAAGACTACAAATGTGATGTGGCTAGTTTAATGTGTTAAATGCACATTGTTTTGAATCTCAATATGTGGCTGATAAGCCCATTCCTCAGTGTTTACGTTCATGGCAGGCTAGCAAAAAAAGGGAACAGTCTAGGCTAATAAACTAAACTCTTCATTGATGACACTTAGAATCATTTCATGAAGATACTTTAAAAGGATATTTAAATCAAAATATTATGAGTTAGCTAACAGAGTTACTGACTCTTTCCTTGTGAACCCATCGAAAATGTTTTGGTTTGTTTTTCAGAAAATGGAATCAACAAAACCATGGACACACTTTCAATGTTCGTATATTCAATGCAGAGTAAGTAACCCTTGGGAGAAAGTATTCAGAAAAGTTAACACGGAAATAAATTAACAGGTAGTCTACCAGTGTACCTGCAAATGCGTTGCACGCTGATTTATAACATAAGGTTTTCTTTTTTGTTGGCATGTACAGTATTTTCTGGACTGTACACCGAAACACATACAAGTAACTTCACTTACATAGGACACACTGCACACAGCAGAACAAGAGGGAGAAGTGGGGGGACAGGTCAAGCCTTCATTTACCATCAGGTGACACCAGGTTGTCGACTAGGGTGCTACTGCTTAATGAATACATCACTACTGATTAAAATGCTGCCACTGCCCATGCTGCATGTAGGTGGTGCAGGAACAGAGATGGATGATGGCTTTATGTCTGCAGAAGGTACACGAGCAACAGTCTATTCTGTGATGTATGCAAACGAAATTCCATTGTACGATGGAAACTAAGGTTAATAATAAATAACGAAATGGAGTAAAATGTAGTTGAAAGTGCTCCTACATTTTGAAAATATTATTTGCAATAGCTGCATGATGGCCAAATGTAGATGGTGTGAAGGGCATTCCTTTGGTTTCTTTTTTTATTGTAAGGGGCTAATAATTTCCTAACACTGTAATAAAGGGAGAGTTATTTCAATACTGTTGTGATGATAAGTTAGTTCTTCGTGCCT
Organism: Hippopotamus amphibius kiboko; assembly: GCF_030028045.1. Taxonomy (NCBI): domain Eukaryota; kingdom Metazoa; phylum Chordata; class Mammalia; order Artiodactyla; family Hippopotamidae; genus Hippopotamus; species Hippopotamus amphibius. The sequence goes on along the minus strand of NC_080190.1, from coordinate 85,623,614 downwards.
GTTTTCTCATCTATGAAATGAATGGAAAATGTACACTGTCTAGCTCACTGGCTCTGCGTAATCTATGTGACCATTTTTTATCAACTGTGGAGAGGTTAATATTATTAGTAGCAGTGGCAGTGACACTAAATAAAGATGGGAACAACCTGCCTACATGGTAAATATAGTTACATGAACATAGGTGTCAAATGCATATATTTTCAAAAAGCCACCTTAATTGTAATGGACCAAATATTTTCAAAAATGTAAATTTCCACCTGGAAATAATATTAGGCAGGCCTTATTTATTCATGCTACCAATAAAAAGTAATTCCTCTTTTAGAGATCTAATAAAGTTAGCTTAGTTTAAAGGCTTTTCTACTCACAATTGGTTTATCCAATTAATACAAAAGTACACAAGGGTTTGCTTAAGCTCAATAAAAGCGAAGTTGTTTTTACTTAGAATTCTTCCTTAGAATATCCACGGATATAGCTCAAAGTTTGCAGACTTATCTCCAGACAAAGCTTGATTTAATTAATAATTATCAATAACTTACTAAAATTAATAAAATAAATAAAAAGACCACTCTATATATAGACAACTGAATTAGCATCAAGAGACTCCAGAAGACTCAGACCCTATGGTTGTGTAGGGTCTTGCCATGTCAGTATCTGCAATAATGCAGAGATAAAAGGGTGAGTAGCAGGAAACATGAGATTGACTGCAGGAGACAATTCCCTATAATTTCCTGTTAAATGGAGCTCAAGGGCCCACCATTGCCATGGATGAAATAATTCTGATTACTTCCTAATCTTTAGAGGACTTAAATATTTATTTTGTATATGGAAAAACTGAAGGATAAAGGCTAAAATTACTTTTACATAATGAAAAGTCAGGTATTTGAGTCCCTGTGGGTAGTTTTAATATCATTGCTTAAATGGTCTAAATATGGTTTCCTAAATAATATTACAACTGAACTAACAAAGAATTTAAAAATTACTTATTTATTTGGCCATGCCACATGGCTTGCGGGATCTTATTTCCATGACCAGACATCAAACCAACCCGTGCCCCCTGCAGTGGAAGCGCAGAGAACTAACTACTGGATTGCCAGGGAAGTCCCCAAGAATAAAAAATTAAAAAATAGGTTTGCAATTAACATTTAGTTAGTGACTACAGTGTGCTAGGCACTGTGCTAGATATATTTTCTCATCATTTCATTTCAGATTTACAATAATCCCACAAATGAGGTGATATGATCCCATTTTGTGGTTTGGTTAACAACTGAGAAATTAAGTAACTTAAGTACTGTCCTACAGCTATTAACAGGTAAAGGACTTGAATGCAGTAAACGTCAATAAACATTCATTAAGTGTCTCCTATGGGCTAGGCACTTTGTGAGGTGCTGGGGACACAAAAGACTAATTTAGGACACAGTCCTTAACCTCAAGAAGGTCACAGTCAATCAATAAGCAGATAATTTCAATACTGCAGCGTATGACTCCAGTGGGCTATATAGTGTGTACACTTCACAAAGCTCACATCAGTGGTCAATCTTTGACTAACAATCATTACGCTCACTGATGTTATTTAAGTTGTGAACTCCTAACCTGTTTTAGAACTCAAGGAAAACCATACCCTAGACATGTGGCTTTGGAAAAGTCAATTCACCTTTCTGAGCCTTTGCTTCATCACTTTGACATGGGAATTAACCATCTCCTGACTTCCTTAATTCACAGGACTGTGGGAGAATCAAACTGGTTCAAACAAGTACAACTGCTTTGAAATATGCAAAGCACAGCAGGAATCAATGTGAGGTTTTAATGGCATGGAGATATTAAAAAAAAAAAAAAAAACAACCCTAGATTTCTAAAATATAGAATTCCGGTGGCGTGTGGATATGATAAATCGTTTATAATTGCATTAAGTACATGTATTTAAACTAAGGTAACATCCCGACACCAGTGTATAAAGTGCATTCCTAGATAATAAAAATGACTACCGTGTGAAATAAATTAGGTATGATCAATGAATAACAGAATTAAAGCTATAGGTTAGCTGTGGAGGAAAAAATCTTTTGCTTTCAAACATGATCTGCAGATTCTTTCTCTTGTACTCTTCTCTCTCTCTCTCTCTCTCTTTTCTTTTCTTTCCGTCTTTTTTTTTTTTTTAAATAGAAGTATAGTCTATTTGGTATAGTAGCATTACTGAGAAATGAGAAATCTGTATATTTGAATGTTAGTAGTGGAAGCATTTTGAACAGTGAAAGTAGGAATTTAATTCCAGGTGGATCATCACAGAAAACATAACGTATCCCTTGAGTGTTACTTATATAATGGCTCTTCATGGTCTCAGAAAGAAAGTGCAATTTCCTTGGCAGGGCAAAGAAGGTCCCTGATTCAGGACCTCCCTCCTCCTCTCTTTCCATCCTCTAGTGGGTTCATTTCTCTTCAACCACACCAGGTTGCTTACTGTCCTTTGATATGTGTTGTACCTTAAACTCTGCATATGCTGATGCACTGGGACTCCCCTCTTCGCCTTCCTTATCTACCAGAGAAACCTCTACCTCAGGCTACTGTTATGTCTATGGTGAGACTTCCCCCATCCCTGGCAGGTAAGTATCAGCTCAGTTCTCTCCTACACTGAGGGCATTGTTCTGAAGTTGCCTGTTTACAAGTCTGTCCACACAATACTGAACTCCTATAGAACTCTGATGCCTAGGACAGTGTCTAGCGTGTAACAGCCACTCAAATTTAAATGACTGCTTCCAAGTTTAAACACTGTGCAAGGATGTTAAAAAAACAAACAAACAAACTCTAGTGCCATGAACCACAGGCTTTTCCTTGAAGAGGAAGTTCACCCACAGGAACTGCAGAGTCATATAGTCAGAACCTAGATGTCAGCCCAGGATCACACTTGGGAATGTACTTTGGAAATCTGGGGCAGGAGATAGCCAATAAATAATTAAGCACTAAAAACACTAATGAAAAATTAGGGTAGCCAACATTTAAAGATTACTTTAATTATCTTTTGACTAATTAATTAAAAGGGATCCTTTTTGCTTCAACTTCACATAAACTTCATGAGGTCATCATAAATATATTGGCAAGAACCTCAATACAACACGTTATCAGTTACAGGTGGAAATTTAAGAAGCTTAACTTGTATTAACGTTTTATATAACATTTTAGAAAATCAAACAGTTTCTGAGGAATCAGATCAGCTTCGCAATTTCATCTTGCTTCTGAACTCAAGGATCCCTGCAAAATGATTACTAATAAAACACAGTATCTTGGACTATATTCCAGGAAGACATTTGAAAGAAGGAAAATTGCACTTTCAAGCTCATCATGAATTAGTAATGAGATTAAATGGGACAGAGGGAAACCAAATTAAAAATCCAAGGATGGAATGAAATTTCAAAGATTCATATAGGTCTTTGGTTTTGAACTCCATTCTATGTAAAAAGAAAACACATAGGACTAAAAAAATATACAGAGAGGACAACACTGAGCACATCAGAAATCTAAACACACTTGCTGAAGAACCATTTTTTTTTTTAAAACAAAAATTTAGTAAGCTGGGATAGGGACACAGGGCAAACTTACATGACAATGACAGGATAGAAAAAGGGACATAAACAATTAGTCTGAGATCCTTATACAGTTGTACTTCTGTATCTGCAGATACAGAGGTATGACTGTGTTACCTCATTTTATACCAGGGCCCTGAGCATCTGTGGATTTTGATATCTGCTGGGGGGTGAGGGGTGGGGGTCCTAGAACCAGTCCCTCATGGATATCGAGGGACAGCTATATACAAACCTTAAAGAAGCACATACTTCCTATCAGTATCTCAACACCAGAAGAGGAATATCATGTCTTAAAAGTGATACCAAAACGTCAATAATGGATGCAAAGCTTGGCAATAGATGGGTGTCTTTGAAGGGAAACATTACATTAAGGAGCCAACAATGCTACCTAAGCCAATATGCTGGACACATAATAAGCTCCCCAAAGACTACGAAAGGATGGGGGAGGGTGGGAAGGGAGCCGGTGCGTGGAATGGGCAAATTAAAGATGGAGAGAATGCCTGCATTTCAGCCTTGACCCTGCTGCTTCGCTGTGTGACCCTAAACAAGCCATGTTATCCTTCTCTCACTCACTCTCCTCATTTATAAAATAGAAAAAATACCTCATGGGAAAGGTGTGGGTATGAAAAAGTTCATATATGCAAGTTGTACATTTTCCATGGCGATATAATTTATGGTCATTTTATCATCATCAGGAAGAGACTTAACTTAATAAAGACAATTGGTTAGGATGGAGACTTCGATCCATCAGATTATTTTCTCAGTTCTGAGCTTATACGGCACAAGCCTCAAGCTTTGAAACAATGATATCACTAACATATTTCGATTTTTCAGCCTTTTCTATATTTTCCAAGTGGGATGAGCACTGTTCTTTCTCCTGTGAGGGTGCATGCTTTTCTTAACAGTTGCAGAATCTTAAAAGAATGGTCACATCACAAAAATTTTAAAAATACGCCAAAGATAGTCAGCATAGGTGTTCTCAAACTGGGAAACAGTGTACTATTCCTTACTGCTAATGAGTTGTCACTGCATGTTCTCCTAATAGGTCTCTTGATGAAGGCAACAGTGTGTATTCAGAAAGCGCAACCTAATCCCTGAAGCCTTGTTGACGTACTAGGTACTATCAAAAAATCTCATCCCTTCTTTTTTTATTTTTTCATCATCTTTTTCATCCCTTCTTTAGTGTCACTGTATGTCATGTTTTTAGAGACTCCTTTGCAACACCCTTGCCATCTTTGATATTAGGCTAGTTTGAAGAGTAAACATTTGCGACTGCTTCTGTCGTTCCTTAAATTCGATCTCAAGAATGAAAATTCGTTTTTGTGTTAGGAGGTTTTTAATGCAGGATATTTTTCAAAGGAATAGAGAAAAACTCTATCGATCTCTCGATACTTGGAAGGCAACTGGCAGAGCCCAACAGCCAGGAGAAGACTCAGCTATTCACAGCACACGCTGGCTCAGCACCGGTTTTCCCGTGCACCACTTGGTACAGCCATAAAGCCACAGTATGTCCAAGACAGAAACGCCACAGGGAGACCACTGCACACATTCACTCATTTACACAACAGCTGCAAACACTGGGTCTGCCAGAACTTTTTTGAAATGAAAGAACAGACCCAAACAAATTCAAAATCATTTAAAAGGCTTGCTGCCCCTTCATGTCTAATATGTTAATAAGTGCACATCCTCACAGAAAGGAAAAAAAAAAAAGGAAAGCTTGATACATAAGTTTTAAAAATAAAAGGATGCATGAGGATGGAAAGTAAACAACCTACTTGTTAAAAGGGTCGATAAAAGGAAAATATGCACAAAAACTGTCACTATCAAGACTGTACACAAAGCCAACAACAAATAAAGGAGCAAATGAAGAAAAGGCAGTTCATTTTTAATAATTACCGCGCTCATGAGTGATGACTGAGGAAGGGAGAATAGTATATTGACAGTAGTCGAAAGGAAAGGAAATGGGGAAAAAGAAAGAAGTTGAGAGTCTGTTTTTGTTTTGCTGTTTGTAAGGAAATAAAATAGAAAATGTGTTAATCAATTTGGGCCATTGTTTTTGTGGGTGTCTTTAAAAATGATAAACTAATCAAACCAAACTCATGTTGAGAGACAGAACTAATTCTCACATCAGGATGGTCACTCTCGTCAAATTATTTCTGATTTGGGGCTCACGAATGCTATTCCAGTCCATGGCTGGCTGACAAAGCCTAGGAGACCCCATAAAATGAACCGGTGTGGTCACTATTTCTTTGTGGGAGCTGATGTAAAGAGTGACTCAGAATGATTGATGGAATTATGTTCAGAGCCTCTGGTACATTAGGTAAAAACTGCAGGGGAAAATGAAACTGATTTCTAATTCATTGACACGGAAGTCAGACTTTGGATAGAGAACTGACTCATTTTTAGGCACTTTACAGCTGGAAAATGACCAGGATTTCTGTGAGACATTAGAGGCAATGCAATTCATGGGACCTGGGATTTGCAGTGGCTCTGAGTTCTCCAGATGGGCCCCTCAGGCCAGGTGTTGTAACTGTCGACACAAATCTTAGTAATGAAGAGATTTGGCTTGATGTTCACTTTCAGAAAACCTAAGTAAGTTCAGAATTCTGCTGGTGACTTTTCCTGAAGGTAGCTCACCCAATTAAATAACCGTGTGACTAACACTTGATGACTGAGCCTATATATTCACATACTAAGCAGAAAATAAAATTACACAGGCAATATATATAGAAGCAGCATCAGAATACGTATAAATGATAATCTTTAAAATACAGGAAGAAAAATGCAGCTAATGTTTTTTCCTATGTGAGAACAAAAGTATACAGAGCTACAGAGATTAGTTAATTCTAAAATATTTCAGAAAGGCAAGCAGACTACAAATGGCAGAGGGGAGAAAATTTATTTTTTTGCAATAAGATTAGTTTCATAGAAGACCCAATGTTTGAAAACTAATACATTGATAAGACGACAACTCCAAACCAGACCAAACAAAAACAGATAAACACATAGGGCCTTACTCAAACTAAGTTAATTTAAAAATCAAACACAGAAGAATAAAAACAAATCAAAACCAAAAATACCGAAGACACGTTCTCCTTAATAAATACCAAAACGAATGTGTAGCAATAGTTATTTCTGCTTTAAATGCACTGTGTGCTAAATTTTCTAGTTTATACATCTATTTATAGAGAGAGAAGCTCTAAGATTATATGAGTCATTATTTTCGGTGCACATGTAAATTAAGTGATCAGAGTTATTTAAACACAAAAATTACTCTTTAATTTATTTCATTAAACAACTTGGACTTGCAAAGACATATGGATATATGAGATAGAAGGATAACTGGGCTGAAAAGAAGGAGATGGTGAGACTAGTGGTGGATTGAAGGCTCTGAAAGCTTTACTATCCTAAGGAGACAGAAGAATTTGAAAGCCTGACAGTTTGCTAAAGTGTCCAAAGAAAGTCAAACATTTTCTAACATGGCTAATCCATGTGCTCTGTAGTTTTATAGATAATTCTCTAATAAGGGATATTTATTTACTATCCAACTAGGGGAAAGGCAACTTGACAGTAGGTCTGGAATAAAAAGGAGTCAGCGACCAACATGGAAGGTTGGGTTTTGGGTGTGACCTGTGTGGGTGTCCAACTGTGAACCTTTAAACAAATCACATGAGCATTGTGTCCATTTAAAGATAATCTTCTGTTTCTCTGTATTGAAAAGGTAATTTCTGGGAAGAAGTGGGGACAAGTGACCCTTTAAATGTAAGTGATCAATACCTGATCCTTCCTCGGTCACCATCCCAAGTCCTTCAGCTTTGTTTTGTCGCTCAAATGCGTTTAGGTCGAGGACACTGCAACAAGGGAGAAAAACATTTAGAGGACTAACAGACCATTTTCTTTCTTCAGGAGAGCAAATGTCTAAAAACTGTACATTGTGAAATGTGAAGTAAATATTATCATACACTGAAAACATACACTGACTCAATGTCTACCAACCACATTTTCCTAGTAGCAGACTAGTCTCTCTCCAGGGCCCACACAGAAATGATCCATGTGAAAGTCAAGCATTCATGGGTTTCAACTTGGGGAGAACATTACAAAGCTAGCAGACGAACTGAAATATAATTACAATGACCATGTTTTTGCAGTTGGAATAATAACGTTAAGTGTGTGGCAGGTTCCTTAGTCAAATACTGCCTGAATGATTTTAAATACTATAAAAAATAGAAAATGATGATATAAACTAGTTAGTTAAGGATTATTTATTTAGGGAAGATGAGAAGTGGTCTAATGGCTCCCAGATAAAATGAAAAAGAATTTCTTTGTTGTCTTTTAAAAATCATATGGTACTCATTTCCAAGTATGCAGAATACACATTAATTCTCCAAGATTCCTGTTTAAGCACAGGGAAGACTATTTTAAGACATTATTAACATGGAACAAGTTAGTAATTAAGACATTACTAACACCTAACAACAAGATAGAACATAAGACACTTTCACACTTCTGTCCCGCTTGAAGGCGTGTTTAATAATTAAAAATTCTTCTCTGTATAAGTACCATCAGTAATGTAAACCAAGGACTTTGAAAGATACAACCACGAAGTGGAACCAAAGCAAGGAAAGCAGGTGCTTACCTGCACGACTGCATCAGGCCAGCAAGGCTCTGAAAGAAGCCCACGTCCTTTTTCTCCTTGAGGTAGTCAAGCATTTTCTACATTAAAGAGATAAACCACACAGTCACAGAGCACAAATCTCGTTTTTTGTTAAATAAGTAGAGAAACAACCAAAACATCCTTTCTATTCTGAAATAAAGATAAAACATATCGAGTGCACACAAACATGACGAACGTCACTTTGACCATGAAATAGTGACAAGCATGTCACAGCAAGAGACGCACATTTCTAATTGCAGCAGGACATATACATGGCTTGGAACAAGGCAGCTGCCTCACAAAACAGCATAAGCAGCAAAAATATCAGGGGGAAATAATAACACTCTTAATTCTCTTCAAGTCACTCTGTACGCATTTGGAGATTCAGATACTTTGTTCAAGTTTACTGGGAAGAAGGCCCACCTGGATGCTATTCACAGATTTCATTACAAAAGCAAGTTCCTTAAACTGCATTCCAATCCAAGAGCTCTGATTATCACACGCTTATGTTACAGAATGCAAGAGCTCTGATTATCACACGCTTATGTTACAGAGAGAAATTCAGTTTCCATTACCATGGTCTCTAAACCCAAGAAACAGTGGGAATCATTTGGCTATTAATTTTTCTCCTCTGTTCTCAGAATGATGTGCAGATTCTGTGGTCAACATTTTGGTTAAATATAAATGTAGAAAATGATAAAGGAATGCATGACTGTCTCCTTAGTGTATTGTTACATACCATGATGAAACAGCTATTTTGAATGTGGATACAGCACGCTGGAGGTTTCAAATAAGAAGCACTCTTTGCAGGGCAGGACTAGAGATGCAGATGTAGAGAACGGATGTGTGGACAGGAAAGGGTGGGGGAGGTGAATTGGGAGATTGGGATTGATGTATGCGCACTACCACGTGTAAAATGGATAGTTGGTGGGAACTTGCTGTACAGCACAGGGAACTCAGCTCCGTGCTCTGTGGTGACCTAGATGGGAGGAATTGGGCAGGGGGTGGGGGGGTGCGAGGGAGGTCCAAGAGGGGGAGGATATATGTATACATATAGCTGATTAGCTTCGTTGTACAGCAGAAACTAACACAGCGCTGTAAAGCAACTGTACTCCAATTTAAAAAAAAAAGTTCATGCAAGATGATGACAGAGGCACACCAACGGTTTTAAGAAAATAAAGATACTGCTCTTCTTCGAATCTTGAATAGAGGGGAATAACTCCTATTATCAGAGCTGTCTAGATAGGGCTCAGCGAAGCAGTCAAAATATTGGTAGTAATCTTTTCCCAGAAATCAGAGAGTTAAAGGTAATATAAAACTAAATATGTGAAGGCCATATACACATTCACAGTGTGTGTGTGTATGTGTGTGTGTGTGTATATACACATACAGACACACAAAAACACACAGCCATTTTGGGGTGTGTGTGTGATAACTTATTGGCCTAACAAAACTTGAAGCACTTATTAATCAGTCATTGGTCTTATAAAACAAAATGAATATGGTTTACAGGGTCAAAGGGGAGAGATGGAATATATACCTGAAGGTTTAAAGAAAAAGAAAAGATCTGTACAGACAAGAAGTACATTTATTACATTGTCTCTCAAGGTTCCTTTTGGCTCCAAGGATTTCTGAATATATGTATATACACACATATACATACATACACAATTAAGGTCTTTTGAAGCAATACATAATTCAAGGGAAATTATTTATTGATAAGCATCATGGCGAGATTAAGTTGGCTTTCTTTATTTTTCCTTTTTTAAAAACGTCATGTAATCATTTACTATGGAAATCAAAAAAAGAAAATCTGTAAGTTGGATAGGAAAAAAATTCACCTTTATTTTTACTAACTTCTAACTGTTTCACCTTTCAACCAGCCATCTAAGCAACAAACACAAGTAGTTTTGTAGTGGCTACGGTTTTGTCACCAATAAAGATTTCAGATGTTTACATATCAGTTTACAGTTGTGGTAGGCTATGTAAAAATATTTAGACTAATATTTTCTTCTTAATAATTATTAGACCAAGTACTAGATCTTTTATTTAATGAGTTCATAAAGAAACATATTACTTTATCGAAAAACTATTTTATAATATTTTGATAACCACATTTCAATATACTTGGTTTCCTTTGTCAATCTGTGTAATTTTACTTCATAAACTTATAAACATTACACTGAGAGGAGTCTAGAGGTTTCAACTAACCCAAAAGAAACCTTCAAATTTTATCTGCTTTTCTTTTCTTAGACTCAAAGGTTTTCCAGGAGCATAGTCCTAGCTTCGTGCCACTGTAGTGATTCTGAGGTTCACAGCAACCTGAAGTCAAACATTCTAAGATTCTCATTTGCCTTCCTTTCCTTCAATGAGGGAAGCCCTTTACCTGCCTGACTACAGCTTACCCAAGAAAGAATAGTTATTAGTTCCCTGTTCAACCGTTATTTCTCATATAGAAGCCAAGATACAAAAATAAGAGAGATGTTAGTTTTAGAATAACACAATCTGATGCTTATATTATGCTGTGTTTTGTTGTTTTTTCAATGAGCATAAGAATATTTTCTGAGCTCAGAGCCACACTGTTGGCCATGTGCATGGTGTCCCTTGAGGTATGCAGTACACACCTGTGATAGTCTGTTCCTGACAGTTTTTTTAAAGTCATTCAAATAGTCTTTTTTTTCTTTTAGTGAAGTATAGTTGTTTTACAATGTTGTATTAATTTCTGCTGTACAGCAAAGTGATTCAGTGTATATATATATACATATCTTTTCCCTTATGTTCTATCACAGGATACTGATCATAGTTCCCTGTGCTCTACAGTAGGACCTTGTTGTCTATCTCTCTATATATAATAGTTCACATCTGCTAATCCCAAACTCCCAATCCTTCCCTTCCCCACCCTCCCATCCCCCTTGGCAACCACAAGTCTGTTCTCGATGTCTGTGAGTCTGTTTCTGTTTCGTAGATAGGTTCATTTGTGTCATATTTTAGATTCCAAATATAATGAACGTGGTGATATTCAAATATAAGTGATATCACAGTATTTCTTTCTCTTTTCTGACTTACTTCACTTAGTGTGATAATCTCTATGTCCATCCATGTTGCTGCAAACAGCATTATTTCATTCTTTTTTATGGCTGAGTAATATTCCATCATATATATGTGCCACATCTTTTTTATCCATTCCTCTGTTCATGGACATTAAGGTTGCTTCCTTGTCTTGGCTATTGTGAATAGTGGTGCTATGAATATAGGGGTGCATGTATCTTTTTGAATTACAGTTTTTTCCAGGTATATGCCCCCAGAGTGGGATTGCTGGATCATATGGTAGTTCTATGTTTAGTTTTCTGAGGAACCTCCATACTGTTTTCCACAGTGGCTGCACCAACTTACATTCCCACCAACAGTGTAGGAGGGTTCCCTTTTCTCCACACCCTCTCCAGCATTTGTTACTTATAGTAAATCACTCAAATACTCTTATTCTAACAAACTCACAAAACCTTGGCCCTCAGTTGGATACAGAGATTGCATCCTTTGGCATAACTGGTTGAAGTTATCAAAATCCCAATCCAGGTAATGTCTAACTTTTAAACAGAATGTACCTACAAAACTTGGTTGGGAAGTGATTTTTTTCATATCTTAGGAGAATAGAAAGAATTACAACTAGAAAAAGTCTTAATGGCACACACTACAAAGCATGTTACCAAACTAGGCTCCCTAGGTAAGGGTGTTTATTTTTCGCTATTAAAACAAACCAGCTGCTTTATGCCAACTTATTCACACGAAATGCAGCACTGCAAATGACAGCACTGTGTGACATGACTTCAGACTTCTAAAGAGAGTTATTACTTATTGTGCTACCTGGAAGGGGTGTTTATTGTGCTATCCAGGAGATATTTGGATCCTGGGACAAGATGACCATAAAATAAAGGCATATGTTATACAGAAAACAAAAAAAAAAAGTACATCTAATTGTTCTTTCAGAAGGACTAAAACAGTTCAACAGGATGACTATAAGGTCCATTTGTTTGAAAAGCACATTATATGAAAGGCTTAATGACATACCTGCTGTACTGTAGAGTTCCCACCATTTAAGATAGCAATTCCAAGTTTTAAAGTAGCAGCCACCATGGGTCCAGTTTCACCTTAAAAATATAAAATATAGTCTTCCTTATATCACTTCACCAGCTACATTAACCAATTCTATCTCAAAATGTGTACTTTTAAAGTCATTATTAGCCTCCTACAAATCTGTGTCATGGTGGAGGGGGACACACTGACATATACACCAAAAAAAAAAAAAAAAAAATTAAGTGTAATAATGCATATTTTGCCATCAATGTTTTTACTAAATTCTGTGTAATATATCCATGAATCAGAACTATGTGAGAACACAGAAAAAAAAAATGAACAGGAAGAAACAATTGATTTTGAAAGATTGACATCTAAAATTATTAAAACTCAGAACTAATCATGTGTATTAAAAATAATCCTGAAATGAATATGAGCGACTCAAAATTTTCTTCCTCCTCCCTCAAGAATAGTATGTTTGAACAACTTTTATCATTTCTGTTTCATTGCTTTTCTCTTAATATGTTTATAGTCTTGTTTTACTAGGATGACTAGTCACAGTTTTAGGTTATTTGAATAATAATGACAAAAGTTTAAATCCAACCAGTTGTCTATAATTTAGCATATTATGTTTTATTTTTACATTAGTCACCTCCACTTGTCTTAGAAATGAAATAATCCCTATATTTGGAGAGAGGTGCTTAATAAACACCATTACTTTTCCATTCCATTAAAATTACAATAAATAGTTTTCACAAAGAAGATATTACTAATGTAAGAAAAATCAGCTTGCATTGGCAGGCTACCAAGAAATGCAATAGTAGTTCAATCACTAAAAATGACTCACTCAAAAAACCTAAACATTTATATTAAGGGCCCTGAGGGCCACGTCCAGCTTGGCACCTGTTGTTGTAAATAAGGTTTTATTGGAACACAGCCACACCATTTTTTCCCGTATCTCTAGCTGCTTTCACACCACTGTGGCAGAGTTGAAGAGTTGCCACAGAGGCCCCAGTGGATTGCAAAGCTGAAAATATCTACTCTCTGGCCTCTATCAGAACACATCTGCCCACCTCTGATTTACAGGATCAGTTTGTTAGAACTGTGACCCCATATAATTTCCAAAACTTAGTGAGCAGAAATAAAATACATCTTTTAGTTAAGACTCTGACTTAAAAAAAAAAAGAATCGACATTGAACTTGGTAAAAGAGGGGTGGCATTTGTTAAGTCACCTGACCTAGTCATAAACACGAAATTCAGGGACTAAATAAATCAGTGGACTTTAGATAAGGGAGCTCCTAGGGAATGCAGGGGAAATGTGAAGAATCAGCCCTCCCGAGGTGGAGTATCGAGCCTCACCTTTGCTGGCACTGATGGTCTGCAGCACCATCTCGGCAGCACCACGGTCATGAAGTCTGGCTTGTTGGTACAGAAGCTTTTGCTTTTCCATCTCTTTTTCCTGAACACAAATCCCAACCATTTATGTTGCAGCTATCATTAAGCAGAGCAGCTTTCTATAAACCATACGTTCAGTCATCTCTTCATGTATGGGCTCTATGACAACATTATGGACCATTTCAACACCAACAATGTTATTCAACAGATGTTAACATAGTCAACTCTTGGTTTTTCCCTTTATATTTCTTGTGATAGACTTTTGGTACTGATTTATCAGGATGAATTTTCTCAATTGTAATGATTGGATTAGTCAAAAGCCTGTATCATACTTTTGAAGTACTGTACTTCATCATTGAAACTTGCACTTTCTGAATGATACATCTGTGCATGTTTGCCACATTTTTTTAATCATCTCCCAAGTCATGGCCATAACTTGATACTGCTCAGCAAATGGCTCGAGTTGCAAGTTATCACTGAATGTCAGAAAAACAGTAACTGAGGACGTGTTGGAGTTTAAGCAAAATTGAAAGCTGATATGAATAAAAAGCTAGGCTTCAACTAAGTAGTGGACTTATGGTAACAGATCTCCCCAGTCCCCCCCCAAAGAATAAAAGAAGCAATGTGCCTTTATATTTTGTATTCTCCGGTGGTAACAAACGATACTGCATGGTACTGCTAGAGCAATAGCTAGAGTTTGTTCTTTTCACTTAAACTACCACTGAAAACATACAGAAGGAAATCAAAGTAAAATATAAAGGCACAGCAAGTTCAAGACTGGTAGGATCATTCACTTGAGCTATCCAGTTCTCTGGAGAATTGAGACGGAACCAAGCAGTATAAGTTGCAGGATGAAAGTTGCATAGAGCCCTATGACAGCGCGTCCATCAAATGGCGTGGTAGAGAAGCTTAGTCAATGGGACATGAAACAGTCAATTAGTATCATGTCCATAAACACAACGGCCAAAACATATATGACCTAAGAGCAGGAAGAGCTGCAGCAGAGGTAGCCAGAGTGACAGCTTTGCTGCCATAAACTTTCCATCCAAAGTACGGAAAATAGACACTGGAAGATGGAAGAGGTTTAAAAAATGAAGGCTTGCTAGTTACAGAATATGAAAAAGAAAGTAAACTAAAAGGAGGGGGGTAAAAGAAATGGGCTCAAACAAATGAAAAAAGAAACCTTTAAATCAAAGCAACCAACACAGACATTTATGCTGTTACCAGAGAGTTCTCGCCGAGGCTGGCAAATTTGTCTCTTAAATCTTTGATAATATCGTGCTGCGAAAACAAAATTGATCAGGGTTTTTTTTCACACTATAGTTAGAGTTCCTGTGGTTAAATTTTTATTTTTTCTTAAATTATGTGATAGGCCTAAATGGAAGCAGAGAAAAGAAAAAAAAAAAGGCAGCTTTGCTTTATACGTAGCCATGCTGACATCTAAAAGGTTTGCCTTCATGTTTAAACCTCTTCCTGTGAAGTCAAAAACAAAACGAAAACAAAACCACACAGACACACAAAACCGTACTGTCATTACAACAGAGTTTCAGAAAAACTGAAAGAAGACCCTTTTGTCTGCTCTTCAGGTATTGTTTAAAATTAGTGAGCAACATTTGATTCTTCCTTTTAGACCCAACAATCTTTGACTTTCCTCCCATTGCCAGAGCTATTTCTGGAACTTTTACTTCCCAGCTTAACCAACTCCCATTGTGAACGAGTTTTCCAGTAAAACAATGATAAGAAATTACTGGCTTAAGGAACTGCACTATTATTTTCATCAACTAAAGAGGCAAGGGAATTAGAAAGAGCGCTTCTTCTATTGACTCAACAGAACATATAAAGATAGCCATCAGGAAATCCAAAGAAGATGGAAGATGGCAGCTTGCCACGTATTCTCGAGGGAAAATGAAAACAGAAACCCTTTGCCATTTGTGTTCCCAAAGTAGGTAGACCAGCTCACAGATCTGCCAGACAACCTGCACAATGGATTCTAAGGTCCCAGTGTCCTCTTCAGTAACTGAAATCACTCATTTTGGATACACCTCAGGAGGACCAAGAAAGACAGGATATCAAATTACCTTCTTCACAAAGTAAACTCCCTGATCAAAGATCTTGCTCATTTTCCTTACATAACATCTAAATTTCAGTAATAATATTTCAGGGAAAATGATGAGAAACACATGAAGAAAAAATATTGAGCAAAAAAAGGATACACTGATCTAGAAGCAGGAAAACCATATTTCATAAAGAGGGATCAGGTTGACCACTCTTTTGAATTTCTTTGTTAGACTGAGTTGGAAGCTCTCTCTTCAGAACATCTTTAATGTTACTTCTTTTTGTACTTTGTTGTCCTTTGAGAACTGCTCCTGGGTATATAATTTAATACCCTCATTGGAAATTTTATCATGACATAAAAAAATAAAACTTTAAAAGACAAAGCAAAAAGTTTTCAGGCAATAAAATGATGGATTATATGGAAAGAAAAAAATTCTTTCATTTCAAATATACTGCAGATTAGCTTTTCCAAGGAAACTGGAGACAGATCTTTTAAAAGTATCTTACTCAGGGAAATAGCACCTTGAAAGTACTTTTAAAGGACCTTTTCAAAAGTAGGGTTCCTCGTCCTGTCCCACTCCAAATTCCACTTGAACTGCCGAAGGGTCTTAAATAAACACTATACCCTCAACCTGTAGTTTAGTCTTTAAATTATTCCAAGGTTACAAAGGAAGGTTAAAGGAAAAAATAAAAATAAAAAGGAAGAGTTCCACAAAATGAATTTTCCCTTAGGCAATATTAAATAATCTTATTTGTCAAAATTAAATAATGTTATTTGGTATCTTAAATGCAGTCATAATCTACAAGGTGATGGTGAACCTTAACACTATCAGAAAAAAAGATGGGATTTAATTGAATAACTATGAGGACAAAGCTGAAAGGCAGTGAAATGGTACTAACAGTTTGGTTTACAACATACACAGGTCAACTGGACTAAGGGAAAATGAAAGTATAGACAACAGCCACATTTCCAGAACTTCAACTAATTCCGTTCTGCATTCTAGCTTTCAAAACTATAGATTAGCCATATTTATATATAGATGATTCACAGTGCTAGGGAAACACTTGTAAGATTATAACTTTACTCAACAATGGATGGTTCCCCAGATTTTTAAATTTTAAATTTGCTTTTTAAAAATCTAAATGTGCATGGAGTTTTCTAGAAGTAAAGCTCCATGAGGAAAGGGACCATAGCTTGTTTGTTTGTATTAAACATAGCACCAGTACACAAATACTGTATATGCAGTAGAGTTTCCTGCACATAAAAGATGTTCAAGAAAGTATAAATGAATGATAGAACTGAATAATGTGATCTCATGTAGCATGCAAAATTAATCTGAAACTTTACAAAACATTATCTTTCATCTGGAGAGCTACAAAGCTAGTAAAATGTGAAAAGTTTATTTAGTTTACTTTTAGGACATGATCTATGAAGTCCTGAATTATACACATACAAAAAAAGAGTAATTCTCAAATTGCAGTTTTATTTTAATTTTTCCCCTATACATTTCATTACTACCAACCTCTTTGTTGCTGAACTATCACATGGTACAATAATCTTCCAGAGTTCTGTTTCTCAATAGGATGGTCATAGTTTCTAACGTCCTCTTTAATCAAAAAAAAATGTGTTTACCCAAAATAAACTTTGTTCAAATGCCAAAGGTTTACTAATACACGATCAGAGACAACAAAAGTGGTAAACTAGAAAAATGTAGCTCAGAGAATGTGTTGGAGGCTCTGAAAGTCAGATGTGCCGTGTAGTGTGACTTTATGGCCTACTTCTTCCTGTATCAGATATACTTGCATTTCATTTGGAATATTGTTTCTCCTAGATTCAGCATATTTAGAACTAACTAATACTATGCTAAAGCAAGGAAACCCAGCTGAGTTGAAATGGTTTTCTACTTCAAGGTCCTGTGGACAAACTTTATGCTAAGCCACAAAAACTTCCCTTAACGAAGTATAAAATGAAAGGAAGGAATGAGTAATCTAAAATTAGAGGTTATCAAATTAGCAAAGTTAGGCTGATTTATTATTAGAGTGAATGTGGTCTATCCTGAGCACAATACTGATTTAAAACAGCCTTCTACCTACTTGTTTCTTTGTTTAAGTGTTAAAAGCATGGGATACTGCCTTGAATACAGAAAATAAGTGCTATGCAACTCTACTAGAAAAGCCTAACAAAGGAGAGAAAAAGGACAATAAGGTTATTGATGACCTCCAATTCTATGAAGGAATTCTTAGATCAGAAGGTGCCAAAAGGTTGGAATAATTAGTGGGAAGAAGCAGTTAGAATAAATTTTATCATAGAATGGATCACAGCAACCCATTATTTGGATTCTGAGAGCTCTCAATTCTAGTATCTACAATTTTAAGTTTTCACAAATGGTTATTAGTCCTACCCCAGATCAACTCTTGAGAAACAGCTGTACTCTAAGTACTTGACACAGTCTCAAATTCCCTGCCAAGTTTCCCTATTTAGCTGAGACAAGGATTTTTCTGGAGACTCTCTTAAGGATACACAGTCCTTCCATTCTTCCAGACACTTGGTGCTTCTCCTACTCTAAACCATCCTCTGATGGCACCTATAAACCTGGACTTTATTGTATAAACTCTCAAGTAATTACTTCTACTGAATTGCCGAAGACCTTTTTTACTGTATCACATGTTTTCTCTATAAAGACTCTCGGGGGGAAAAAATCCTTCAGAAATTTTTGTTTTCTCACAAACAAGAAGACTGTCTCTATATTTTATGGATACAGTAAACATTCATATGATTTTATGTTGACTCCTAGAAACCTTGAAATCAGTAGTATTGACAGCCAGCAGCAAATCTGCAAGACTCTGTGGCATGGGTTTCTGGATTAATCACATTCTTGGAAGGCTCTACCTTGTGTCCCTAAATGCTTTTCATCCTGCCACACTTTGTTTTTTTCCATCTAACTGTATTATGTATGATTGTGTGATATTTTATATACCAAATGAGGAAAAGGTAGAAATACACATGCATGTGCAGAAGCTAGACATTATTTTCTATAAATCATTTTTATTGTGACATTCCTAAACTAAAAAAACATGGAGTTTATTTTCTTTTTCACCCCCTCACAAGAGATCAGAAGAAAAGTAACAAAAATTTGTATGCTTCCAATCAGTATTTATGCACTTAGAAGAGTTACAAAATTGCCCTGAAAAATGAAAAGAACTCACTCAAAAACAGCAAATCAGAGAGTTTTAAAGGTGGATATTACCCTTGGGAACATACAGTTCAAAGCTTTCAGTCCAAAGACGAAAAAGCTGAGGTACAAGGTAATCAAATGTGATCTGCTGAAGGGTACCTGGTTGGCACCCAGATGAGAACTCAGGTCTCCTGCCTTGTGAGGTTCTATGCTCATTAAGTGGAAAAATTACCTCTATGGGCTTCTCTGACTTACTTTCAGTAAGGAAGTGAAATTGATTAAATGTAATAATAAGAGCAAACACATACAGAGCTTGTTATGTGATAGGCAATGTTCTGAGTGGATTGTATATATTAACTAATTTAATCCCCATCACAATCCTAAGCAGTAGAGACCTTAATTAGCCCCATTTTGTAGATAGGAAAATTGAGGTTTAAGATCATATAGCCATATGGTGGAGCTGGGATTCAAACACAGGTGGTCCATTAGAGTGTCTGTGCTCTTAATGATTCTGCTGTATCCCATTTCCTATACATAATGTGGTCAAGCATAAGCTTCAACTGGGATTATTATTATTTAAAAAAATTTTATTTTGTATTGGAGTATAGTTGATTAACAATGCTGTGTTAGTTTGAGGTATACAGCAAAGTGATTCAGTTATACATATACGTGTATCTATTCTTTTTCAAATTCTTTTCCCATTTAGGTTATTACAGATTACTGAGCTCAGTTCTCTGTGTTATACAGTGGGTCCTTGTTGGTTACCTATTTTAAACATAGCAGTGTGTACATGTCAATCTCAATTAGGATTATTTTTAAAAATAACAGCACATGAAGTCAAATTTTTGTTCATATCAAAAAATGCACAATTATGTGTTTAAATATGTATTGTCTACATACTTTTATGCTATTTAGGTCTACACATTCATATGCATAAATCACCCTATACAATATAGAGGACTGTGCTTTTTGGGAATTTTCCTTGTATCAGGGCCAGTACTCCAGCCCACCCTAAACCCCTTCGCTCCAAGTCTTGGCAACTTGCCTTGCTTCTGAAGTACAGTGGCCCTAGAAATGGCCTGCACCGTAACTGTGGTTACCAAAGCTGGCTCTTACCACCACTGCCACTGTCTAAGGAGACTACATGCTGATGAAAATGGAGAGACTGCAGTGCCTGGACACTCAGCAGGCTGGACCCAAGCTGGCTCTTACCACCAATGCCACTGTCTAAGGAGACCACGTGCTGGTGAAAATGGAGAGACTGCAGTGTCTGGACACTCAGCAGGCTGGACCCAAGCTGGCTCTGGCTTCCCCAGGGGCTGCCTGGAAGAGCCGGTTAATATCAGCAGGCTGTATTAAATGTACAAAGAAACTAACACCCTGCGACCAATAAGAGATAGGAGGTGGGATGAAACCAGCAGATAAAGTGCTCCTTCTTCCTCCCCAGGAGGTACTGCTCCATGATGCCTATGGCCTCTCCAGGGGCATCCGCCACAACCTAGCAACTAACTGTGCTGCTGGTTAGTTGTGGTTAGCTGGTCAGCTCAAGAATGCATTACCATGTTCTCTCTGCTTCCCTGTACTAGTTCTCTTTTTCCCTCACTCTTACCTCCCTGAGACTGTAACACCTCCAGCCCCAATAAAGTGTTAGCAAATAACCTCTGCTCTGTTTTCTAGGGAACATGGGCTAAGACCCAGGGCATCCCTGGAGATCAACAATTTCAGTATATAAAATGCAGCTGGCAGCTTGCAGCAATACGCATGAGTACTGGAGAACACTGGCCATGAGAATTTCTTTCTCCTTCCCCCTCTATGATTCAACAGAATAACAAGCAACTCAACACTCTAGAGTCCATATTTTGATACCACAGAACTTCATCAGTAGACACTAAAGAAATGTAAAGTTTCTTGATAAAAGAGATAATTGTTTCCGTGTTTTATATCCATAGCTGTACATTCAATTTTTTAATATTTAATGGTTCTCTTTGGTAAGATTCAGGAAGTCCTTCTCATTTGAAGTGCTGTGCTCCTATTGTCAGAAGTAAAAAAGCCCATTCAAAGATCAAATTATGTAGCTACTGGAGAGGAAACATCTTATAGCCAATTCATTCTTGTAGAATTACCAAAAAATTGAATTCTATTCAAAATTAGATCACTGGAGGGGCCAGACAAAAGTGCTTCTGTCATTGTGTAGAGCTATATAACATCAGTCCTTAAGACATTTCAGACCTAAATTGATTCTTCCACACATAGTGGTACACACTTTGGAATATGAGCTGGGTATTGGTTTGAATACTTAGTGGGTATGATGTCATTTTAGGTACGCCCGAGGCCCATCTGGGAGAGAATATATAGGTTACTCTCCTAAGTTTTTATTACAGAATATCAACTCTGCCACAGGCATATTTGGCATTTAAGACAATCAATAGTACAGAATAATAGCACCTCAGGGACTCACCAGAGAATTCGTCTGTGAATTAGAAACTGGGCATTTGCCAAAGGATGATACAACTTGCCTAATACTTGAGAAAGATGGTCTAGAAGGCGAATGAATGGTCCATTCCTCCAGATTTACTTAAGTTTCATTGTCATTAATTTAGGTTTTTCCATAAGTAATAAATCTATATTATAGAACTTAATTCAATGAAAGCATTTCTGTGGAATATTATCAGTGAACGTTGCACCCTGAGATCTGAAAGAATGGCCACAGGAGATGCAACCATCCGAAGAATGTTTCTGTATGTTTTGCAAAATCATAATTTTAAAATGTGGTCTACTGTGCTACCAAGTTCTTTGTTGTTCTAGGTGAAAAAACCCATCGTGCTCAGAAAAGTCATTTGACTTGAAATATTATTCTCCGTTATTATTATTATTTGTTTTGGCTTGTGAAAAGTTCAAAGCCAAATAAAGCACCCCCCTGTAGTAATTAACATTTTGGGTCATTGCTAAAATATTTCTTCCCTTTTGATTAATATTGGCCTCTTTATAAGATTTAACTGTCCTCTTTTACAGTTTTAATATTGAAGTAGCCTCAAGTCTAGAAAAGGTTATATACACTTACTAACTAAATATGCAATAAAAATTTTAAATAAGTATTTGTAGGTAAATATACATATAAATAGATGAAGCTGGGAATTAAATTAGCAACTTACATCAGGCAAGTTTTAACAGGATCCTGTCAGTAAAACATACACGTGATGGAAGGAGAAAAGAGCTGGCCGATACTAGGCGTTTTCACCTCCACTCCCTGTTTTCCATGTGCTTGAGCCTTACTTTATTTATTTTACTTTACTCCTCATGGAAATTTTCCTTATAATGCTACGTTTTTATATCTACTTCTTCCTTCTTCTCAGCATCCTTATAGATTGAGAATTGAAGTAGAAAGTACAGCAAATATTAATAATCAGCCAGTTATAGGGATAAAATTCAATTACCACACACTCTATGTTATTCCCAAATTTATGTAACATAATTTGTTTTAAGAATTATTGAAACTGCCAAATGACCTTTCAAATTCATTATAACTTAGATGATAAATTCCACTGTTAGACTATAGCTAAATGACGTTAAACAACCAGACATCTCAATGTAAAAAGTCTGGTACATTACTAAATTTATAAAGAGAAAGTAATAATCCAGTTGTCTGGGCAAATTTTTCCAGTGGTGCTGTGGGTATCACAAACAGAATTATCTTCCTATGTGACTGCCTCTCTGTCACCTCTCTGAAAAACATGACTCTGGTTTTCAACTTGGGAAGAGTTCGTATTGTTTACTCACAGGGTATATATTTTGCATATAGACTGTTCCACAGGTTGGGCATAAATGATAAGTTATAGTACAAAAGTCACAGGGAGAATCAGTAAAGCATTGGTTAAGAAGTGAAAATTCCCAAATCTCATCTACTGTGTTATGCTTATGAATATGTGGCAAGCACTGGCAACTTTAAAATCCTGTCTCACGATGGGACAGTCATACCTGCTGGTCTCTATCTCCTTTCTTGGGGGATTAATTACCAGCCTTCACCATTATGCAAACTTCTCTCTCACCATCCTAAATCCAAGGCATGTAGCCCATTCTCCCAGGAGGGGCTCCGCAGTCTCCTGATTTCCTGTTTTCAGTACAACCTGCCTCCTACACGATACAGGCTAAGATTCCACTCCTTGTTATTCCCAGACATCTTTTCCGAAGAGGGAACCTTTCTAATGTCACCAAACTTGACCCTATTTACCAAATTTTATTTCCTTTTAGATCTCCCTGAAACTGCACTCCTCTCCCAATGTAAAATGGTTTTCTTAACCAGCAACACTTTCTCATCCTGGCCCTCCTAACCCACGCCCACTCCGTCTGGATCAATACTCCTGGGCCTGAATTTCAGTGCTGTCCGTGAAATCAAATCTTTGGTGGATGTCAGGAAGTCCCTTCATGTTTCCAACCCTCAACAAGTCACAGGAATTCTATCTGAGATCACCAGTGGTAAAACTATAAAAATCTACCAAATTAGGATCACACCTATTACATCTATGGATTTAAACCCATAATCTATAATTAAGTGTTATGCCCATTATATGCCATCAATTATATCCATCTGATTAAAACTAAATCCGATAACATCAGCATGAACTCCAATTTTAAAATAATATGAGAAATTCCTCCAAACATAATAGTGAGTTAAAAACATTATAATTTGTTTCTTCTAAGTAGATTCTTTATGACATTCTGAATTCACCTTAACAGCAAATATTTCACTTTTTAAAATAGAAGGCAAAAAAGACTTTACACTTACAAACAGAAAAGCTTTTTTTCTTTTCTTTACCTAAAGTCATCATAGGTACTTTCTTCCTGGGATGTTTACGACAGATTTTCTGACTAAATAGTCTCATGACAATAAAATGTAAGCTTAACAGGGTTCATATGAAGGGAAAATTTTTGTGATTTTAGATCCAAATGTTTTCCCTTAGCAAATTTTCCAGGTACTTAGCTCTTCTGAACATTCAGAGACAGAAACAGTCATCTAGTTCTTCCCCATAAGGAAATGCTAAATCTACACTGAAATTGTGGAATATCCTCTCTAATTACCAGTTGAAGGTATCACTAGCACAATGGAAAGGAAGATAACTTCCAATCCCACCAGCAATGCCATATACCATATCTCTTCTCTAGTAGTGACACTGGTATAAAAACCCTCAAGAGGTAGGAGGCATGAAACGTTGCACTGAAAAGTCACCAGCTAAAATTTAATCCCCTAAAGGATGGACTCTTTCATCTCAGTACAGTACGTAGCTCAAAGTCAACACGGAGGATAAAATTTCAAATTATTCATTTAAACTGCAAGAAGAATAAACCTGTGTCAAGGAAGGGATACTGAAGAGACCAATGGCATTGGAGCTACAAACTTGGGAGAAAGATACAAGACCTTCTTTTTTTTTTTTTAAACAAAAGAATCCAAGATGTTGGGTCTAACAAAGGTAAATGTCACAAGAAACTGAAACTCAGACCCAGACAAATACACACATATATATAGTTTTACCTTGCTGCGTTGGGATCCTGTGACCTTAAGGAAAGGTGAGGACAAGAAGCAAAATAGCAATAAACAATTGCTCAGAAGACAACCGATAGACCATAAATGGTGTGCACTTCAGAAAAATAGTATTATCTGCTGCTCACAGCTCATTCTAGTTTAGCTCGGTTTCTTATCGATAAAGATGGATTTGAGACTAGAAACACACAAAACATTAGAAAAGCTTATGGTGTCATCCAGGAAATTAATCTTAAGGCATTTTTTTTTTCTCAGCCAGCAACAGTCACAGGTTAGTCTCAAATTAGTTCATTTCGGTAATTTTTACAGAATGACTTCAACGCAATGCTGCAAAGATGCTCACATCCAATTGTCCCTGAAAGGGGTACTCCTCAATATCTACTCCTCACCTACACTTTTTTTGTGGGTCCACTTTAATTAAAGACTTACAGCTGGCTACTAATATATTTCCAGGCTTCTAGCTCAAAGCAGACATGTAAATTAATAGCAGAAAAACAGAAAAGAGCCTAGTCTATTTCCCTCCATTTATTTTTGAAAATTCAAACAAAACAAAACAAAACAAAACAAAACACCAAATCAGTAAACAAGGAGAGTGGCAGTTAGCAGCAGCTAGTTTTTCTTATAGAAAACAAAAGTACAGCCTAAGCAAAGGGGGAAAATAACATTTCCTTTCCTTTAGGCTAATGAATATTGAGCAGTATTTCAAATTATATGGAAATGTAAAAGCTGAGAAGGTTTGAGGAAATAATCATAAAATAGAACGTAGTTCTAGGAATGTACGCCCTCCTGCTTCATGCAAGCAAACTGCACTGGGCACCACCGTCTACATATGTACAGGGAATGAGTGACCTAATCGGGCAGACGTCAAAAGAGGCCAAATTTTTAAGACTGTTTCGATTCAGAAAAAAATATCAAACCGATGGTTTCATTAGAAACGTGATGTCATGTTGCTGTTCCACAAATAGTTTTCTCCCATGTCTGCTGGAAATTTCAGATCACATCGTTCACTGAGATGAGGACAATCTGAAAGAACCTCATGTCTGAGGGCTCTCAGGAACACTCATTCTGAACATATGGGATTTACTGGATTCTTTAACTAGTCTACGTTCCTTGGGCTTAACTTCAGCAAATGTTAGGACTCAGATTTGTCCATCCAGCTTCTGACATGCAGTTCCTTGACACAATAAGCTGCAATAAGCCATGAAGCAAGAAACATAAATGTCAGTTATAAGCTATGAAACAATGTTTCAACGTAGACAGGAGACAAATCTAGAAAGATTCACCTTACTTCAAAACTCTTCACTTCCTCTTCCCCATCATCGTCTTCCTCGTCATGACAACTCTGAAACATGTAAAAGAAATTTAGAAAAGGTTAACGGGATTCGAAAATGTTGTATAAAAGTATAAAAGAATTTAGCAAAGAATACCAAATTATTTTTGTTAATTTACCATCAATACTGTTTAAGTATATATATTACATATAACGAGCTTAGATGACATGATCAATGAATTTGTGACCTAAGAGAAGATTATACTGTGCTTATACAAAATTAAAATACTAAATTACCAGTTTTATATATATCATGGAGATATTTGTGAGGCCTGTATCCTATTACATGTACTACGTATTCATGCATTTTCCTTGTTCAAATCAAATTACAAGCCTTAAAGACAAAGATCATTGTTTTCTCCTTTTTTATGTTTCCATTACAATGTGCTAATACAGATACAACCAATACCTATGAATTATAATGAACAGAAAGCAGTGTCCATTACTTAAAGCGAATCTTGTAATCTTTTTTTTTTTTTTTTGGAAGTTCGTTTTTTACCGTATTTGGTATAAAGGAGGAAAGTAAAATTTCAACTGCTACCAAGATTATCCTTTTATAGAAAAATGATTAAACTGACAATTTCATTATTTTGAGTTATTTTCCCAGAAATGGTAAAGGAGCTGTGCATGCCTTCTTATCTAATTCCCACAGCTGAAAATTTTGCTTGCTAAGGAAGCAGAGCTGTTCAGCGGTTAGGAACGTGGCCTGAGGATGCACAGGGCCTGGTTCAAATCCTGATGCTGCCATTAACGAGCTGTTCAGCCTAGGGCAAGTTCCTTCACCTCTCTGGGTCTCTGCTTCCTCATATATAAAGTGGAAATAATAAAAAGAGTAACTGTGTTAAAGTGGAAATAATAAAAAGAGTAACTGCCTTTATGGGGATCCCATGAATTAATATATGCAAAATGTTTGACACTTAGGAACAAGTATCTGAAAAACAATAACCTGTTAATAAATCTCGATGGCTATTATTATCATGGTTTGGCACTGGGAGTATGAAATGATGCTGACTGAGGGAAGCAGGTTGTCAGCCAATACCTGTGCGGGGAAGAACCTATAGCTCGCCTAAGTGAGATTACTGCAGCCCTTCTAAGGATCTGTTACGGTGCTAAGCACTCAGTGTACCACGAAGCTCATGGAAGAAGTGGCTACATATAACTTACAAATCAGAAAAATACTTTTAACTCAGTGATGTACAGTACTTGGAGCAGGGATGTGAAGTGGGAACGGGGGTCAGGGTAAAAAATGTGATCCTTCCACCAACTGAGTGATAAATGCTAAAAGGTCTGTTATGTTCTTTCACTCATTCAACAAACACGTACTGAGCATCACCTCCTCCATTTCATGAGAATGTGAACCTGGTGTGCAGAGGAGAAAATAAGGGGTCCCAGATCTGTGACAATTTCATGACATGGAAAAGTTGTTAAATAGTATGTTTCACCACAAAAACCAAGAGGTTAATTATTCATTCAGAGCACAGGAACTTTTTGACTATATGCTCTGTCACCTTGACTCCCATGTCGTCAGTTTACCAGGATTTTGAAAATAAAAACCTATGAGAACTTTAGCAAAAGAGCTGCAGGGCAAATCTGTAACCCTCTGTAAATACTGTACAACTAGTGTTGAATACAGTGGAATTCTGGCTGATTTGCTTCTTAGGATTACCTGTGTAACGGTTCCCTCCATCTGCATTAGGAATTAGGAGTGAAACATAGGGATTTTACCAGGTAACAAGCAGGATAATTATTTAAGCAAATTAGAATACTAATATAAAAATGTCTCTTAAGGATATAAAGTTATACATTTTCTCAAGCGCATCATCTCCTACATAAATTTCATTACCGTCAGAAATACTGGGGAGGAACAAGGTAGCATACATTTAGAAAAGTTGGCATTTTTAGTTATAATGATATGCTCTTAAGTGATAAAATTCATGTGATATGTTTGCTTTAATAAAGGAGTTTAGAGCTCGATCTGACAGATATTTTTTTACAAGGAATTATTCTGAGATAAAATATCTTAAACTGTTTTTTAAAATTTTCCTAAGAAAATTTAGTGAGATTTGCTTCTAATAAGACTAAAATTAGTGATTTTTTTTAAAACCTATTAAGCTGGAATCTATTTGGAGATCTACCTGACAAAATTCAACAGACCCATCAACTACTTTAAACTTGTACTGACTGGCATGAGCACATGCTGGGGCCACAAGAAAACTGTAGCAGATGTCTAGTATTTTTTAATATACTGAACAGAAACAGAGGGATTTATAGGCACAGGACACAAAGTCTTCCAATAGCAAACTGCATCCACGTAATATACATGATATGATAATGCGAAGTAAGCAGTAGGTTCTATTAGATGGTCCTGCAACACAGGACTTAACTTTCTGGACAAGGGTGATCAATTCTAGGCAAGGAAAAGTGATTATCATACACCAGGAAGGAAAAAAAGTGAATAAAATCTGTACATAAAGGAGCAGAAGCATGAAATAGAGAATTTAGAAGAAAAAAATTAGAGAAAACTAAAACAGACGATACTTTAGACCATTCAGATATCTGGATCAAAACTCAAAATTGGCAGTGAGAATTCATAAAGCAGTAAACGGGGCACTTCACCTCGCCACCATCTGCTGGAAATTTCATTCTGCAAACCAAGTGTATTTCACGCCTTCTTCAGTTGCCTTTCTGATTGTCTAACTCCTCAGAAGACAGAGCAAGCAATGAGAAACTTTCAGGATGGATTTAAAACTGACTAAGTTTGCGGTGAGATAGAAGAGAGAAATCGCGTAAGAAAGTGACCCTGGCATTTTATAATTTTAACCAACAAAGAATGAAACACTGGATATTACTTAATGTGTACTTCTTAATAAGTTAGTAACAGAAAGAAGAGGAACAGTTTTCCTTAGCCAGAAACTCAAAAGAGTGAAAACATTATTGAGTGCTTATTTTATGAGAGTATCATTCTAGATACTTCCATGTGGTTATCGTATTTAAATTGGTAAAACCATTCCATTAGGACAGAACAGCTTCAGACAAGTCCAGAAGGGATACTCGGAGAATCAAGCATGAGTAACCACGATGTGGACAAAAGTTAAGGAGCAACAGCAAACCACTGTGTGTGTACTGGAAACTTGCTAAGACATTCAAAAGAAGAGATACATATGATGTAAGGACAGGGTTGGAAAGATAGGCAGGAAAGAAATAAACTCAAGGTTTAAAATAAAGTGTGGCTTGAAAAATACAAAGATTTAAAATGATTGTTTAACATACAGTCAAAGCAAGGAGAACAAGAAACAGTAAGTACATGATTTACAGAAGAAACTGTAGTAGTGATAACAGAGAGAAAAGGCAGAACTACTCATCAGCTGTTTGTTTCACACTTAACCACCAAAGAGAAGTGATTTTTAATTATGAAAGTTACCTAGCCAGGAGAAATAAAAATTACGACCCCAATGAAATGCCATATTACAACCATTTGGTTGGCAAAAATTAATAAAGCATAAAATAGCAAATATTGGAGAAGATATGGACCATCAGAATCTCTCTTAAACATTGCAGGGAGGAATATAATTTAAGGCAATAACTTTGGAAAACAGCTTAGCATCTTCTCCTTAAGCTGAACATCCTATGATCCTTGACTTTTGGATATGGATAAGAATAGGCATTTCAAGCCCTTTTTTTCACATCAGCAAAAACATAGATTCAACACAAAAGGCTACCAACTAAAAAGTAAATGGACAAACTATGGTGTAGCTGCCCAGGGGAAATATAACAGTCAATTCAAACACTCTCCAGCACACAAAAGTATTCATGAATCTTAGAAAGCAACAGTAAGTAAAACAAGCACCAAAAGATTACATATTGCACACTACCCTTTTAAAAATTAAAACAACCGAAATCTCAAACATATATAATTATATATGTAACACATATGTATATATGTAATATATGTATTAATAAATTCATATAACTAATGAACACTAAATAAAAGGAAAGCAAGGTTATCCTGAACCTAGGATACAGGAGGATGACTTCCTCGTGTGGGAAGGCAGGGTATAGGTTAATGGAGAGGACCACATGATTACAGGGAGGATTATTATCAAGGTTTTAGCTTTTCTTGTGAGTGGTGAGTTTACGGGTAGTTACTACATTATTAGAAACTGCTAAGTAACTGCTTTTAATAAAAGCAGACAATAATGGACCAATGATGAGTGTGTATCATGAATCCAGAGCTCTGATTAACCCAATTCTGGGTTCCTATGGTTAAAAAAAGAGAGAAAACTGAAAATAAAAACCACTTAATAGGTAAATGTTGCCTTCAAAAGGTCCTGCAATGGAGAAGGAAGACACAAGTCTCTTGAACAGAGTTAAAGTGTCAAGACTCAAGGCACAAATAATCCTATGTGAATGTAAAATGACCACTGGTGACCACTCTGGGAAACCACAGAGGTCCAGAGAAAGTTTCACATTCCTGGGATGCTGATTGTCAAAGGGAAGAAAGGCAGCCTCCAAAAGCTACTTACTCAAAAGTTTGTTATCAATCATCAAAACTAGCAACTTATATAAACACAGGAAAAGCACACTTACCAGGTTTGTGGTTAACATAAAATGGAAAGAGATATTTAACACTGGATGAGAGAACTGAACTTTACAGCTATTTTGGCCTTCGATAGTCGTCTAACTCTAACTAGAAAAGTGATGACATACTTAAGAGTACATCAACTGTCAAAATACAGGTGTGTGAGATAAACCTCAAAAGAAACTCATAAACGACCTGGAATTTAAGTGAACAGACAAGCTCAAAATGAGACAAAAATGCAATCTGGCTGCTAAAAACTAGTGAACTCTTACAATTTATTGTAAATGTATAGAATCCCAAGGCAGAATAAGCAAGGATAAAGTCCCAATGTGCACTATACAGGTGAACTCAGAGTCGGCACACTGCGTTCAAGTAACTTCTGGGGGACACATCTTGATAAATGATTGAGAGAAGAATAAACTGAGAGATGAAAGCTTGGCATTCCTGGGATATATTGAACAATAAAAGGCACTAGATTATGTAATCATGAAGGGAAAATCTTGAGAGAAAGAGAGCATCGTCAAATATTTGATGATTTATCAAAAGAGATTAGATGTAACTTTAGGATACAACTAGGACAAATGCAAGGTTGATTCTGCGGCAGTCACAAGGACGAACTTGAACCATCAGGAATCCCCTACTCGCAAAACAAGAGCTTCTCCCTTTTTAGCTTACTTGCTCATTGCTTCTTCAACTGCAAGGACAACAGTCCATGGACTCCTTTACAATCTCCTTACTTATCAGCTCCTTCTTTCCTCATTTCTTTCTTTATGCTACTTAGAATCCAAGATCCAATTGTCAGCCCCTCTCATAGCGATATACAAAACCCTGTGACCCCTGTCTTTCAACAACAGTCTGGCAAAAACTCTCATCCTTGACAAATCTAACTTCCTGCGTTCTCTGAATCTGCATTTGGTTCTGGGAACTGCTAGAGAAAAGCCACACAACCAGAAGACTGGTATTGCCCAAAGTCATCTATCAGGCTTTCTACACTGCCTGCGAATTCCATTTTAGTTTCCAGTCAATACTCAGTGCCAATTTCCACGGAAGGAAATATCCTTCCACTTTAATCTTTTAACTTAGTGGGTTTTTTAAATTTATTTTATTGGAAGACAGTTCATTTACAATGTTGTGTTCATTTCTGGTGTACAGCAAAGTGATTCAGTTATATATACATATAATAGCTTGCATCTTCCAATCCCAAACTCCCAATCCATCCTTCTTCTGCCCCTTGGCAGCCACAAGTCTGTTGTCTATGTCTGTGAGTCTGTTTCTGTTTTGTAGATAAGTTCGTGTCATATTTTAGATTCCACATATAAGCAATATCATATGGTATTTGCCTTTTTTCTGTCTGACTTATTTCACTTAGTATGATAATTTCTGGGTCCATCCATGCTGCTGCAAATGGCATTATTTCATTTTTTTTTATGGCTGAGTAGTATCCCATTGCACATATATGGAATTCCTATTCTTTATCCATTTATCTCTTGATGGACATTTAGATTGTTTTCATGTTTTTTAAACTGTGGTTTTCAACTCATTAACTGGACATGAAATCTATTTACTGAGTAGTGATCTCAAACAACTTTTATTTAAATAGAATAGAAAATATCAGACTATACTGCTCATAACACAAGTCAGTACAAGTATAATTTCATGAAGATTTTCTTTCAAGGTATCTGGTTTTATGTTTTTATGTTTCTATAAATTTATCGGGTAAATGTATTTCTGACTGTGGGTTACGGTTTAAAAGAAAACTGGAAAGCCACGACTTTTCTCTTATGCTCTGCAACCTGTCCTGCCGCCCCGCTCCCACCTACTCGAAGCCTCACTCCACAAACTACTCCCTTGTCTATTCTTTTGGGTCCTTCCCACCAGAACAGTAGTAAGTTCAAACCTATTTTTAAAAAGTAAAAAAAAAAAAAAAAAAAAAAGCAAACAGGCAAAAATAATCCCCCTTCAACCTTACAATTCCACCTAGATATTTATCACCCTCTACCTTTCTCCTCCTTCTCAGTAAAGAGATGTAGGCCACAACTACTCACACGAGAATCTCCACTTACTTCCCCACAATATACACTTGAACCGCCAAAGCTCCCTCTCAAAATCCTCTGCAACTGTTCTCACCATGATCACATGATGTCCGTGTAATAAATCCCGGAGAATTTTCAGTCCTTCCCATGTTCAGTCCCTCAGCAGAATAAGATTTTGTTGACCACAAATTCCAAAAGTTACTATATATGCTCACACTTAAGATTCTCTCCTATTTTATTTGGAGGGGGGACGTCATTTTTTTCTAAACACCTCTTAAGCATCCATGTCTTTAGAGGCTTGGCCCTAAGCCTCCTGCTCTTCTCATGCTTCCTTCTATGCCTGGGCAAGGTCATCTACTGCTATGGCTTCAATTCCCTTCTAATGCTGACAAATCCCAAAGCTATAATTGTAAGCCTTCTATGAGACATGGAATGTTACACATGACTATCTTATCACACATTGGACATCTCCACTTAGCTGTCTCACAGGAATCTTTAATTAGCATGTCCAAAATATAACTTGCCATGTTTCCTCTTCACTCTAGGCCTGCCATGATTCTGGTGCTCTGCGCTTTAGCGTATGGGACTGCCATCTCCCCAACTACCCAAGTCAGAAGCCTCAGAGAAACTTACTCATCCCCTCATTCATCTCCCCGTTACACGATTAAATGAAATAAGCACGCAGGAAATACTGTTACTATTTTTGCATGGTCAGCTCATCATTCACCAGTTAAGGGCTTCCTTAAAACTCAGACTAATGCTATATAAACTATTCCCAATACTCCTAATAGTTTCTCTATCATTAAACTTATCAGCATTTTTTTGTAATCATTTGTTCAAATTTTATCTTCTCCATCAGATGATAAACTCCAAGAAGGTAGGGTGTGTGTGTTTCTTTCTGATTCACCAAGTCATCTCCAATTCCTCAATTCCCAGTGAATATTTGTTGAATGAATGAATGTTTGGAAAATTAGTGAGCTCCCATAAATAAAATGTTATAGGAAGAAACAATGATTACCTATCAAAAACGTTAGAACAGATATTCAGGCAACAAGTGGAAAGTTGAGATTAATGCCCCTTAGGTTTCTAAAATTTAACAATATTTTATTTTAATCTGGAAATACATAGATTCTTATATTTTGCCATTAAAATCAAGACATTTATTTACCTTTGCCATAATATCTGCATAAGCCATATATAAAAAATCTTCCTCCAGTTTGCTATGAAAAACAAGAAAAAGAAAACCATCAGCTTTTAAGCAGAAGGTTTGTTACATGCAAAATTACCATCATTCTATAAAATAATCTTTATTTTTCAACAAGTACATCTCTTTAAATTGAAACAAACACAAGACTTAGGCAAAGCAATTATTGACAAATACCGTCGAATCAGAAAGCAAAGATCTTAGACTTCCTAAACAGTGGTCCCATCTTACCTTATGGAAGAGATCTTCAAGTCTCACAAAAGAAATGCTCTATTGATTTACACACAGATGCAATAACATTAATATTTCCTTAAAACTGCAAAAGTTGAACCAAGCAAATTTACATGATGTCAGGGCTTTTGACAGCAGAAGTGATATTTGACATTTGTTGGAAAGACTCTCCAAGTTATTATGCTACTACGTACTTAAAAGTATGATGGTCATAATGATTCTTAAAAATTAGGACAGGTTACAATCTGTTTATTATCCTCTTTTGAAAAAGCATGGGAACCACTCATTCATTGAAGAAAGCCTTCCATCCAAAAATACCTAAAGTTTGCAAAGTTATTTTTAGCAGTTTTAAACTTACAGCCATCAGAAAAATCCACTTATGAGAAATACCTCATTACCTGACAATGCCAGACAGGGAGCTGCTGTATGCATAGGGGATGAGATGATTTGTTAGTTAGGAAATAATAGGAGAGAGAGAGAGAGAGAAATCGTGAGAGAAGGATGGATCACAGTAGCTAAGAGGGAGAAATGTACATTATTACGACATGCATAGAGGTCAGAGGAACGCTTCAAGACTCATGTCATGGATTGATAGCTAAATTCTCTCCCCGCTTCTGCAGATGATTAGGGAGGCCTGGGGCAACGTAGGCTTTCTTTCCCGTGGCAGGGAAGCAGGTAAGAGTTTCAGAACCTCTGCAATGTCTCATTTACAGAATCCACCTATGCGGTGTGCCCCTGTAATGAGCAGATTGTCAGCACATTTTGACTATCGGGCTTACAAGTGCATTTCTCATTTAACTCCATAGAGGTTTGCCCTTTGTGGTTTCAGTGAATTCATGTGAATAAGACTGTAGGAGCCAAGAAAAATGGAGAATGCTCGTAAAACAGATCTCAAGGAAAGCTTCCATTGAGAGGATGGCTTACCCATCTTCTCAACGGTCCTGAGACTCACTGCATAATGAAGACAATCTATCCAGGAAATTTGGGTCATCGGTGGTCTACAAACATGTTTGGTACTGAAATGTGCTTTGGGCTGTTTTGTTTTCTTTTCTAAAGGCTGTTAGTGAGCAAGAGAAAAAGCATTTTATAAGGAGATTCAGAATGAACTCAACCAGCTAATTACAATGCTCTGAAGAAAAATCAGTGCTAGGTAAATATTTGATAGGTAACTATTAAAGCCTGAAGTAGAATGAGTGCTGGTTCGCGGGTATATGCCAGACTGGTCCTATCTTTGAACACTTCTCTCTCCTCCCAAGAACAAGATGAAACTGAAATATGAACATGTGACGGACAGAACACTCAGACATGGGTTTCTGTTCGTTCTTCCTGTGTCTCATGTGAACCCTCCCAACCGTACCATTTCTCCGTTAAAGCTGTTCGACTGAACAGAAGGATCAGCTGATGGAGGGGATCAACCCTCTTAGTGCCCTCATCTTCTTCTGGCGGTTCTGCTCCAGGTTTCTACAAAAGAGTCAAATTTATAAAATTTCACACTTAGGTGAAACGTTCACCCAAACCCAGGAGCCCTGTGAAGGCTTGAAACAACAAACAAAAGGAAAGCCTTTCTCTTCCTGTTGTGGTGCAAGTGTGTGTCTATATTACATGCCTTGTACATGCACATGGTTGCATGTGGGTTATATTATTGATGCAAAGAGACGCAGCTTTCAAACAAAAAGCTGGGACTTCCCTAGCAGTCCAGTGGTTAACACTCAGCATTCCCCATACAGGGGACACGGGTTCAATCCCTGGTCTGGGAACTAGACCCCACATGCTGTGTGGCATGGCCAAATACAACTAAAATAAAATAAAATAAAATAAAATAAAATAAAATAAAACAAAAGCTATTTAATAATGGGACCAAAAAAACACTACGGGCAAGGATGACTTACATCATTTAAAAATTCTGAATGCTATTCTTACAAGCAGATTCATAGCTAACTGAAAAGTGTATCTGCTACATGGATTTCAGCTTTAGGGAGGGCTCAATTTACAAAGAATTGCAATAAAATGCTATGTCACTCCACGAATAAAAATGTAGTTCACGTGGCAAGGCAATCTGATTATCAAATGAAACATTTTCATTGCCTACATACACAGAGGAAGGAAAGGACGCTGAATGAGTTAATGTCTGAACCACTCACACATC
Source organism: Hippopotamus amphibius kiboko (assembly GCF_030028045.1). Classification (NCBI taxonomy): domain Eukaryota; kingdom Metazoa; phylum Chordata; class Mammalia; order Artiodactyla; family Hippopotamidae; genus Hippopotamus; species Hippopotamus amphibius. The sequence goes on along the minus strand of NC_080190.1, from coordinate 85,587,631 downwards.
ACTTTTTCTCATTTTCAGTTATTTTTAAAACTTAAAAAAATAATTTCATTCTACTGGATAGAATAGTCACCATGAGGAAAATTACTAAGCATTTCTACTGACTGTAGAATTAATCAATCCTGGCTTTTTGTTGAATGATTTAATGAATTTTATATCTCCATTAGACTTGCCCATTCAGACCGATTTTCTGTCTACATAAATGATGTTCTTTCTTGGATTTAAGGCTTACTGTTGCAGGTACTATGTAAATTTCTATAAGGTTGAATATTCTAATATTCTACAGGGTTTGATTCTAAGGACAAATGAAATTCATTTAAAATATACAGGGATAATCAGGGTTAAGGCTTTATGAACTGGATTACTTTACCCTTTATGTTCCCTGATAATTTGTGAGTTAAAAAAAAAAAAATCAAAGCTTTTAGACAAGAGGTCTTTAACTTAGGAATCGTATAGCCTCTAGCTAGCCCGCAAAATTCTGCTGGACGATATGCTTGTACAGTTTCCTGAGAAGAGGGTTTTTGGTTAGATTTTTGAATAGGTCCACAGCATACAAAAAATTAAGCCCATGGCTCCCCTGAGCGATGTACTCTCAGTGACACAAGCCTCCTTACCAGCGTGGCTGGATCAAAGTTCTACTTGCCATTGATATATATTTACCATGACTTCCTGCTCTTCCTGTATCCAATCTATCATTCTCTGCCCTCTGTATGTTTTACAGCCCGCTACCTTTCATTGGCTTTTGTCAGCCTGCAACTTATTTTTGATGAATAACCCTTTACAGTTCAGCTTTCATAGTTCTATCCTGGTTCTGAGGTACTTGAAGTTGCTTTGAGGAAGAATTTAAAAGAATAATAGAATGAAAGTTTAGTTAAATTCTGAATTGCTGGACACTGATATAAGAAATAAACTCTTTGAAATAAAATTGTAAATTTCCCCCTAAACACTGCATGCAGTAACAAACAAGAGTAAAGTTCCCTAAGATGGATACACCGCAATGATGTTTTCTTTTCAATGTTAGAAGATAAATGGCTCACACCAATGTTATTCCACCAAGCCCAGACCATCTTTCATCTTCTAACCCCATCAAAAACGTACCGCTAAATCTTCTATCAGTTTATCTTCAAAGTAATGTTCCTCTGTCTCAATCCAAGACTTTTCATATCCCTGAAGGAAGAGATTAACAGCCCGATGCCTAAAAGGTAAGCACAATTTCAAACAAAGAGCTTTTTAAAAAATACTACATTGAAAAGGTATTCAGTAGCACTTTATCACTGAATTATCTGTGCCCTGAAAGAATAAAATAAAAATAAACTTCCCACTCTCGACTGGAGAGGCAAGACATTGCAGTGGATAGAGGAAGGTTTCTCAGATCACACAGTGACCAGAATTCAGTTATTTCTAAGTTTTGGAACATTGGTCACGTTATCCAACTTGGTCAACTCTCCCTTCTCTCATTTACAAAACTAGGAAACCCCATCTGTGCTTCAATCTTGTGAGACTTCAACCGAGAGAAAGGATGTAACGCACGTTGGATAGATGCTCATTAAATGGCAGCTCTTATGACACAGAGTGGCTCTGGGTGACAATGTAATGAATATCAAGAGAGGGCTTTCTGTGTTCCCCTTAACACCAGACACAGACCCGCAGGATTACAAAGCTAAATGTATTGAGGGGACTTTATCGAAGTATACATCCAAAGACTGAATCCTGGAATGCTGATGATAAATGGTTGCCTATGAATTAAAGAAGACCAGTAAAGACTAAAAGAATAAGTAAACTCATCACGAAATGGATGAGAGACATGGCTGAGGTTCCACTCTAAGAAAATCACGTCAATAAGGGAACATATAAGAGAATATCAGACGTGTTAAAATGAGCTTGTGCCACTGTAGGATGGAATCCTGAGCTTAATGGTATAAAAAGGCAGGCTAAGGAGTCATGAGACATAGCGTTAGACAGGTTTATGAGGAGCCCTGAAATCCAGGGAGAGGAATTAACAATGTAGCTGGAATGGCCAGAATTCACCATAACTTCTTGTGTGAGAGAGGCTCAACCTTACTGGTACATCAGAATCACCTGTGGAGCTTTTAAACCGTACACATGTTAAGCCTCAGACATTGTGATTCAACAAATTGAGGTCTGGATATTTCTTAAGGGAATTTGAGGTGTATTTCCTACAAGTACCGGGTCTGAAAATCATTGGAATAAGGGATACAATCTTGAACATGTTATATCTAAGAGAGTGGAACCACAGGCTCTGTGACATCACAGAAACTAGCTTCGAATCTGCTACCATCAACATGATGTGAGTCAGTAAAGGGAGCTGAAGAGGTGGCTACGAAGGGAAGGACGGCGATGCAAAATGGTTCAAAGAAAAAAGCTGATGAAACTAGGAGAATGACTGTTTAGGAGGAACCAGAAAAAGGAATAAGAATATGAACTCAAGGTCAATGTTCTATTTGACTAAACTGTGACACCATATTTGGGTCAGGGGATTTAGAAGCAGCACGTGGTTTGAGGAGGAAACGAAATATATTTTATACTCAGTGAATGACGAGATGGCAAGGAATTTACCTGCCTTAGTGAATGGGAAAACTTTTGTTTGTTCTGCTTTGTTAGTGGCTGGGCATGGTGGGGAGGATTTTTGCTTTTGTCTTGTTTTTCTCTTTTTTTTTACTCTCCAACTTATATTATTTATTCATTCAAATACTTACTGAAAGTCGGTGTTCTAGGTGCTGAAGATATGAAATTGAACACAGCCCTAAAGGATCTCTAAAGTCTGAACCAGAGAGATAAACAGCCCCAGTACTGAAGGAAAGTAGCCACAACTAGAGGTATTTAAAACTGTCCTAGAAACAAATAGGAAGAAGCATTCAACTTGGAAGAAGTAGAAGGGTTTGCCTTGGTCAGAGATGGTCCAAAAAAGAGATACAGCTTAGCTGAGCCTTGTTTAACAGACATGGGGATGATGTCATGTGTATAAAGCTCAGACTGGGAAACAGGACAGTCTCTTAGGAGAATCACAAGAAGGCTGAAATGGTACGCTGGGCTAGACTTCAGTGCAATGGGTTACTTTTCTTTTAACAAGCATGCCTGCTGTATCTCTAAGAGGAGGTTGATGGGTCTGTCACACATATTTACATTATTCCCATAAGTTAGTTCCGTATCAGTTCTTCTCCCCCAAGGCTAAATAATCACAAGAATAAACAATTAACACTGATTGTGTTACACTCAGTTCTAAGCACTGTGTATACCTCAACCCATTAAATAACTTGAACAACTCTATGAGGCAAATCTTATGGTACAGTTGAGAAAACTATAACAAAGTCAGGTAAGAACCTCGACCAAGGTCATGCATCCATGAGCTGTGAGGTCAGGATTCAAATCAAGGCCATCTGACCCCAAAGACTGAGTTCCTAATTACTATACCCTCACATACGTAAGCAGATCCTCCTGAGTATTTAAAAGTAATAGAAAACAAACTTATGGTTACCAAAGGGGTAAGGGTGGGAAGGGATAAATTAGAAGTGTGGGAGTAACGGATACCCACTACTATATGTAAAGTAAACAACAAGGACCTGCTGTACAGCACAGGGAACTATACTCATTATTTTGTAATAACCTATAAGAGAAAAGAATCTGAAAAAGAATAGATTTATATATACACATAACTGAATCGCTCCGCTGTACACCTGAAACTAACACAACTGTACTTCAACAAAAAAGAAAAGTCATTTAATGATGACATTACAGACCAATGAGGATACCCGACAAAGGAAAACAAAGGCAAGTATTACACAGAAGAGCCAATAAATCTTGTCCATCCTTCTCTTGGACTACTGGACGCGTGTTAAGGTAGATGCCAGCCTCCTATCACTTGTTAGGGGAAGAATAACTTTAATCTATTATAAACAGTAAAGCAATTCTGACCTTGGCAGGTTATATAAAGGAGCCATGCGGAAGCAGGCGACTACTGCCCGTTTCCTCTGCTTAGAGAGCAGCTTGTGCCAAACGGCCTTTTTCGACCTCTGAGGATGCTCGACCTGAGGTAGGATGACACAAAGACAAACGTATTTAACCCCTCCCCAAATGCCCTCAAAAATACAGTATTAAACAGCTGCACCTTTTGGCTAAAAACTTTCAGAATTTCAACTCCAAAAATACCTTACAATTATTATGGAAAAGCCCATGTCCTCAAAGTTACCCAAGACTAAACTTGAAATATTTTCAAATATTACATATTTTCCTTAGTAAAAATATAACATTTCCCCAACACTGTGTCCTTTAGAAGCTATGTCATTTTTAAAAATCAAAGAAATATAAAACTGTTCTATATAAAATAATTTTGGAACCTTCTCAGAATTCAGTTATGGTGCCAAAACATGCTTTCTGCCTGTGCTAAACAATTCACCTATTCTTGGTTATATAGTTTCCATTTTCACTCATTTCTATCGTAAGAGCTACAACAGTAAACATAAATAAAAGCAGTTAAAGAAAATTCTAATGAGAAGCTACCGTTTCTTAATACCATAGGATGGGGAGAAGATAAGTCTTCGTGAACACATTAGTAGGGGTGAGTAAAAGAATTTAATTTTGCAAAAATGTTAAAATACATAATTATTTTGTTAGATAGGGACAAATGAGAATTCAAAAGTTGCAGTACATGATGCAAGCAAGCTATGTGTTTAGCTAATGGTATTTGGAATTTCAAGAAGGAAAAGAGATTAATTATAAGTATTAGAGAGAAAAAAATCCCAACATGGAATTCTACATTAATTAGTAATTTCTAGGCAATTGAACACTGTACTTCCCGGACTGTAATATCTCCGGCGCATACATGTAGATTTCTGGAAGAAATAAAAATGTTATGTTAGCTAAAAAAGTAAAACTAAATTTATGCCTGAAGAAAACATTAAGAATGTTTGGATTACAGTGGTTTGGAGATTTTAACAAAGCCGTTTGTATAATTTGCAAGCACTTGTTTCTGTGATCCTCTTCCTTCTATAGGATCAGTAAACACTTTTTGATAATTATCCAGTTCAATTTTCTTTTTGGTTATGTTAAGCAAAACAAAACATTGCTGAGACACTGTAGGTGAAAACGGAATCAAGGGTAGTGTTATTCACGTAGAATATGGCCTTCTGATCAACATGGGTGACAGTCAACAAACATAATTAACAAAGAAAGACCTTAAATAGTGAATTTGCCTATACAGCAAGTAAATATATGTTGTCAAGATCTGTGATCCAAAGGTGAACATCAAGATGTGTCTTGTAACTGTTTGAATGCCTGGGTGCGCTGATGTGTTAGCTTGTCTGGAGTTTTTAGGTTTTTTTTATTGTTTTTTTTTTTAAGCTCTTCATTGGAATGTAATTGCTGTACAGTGTTGTGCCAGTTTTTACTGTACACCAAAGTCAATCAGACGTATTTACACATATATCCCCATATCCCCTCCCTCTCGCGACTCCCTCCTGCCCTCCCTATCCCAGCCCTCTAAGTCTGGAGTTTGAGTATTAGAAAACTCCAAGGAGACAGCTTACTCTCCTCAGAAAAATGACCAGATGTACAGTACCAAATGTTCATTTGCGTAGGTCACTGACACTTGAGATAAATGAAGTCTTTCCTGTGTGCCCACTGTTTTCGCAAGTGGAAATACTGTTTAGCAAGTGAAAATGCTCTTTGCAAACTATTCTATGACTCACAAAGTAACATTAGAATAGAGGTATTAAAGGCATGAATTCTGCACACAGATATCTTCCACTCTTTCCTACTCTCTGATAACTGATGAGTTCTTTTCACTCATATTCTTAACATTTTGAAGAATACTTGGCCATTAAAACCTGACCCTCTTACCTTGACCTAGATGATTCCTACTTCATTCAGGTTTACACAGGGGTACCCTCATCACAGCTAGAGTAAGTTTCGGGTTCCTCTTATTCTCTCTGCAGCACATTTTGTATCCCAGCACATCTAAATCATTACACGTGTGTCCACGTCCTCAACTAGAGCACGAGCCACTTGAGCAGAGGGACAGAATTCAATCCCCAGGATGCGCAGCGTACAGTGCTGCCATGGGCTTGTGCACGCAACAGATGTTCACGGGATAAACAGCTGCTCAGTAAAAGGAATCTCACCGCTTTACAGATGACATCATTTATGATGATCACATGTACTTATGAATACATGACATGTGACTATAATAAAACAGAGTTCAATGAACTTCATTTAATGTATCTAAAAGCCATTCAAGTCAATCCAGATATGTACATGAAAACCAGGAGGAATTAAAAACTCATGGTAGAGTAACACTGTCAGAAATGGTCCAGAAGCCATTTAATTAACATGGAGGAATCTTAAATATGTATATCGTTCTGGAAACAACTCTATGACTTAACATTTCATTACCTCAAATCTTGTCATCTGCTGATGGATGGTCATTTATATGTATTTAATATTTCATGAAAGTATTCCGGGAAACATTGTCGCCTAAATAATATTTTATTATCATACTACATTATTAATATTATGGTGTTGCATAATGTCAATACACATCGATAGCCATATGGTATAAGAGAATCCTAGCTTAATCTCATCAGGTGCAGTGATACACTGCATGGCACTGGAGAAGTTATTAGCATTTGGGGGGCATCTGAATAAGCAAGAAGGAAATTAAGAGGATTCTACGTTAGATGATATCCTTTGGCTATTTAACTGGCCAGGGCAGGGATGGGAGATCATCAGATAATATAAAATAGGAATCAAAGGAACACATTTATTATTGCTATGCTAGTATGTTCTGCAGAACATTCAGGTGACAACATCCTGAGGTGACATGGGGCATTTTACTATTTTACGTTCAGTGTAAAATAATCGCCCCTCCATGTCAGGTAGGCATTGTCATGGAGACCCAGTGACTGAGTGCACTTTTGGGTTTACATTGAGCACCCTCAGTCTGATGTTATTTTGCTGAATGGACCTCATGACAAACAGACTGTCTCTGTGCTGCAGATATTTTACCGAAGATTCCTTATACAAAAATACAAGCCACCGATTGATAACGTTTCAGATATTATGGTTTGGGAATTCCTGAGCAAAGGTAATAAATAAGAAAATCAAATACACAGTGAGCTTTGCAGTTTAAAGTAGAATATAACTGAAAAGTGATACAAAAACACTATTCTCACATGGTTTTAATATCAACGTATTGCTCTGCTCTAAATGTAATTTATTGTTGATCTTGGGGAAAAATTAGCTCAAAAATATTAAAAGGTTAAGCAAGTGACCTTAAATTCAAAACTCATATATTAGACCAGAAAAAGAGTGTATCTCAAACATGTTGTAACGAGAAACAATGGAAAAATTATACAGTTATAAAACAGTTGAAATCAGGTGTAACTCCTGAAATTTTTGTTAATGATTTAAAATTAAGTTTATAATCCTAGGTATCTGTTTGATTTTAAAAATATTTTGAAAAAAACAATAAAACGGAGGCCTTGATCTCCCCAAATATATTATCTATTGATTATTACAAAAATTATAAGCTTGGAAATGTTGCAGATTAGATACAAAGCACTTCCGAGTCACAGATTCTTTGTGATGAACACGCTAAACATATATGTTTTTGGCCCACAGCTAGCAAGTTAACACATATCCTTTAAAAAAGTATTTTTACGTGGTTAAGGCAAACACTATCAGGTCAACACAAAATCTAACCTGTTCAAGATGAAAAAGCACATTTGCTATATCCAAGACCCTTTCTACTGTCTTCTCAGGATCTGATGTGGCTTCTGTCCGGTTGGGTAAGTCTTTGTAAAGAGCCATTTGCCATCTAATAGCAGGATCCTCCAACTGCAGAAAACAGAAAAACTTTCAAAAAACACATTGTAAAGAGGGGAAGACCCAATTCTGAAGCATCAGCCTACAGCTGTTTATTGAGCATAGCACGGGGTGAAAACATGGTGCAGAGATCAAGACAGATAAGTACCTGGTACTCGTGAAATTTACGACAGACATTAAAGGAATATTTACAATTGTGACAAGGGCTACTAGAAAGAAATATAAGATACCTGGAGACTTAACCTAATCTGTTGGTGGTTGGGAAGATTTCCCTAAACAAGTGAAGTCTCAACTAGGATTTAAGGATGAGCTGGAGATTGTCAGGGAAAGGAAATTGGCAAAGCTATCTTTTATCTTTCTCTTTTCCTTTCACAGTCAAACACTGAAAGATTGACACATTTACTTTAGAGGCAATGATATAGGATCACATTTATCTATAAATATGAGGATTCTACAACAGAGCTCAGTCTCACTGAAAGAAAGATATCAATTAATATAAATCAGTGAAGGTCTACAAAATCACATTCTTACAATAAATGAATCTACAGACTCTACTTTTTAATATTGTCAAATTTCCTGAATGAAAGATATAACAGAATTCTGAATGTTTTTAAGAAAGATTATTTTAAACCATAGAAACTGACAAATACAAGCATCTTTCCAGGGATGCAGCACTTCAAAGAAATAATTTAGAACAACTGTGTCATTAAAAACAGGCAAAGCAATACTCTTACGTTTCTCTTCCCATTAAATATTTCCTTTAAAAATGGGAGACAGAATGCAATGAAGCCGAAGTACATGAACAACATCCAAAATTTCATGACCCCTAGCCTGAGAAAGCAGAGTTTGAAATATTAAAAATAACTTTCATCTAGAGTCAGAGATAGAGCTTTGTACACTGAATGACTTGCCAATACCACTTGTCCTTTGATAAAACTTTTTCCAGGTACCTTATATTTCTTTCTAGTACCCCTTGTCACGATTGTAAATATTCCTTAGATGTCTGTTGTAAATTTCATGAGTACCAGGAGAAAACGCTTTTTCTCCATATACTTTTTTTCATCTGAGGATTATGGTACCTCTAGATTTTATTCTTTTTAATAAAAAATTACTCCCTCTTGTCCTCTGGATTACCATTCCTACAACTTCAAGACAATGTATTCAAAAAGGAGCTGGGAACAAAAGAATTCATGGCTTACAAGTCTGTATATGTGGGGACCCAACCCCTAGCATAGAAGGTATAGAATGAAATGTCAAAAAGAATAAGTATTCATTACGTCTTTATTTTCAAGTCTCATTCACTTAGAGGTGGAATACTGATTATAAATGTTCATCCTTTTCAGCTCTTTTTCTTCCTGACTCCTCAATATACAACATATATTGTTCAAAGTGTCCCTATATGTAACCTCTAGAATATAATGGAAGAATTTCCTCCTGCTTATCCAAGACATAACTTTTTTATTTGACCATTTCCTGAGAGTGGTATAAACCCCTTCTTAAGATGTACCAAACACTTCCTGTCTCTATTGGGACCATGGTTCTCAAAGCGTGGTCTCAAATTCCCTGGGGAGTTTGAGATCCTTTTGGGGACACGTAATGTCCCCAATACCCATGTATGTAGTATAAACTTGAGGCTCAGCTGGAGGCTTTATGAGCACTTTGAATAATGCTCAAAAGCTCTCTGCAAAGAGATCACGGTCTCATACGAGTTACTCTCCTACTCAAAGTTATTAAGTGGATAACTGAGTACACAAAAAGTACACGTGAAATTTGCTCTAAATAATGTTTGTGCGTGGTGAATATTGTAAAAGCATGTTGCACCTTTATCATTTTATATTCTGAACTGTTAAAAGAATATGGTTTGGATCACTGGAAAGAAACATTTTAATACCCAGAAAGGGATCCATTGTACTATAGTCACTACTTTTTGACATTTGGACATTTTCATAATTTAAAAAAGTCCTCAGAAGGGACAGCTACATAGAAGCAAATAGTTGAGTCATAATAGTAAATTGCTAGACTTCTCATATTACATAACAGGTCCTATAAGCAAATGAGTAGTTTGTCCACTATTATGAAAGCACTTCCAAATCATAGTCAATGCTTTGACTACAAAAACTACTTCGAGCAAGTTGTTTACCTGCCATTAAAAAGTAGGTGTTATTTTGGTTTCCATTGATGTTTCTCTTCTAAATGTACACTGGCTTTCCTATTACAGTAATTCTTCTATCTCCTATGTACTAATGACTCTTAAATACACATATTTAACTTCTGAGCTCTAGATGTAAAATGTCAAATTCTTCTAGACACCTGTCTCCATATCCCAAAGGTCCTCAAACTCAGCTACATGAAGGAAATTCCCAGACTTTATTTCAACTGGCGACATCCTTTTATCAAAGTTTGACCATCTCCAATGATCTATTTTAAAAATACATTGTTTGTTATCTTGACAGTCATTAATACAAAAGGATTTGCAAGCAGGATAATGGCAGATTAAGATGATATATTTTCACTACCTTACTTGTTAAAGTAACATTATTTGTAGTACTCTTCTAAACAGAGATTAACTAGTTTATTGGTGCTAAGTGTGCTTTCGAATAACATTGGGCTTACCTTGCCTTGTAAGTGAATGTTACTGCGGATTATATCTCGAACTTCGTCCTCAGTGTCTTTCTGTCAAGAAATAAATGTTACCTAAAAGAAGTCTTATAATGCCTTGACTGTCCCAAGTCAATAGAAATAACTCAAACCTCTTTTGAAATAGTATATATCTGAACAAACATCTTTATAGGGTTTAATACATGCCACAAATCTGGGGGCTTATCACTCAGATAATTTCTTGACATTGCTGTGACTTGAAACAAGACAACCACCTAATTGAACACCATCAAAAGTGCACTAGACTCAAAGCAACAGAATTTCCAGTTCACAAGAAGTAGTACAGAAGCATGTTCCCTTGGGTTCAAATAGAAGTGGTGTTTCCAACATTCTCCGAATCGCCATGAAGTCATTTTAGCACCCCAAAACATCCCCAAAGATCCAGGAATAATAAAGAGCATCTCCCGAGAAGCAAATATTAGACAACAGCCAATGGCCTGCATCTCTGTAGCCCCCTTTGCCACAACCTCCCCTCAACTTGCTCATGATAGGGCCTCAGACTCTGGATATGCAGAGAGGTGCTTCAGTGTGCGAACAGGGGAGGGAGAATATATCCTCCAATTTGTATATATATAACATAGCAACCCCAATGTATATTTTTGAAAAATTGCGTCTTCTCTGTGTAGCCATGAAGAGGAAAACCATAGGCCATCAGGAAATCTTGAGAACTTCAATCTTGATGCTCGCAAAAGAGAAAAGCTGCTGATTTAAAAGTCAAACTTTAATCTATTGACAGTCAGCATAAACTGTTATGCATCTAACACTGAAAAATCACCCTTCATAAATCTGCAGCTACCTCTCTTCACGAATTTGATATAGGAGTTCATATGAAATCCATTGTTTTCCACTACCAATGACTTGCTGCTATTTTTCCATCTGGTTTTTTAAGATGCCTAGAGATGATTAACGTAATCTAGAAATAAAAACAGCCTCCAAAAAAAATGATAGGCAGTCTTTGTGTCTGAGTCCTAGGGCCTGTGCAGAAAAATTGCTTAATACAGTGTTCAATGAAAATGAAATATTGACATAGAGCAGCGAGACAAAGGAATCCAAACACACGAGCATCTGGAGGTCGAATGATCACTCCCACTGGTAGGAACAGGAGCCTTACCAGACTAAATCGGTTTTTGGCCAGAGCGATGAGCTCCTGGTCCCCAGGGGCACAGATGTTCAAGCCAATGGGCAGTAGTCGTTTCAGAGCTGCCACGATGAGAGAGGTCTGCATGGAATACCGGTCTCCTCTGCGCTTCATCTTTTTCCTTTCCTGGTCAGAAACAGCTGCCTATGGAACAAAGATAAGTGCTGGAATCTGCACCTTCTTATCTCATAGGACTATAAGCCTTTTCTAACTTGACTGCAGTTTCCTCTTCCTCATTTTCTGCTGGTCCCTATGTTTGAAAATCCTACTCAGGATACCTTTTCTCTTTTCTTCTCAGCATCTCTTGCCGATTTTAAGTCCTATCCTCGAATCCCATGTCACTAGAATTCACTGGTAGGCATTTCTATATAATCTTTTTTTTAAAGAATGAAGATTTATTCTTTTTGTTTCTTTCTTTCTTTTTGTTGTTGTTGTTGTCGTTTTTTATCTGACTGCGCCATGCAGCTTGCAGGATCTTATTTCCCAGACCAGGGATTGAATCTGGGCCCCTGGCAGTGGAAGCGCTGAGTCCTAACCACTGGAGCACCAGGGAACTCCCGCTATATAATTTTGGAAGGAAAATGCACATTGTAATTTTAGAGAGGCACATAGATGTATGAAAAACCCATGGTAATTTCAGATATTGTATGTTTTATCATTTTCAATGCTTAAGAGGGAAGAAAGATTAAGAATAAATGGTTTTTGCTTTGACAAATGCTTGCTTTTGCTACACACACACACACATACCACATACACACGGCATATATAAAACTCCCATACATTTGCCTTTTATACAGGTTGCACACTTGTCTCCCCAGGGTCTTAATCTAGACATAATATACTAATCAGTGTTACATAGATACTCGGATTATCTCTGGATGACCCATTTACAACTGAGCACAGCCATGACACTTCAGGGTTCTCTTGTGATTTTTGTTGAAAACTATGCTTGTGCCAGGGTCACGTCCAATAACAGAGACTACTTTTCAATGGGTAGTGAGTATTCTGCTTTCTATTAAGAGGATATGTTCTAAAATTAAAATTAAAATAACTGTGTAAATTATCTGCTTCTTTGTGCAAGTTAAATTTCTTTGTAGTAATAAATCAAACATTGAAGACAGTTTTATGACAGTGATATATTGTAATAGTTTTGGGCTGAGAAATTCAGAAGAGAATTTAATATAAAAATGGTTTGCTTTCCCCCAAGAAAGGCAAAATATATCACAACATGATATTGAAAGAAGTTTTTTGCATAGTGAAAGTACTGAAATAACTGAAATCATATAGTGATTTATATAGCTAATATATTGTTAATAATATAACATAATTTATATATGTATTATAACATATCATTAAATATGTAGTATATATTGATATATCAAACCTATAATATCTGAACCATAGTAATAAGAATCATATTCACTTACCAAAGAGATGTACTTATTGCATGGATTCTGCTTTTATCTGTGCCAATTTATAATGGATTATTCTCAGTAAGTTTAGTAGAAAATGCAGAGTGAATAATTATTTGTACTATTAAACTGATTAACCCATAAAAATAATGAATCAGTGGTTTTAAATGAACTCTTTGCCAAAAGGAAACATAACCCCACTGGTAAAAATAACTACTTAAATGAGGAACCACCATCCTAAAAATTAAAGAAATTGATGTAAATTATGCAAACATATTTCTACCCAATACTGGTAATTTAGTTTTAGCAAAACAATATTACTCGATATATTAAAGTCTAAATTTTACTGATGTTGAGGTTTTCTTTGATTTTAACTTGTAAAGCTCTTTTGATTTTATGGTTGTAAAAGTAGAAGTAAATTGAAGGACCTTATACCTGGTCTGATATTTATAAATATTTAACCTTATAATAAAAATAATTTAAATCAACACTAAAGGCAACTAATTCTACATTGCTAAATTTCGAGACATACTAGATAAATTAATTCCTACTTCTGCTCAAAATATAATCTTGCTTTCTATACCATCAGAAATCTGTAAACTGAATAGTTAATCTTTGAACCTTGTGGGTGATATAGTCCACTGCTGGTATGAGCAAATCAAATACATGAGCAATGAAACATCCGAATGGACATCTATGTGGGTTGTTTCTCCTTGTTCAGTGCCGGTTTCCTCCCCAGACTATAGAGCTCCATTAGAGAAGTGGCCAAATCTATCTCGTTCCTTTTTGTACATGCAGAACCAAACACAGTGCCTTACTCAAAGGAGCTGTTCAATAATTTGAGCAGAACTGCTAACACATTGAATTTGCTATTTCATTTTCAATTCATTACCCAACCTTTGAATCAGATATGAATACACAATAACTGGGTCAACATGTAGGCACTGATGGAAGAAGTTTTCACATCTTGAGGTCTGGGGAAGTCATTCTGGCTTTACATGATTTAACAAATATTACGCTAATTAGAACAGCCAGTTTTGTGACCTGTCAACGTGCATTGTGTATCTGCTTTAACCATGAAAGAAAAAAATGCATTTAAAAAATTAAAATAGAGTAACTGTGGCTCAGGCATCCAAAATGGAGCTCAGTGGCCACTGTGAATGTGGTTTAAGATACAATCCTCCATCACTGAGAACTTGAATTTTCTGAACTGTACCAGACTCAAGGACAGCACCAGCCATTCTCAAAACAATATCTGCTAGCAGCTGCCAGGTGCACCCTTATAGTCAACTATTTCAGACTCCAACCAACCCTTACTTAACAAGCACACTTACTTCTTGCCAGCTCCAATCAGAATTCCTGACAAACAACTTATGCAATTTTGCAGTATTTGCCTTTACAAGCCTCCTCTATTTTGCAGTACAGGGAACACAACCCCAGTGCTTCTTGAATCTGTGTCTCCCGGGTTATAGTCCTCAGTTTGGCTCAAATAAAACTCTTTTCTATTCCTATGATTAGATTGTTTATTGATTATTTCTGTGGACAGCATATTTGAGAAGGAAAGTCAGATAAATGACCTTTCTCTTAAATCAGTCTGTGTGTGTCTGTCTTTCTGTCTGTCTATCTCTCTCCTTCTCTCACACACATGCACAACAAATATAGCTCCAACAATTTCACCTAAAATAACCTAAAATTTAATGGAGGACCAAGAAAAACGGAAGAATTTTCTAATATTCCTACAATGAAATGGCCTATAACTCCCGATAAAAACATAGACAAACAAAATCATAAATGAGATACAAAAGTTTAGATACGTGAAGTATAAAAGTTAGTCTATTCATCAAAAAGACAAGGGATAACAAGTTTTGGTGACAATGCAGAGGAAAGGGAACCCTTGTGCACTGTTGATGGGAAAGCAGATTGGTTCAGCCACTGTGGAACTGTATGGAGGTTCCTCAAAAAATAAGAAAAATACAACTACCAAAGCATTATGGTCAATTACATATGTACTGGCCTCTCTCTGGGGTAGATATATTTTGCTTTAAGTCAAAATGAGCTTCCCTATCCTAGATTACCTAACTCCAAACTGGTCTGCTGGCCAATTTATGTTCTCTTCTAACTTTGGAAATGGCACTCCATACAAATAGTGATTATCCCTGCTCGAGCGACTGGCTGAAGACTGATGTGTGACAATTTGTCCTTTGGTTGGTGTTGGTATCTGGTCTCAATCTCGGTTCAAAAGGAATTCCTTCTTCCTTCAGAATTCTGGGGGGTGGATCTATCGGCTGCTGTGATGCATCAGACAGATGGTTTGAGGTCTTGTCACAGGAATACCTGAAGCTTTCTGCATCTCTCCGTTCTCAGAATTTCATGGGGGAACACCTCTCTGCTCATTTCAGCTTCAGTGTAAGACCTCTGGTCACCCTACTGGTATCCATTCTTGGCACTAGATCCAAACGGTACAGCATTTTGGGAAAGAAGTTACTCGTCCCTGGCTACCTTCCACTTTTGAATCCTTCTTGTTACCCGTCATCAGCAGAGAACCTCAATGATACTGATAAAAACTGCAGTAACAAGGTTGCTAATGACCAACCAGTGACTCTCAAATCTTTCCAAATGTTGAAACACAGGCACATCAAGATTACTTTAGTAAAACAATATATGTAACATGTTAGTGTTTTTGACTCGGCTGTTTGAACTAGAAACATTATTTCTAGGAAAAAAAGTTTATCGTGCTTACACAATATAAAATGTCAAGCACATACGCAGGCAAAAAAAATAAATAACAAAAACAAAGAAGCGAAACATAATTGCTGATTTCTAAATTTTTCATCAATATTACTGTTGTTTGCGATCTACCTTATCTCAGAGTGTTAGCAGTCATAGGTAAAAAAACTAAAAGGGTTGACAAACTTTGGCGGGGGGGGGACATTAACATGAGATGCTCCTATCCATCACTGTTGAGTTTTTCCTGAAAATAGGAGTAAATGTCGATAGTTGTACATGCCTCAGTCCAGGTTACAGGATATTCAATGTTTTGAGTGTATGCTTTAAGAATCACTGGACAAAAATGATGAAAAAGAGGGAAGAGGATGTTTGTGTAGAGGGATGTAGACCTCTGCTCCAAAGACCTTTAATTTATCTTGAGTTTGACAATACACTGGGGTCACTATCACCCTCCCAAAGGAAACACTGACCTCTTATGTTCTCTCTCTATGCCTTTGTTAACACTGGCCTAAAGTGACAACACACTGACAAAGCAGAGTAATTCACTAACAGTTTTCAGTTCAAAATATCCCTGTGAAATGTATACTCCTAGTATAACATTTGAAGGAGCAGCTCCTCACTCTTCAGGCTTATTGTCCGCCCAGAGGAGAGAAAATTTATCATCTTTTATGAGTGTTTTAAGAGCACAGACACACAAAGTAATAGCCTATAGCAGTCGGACAAGTGTTCTAGGCATGCAAAGCTTCCGCCAGCACTAGCTTTGAATTCATGTGTGATAGTGTCAAAGACACAGCATTTACAAGTTTAAGTAAGACTAGAGTATTGGGTGACGCTATTTTATTGTCCTGGTGGTTGCCACTGAAACAAGTCTGATGGGCTCTTGGGGTTCATTTCTCTACCCATAATTTATTGAGTTGGTAGAGACTGATTTCCTTGGCCAGAGTGCCACACTGTTTTGCACCTTTGGCCTTTTGATAGCATACTTTGTGTGTTATCCCATCTAATATATTCATTTTCTTTCTTTTTTTTTTTAAGAACTTTTATTGAAATACAGTTAACATACAATACACTGCATATATTTAGAGTGTACAATTTGGTATCCCAATCTCCCAATTCATTTTCTTACTTAGTGGTAATTTAAAAGATAAAAGAACAAATTTTTTCAATATTTTGAAAGGCCCTCCAGCCCCCAACATAAGTGACAGAGAAAACAAAAATTTCCATTTCATAGGTGAGAACCTGGAATTCATCCATGTGGTTCTTAAACAATGCGGCTCATTATTTTGAGGTGTGTGTATATCTGACACACAAATGCACGCATATTTACTCTTGATGAATACATATTGACTGATTATATGTATATGATACTGAGTGGCAATTTTTTGAGTATGTGGGTATTTGAAGCACGTCTTTTTATTCCAATGCTTTGTCATCATGGGCTCTGCTGATCTCTGACTGCCCCTCCCAGGGCTAGTCAATACCTAAAGATTAAAAATTACTTGCCTGCAAGCATGCTTTTCATATACAGACCAATCATTCCAGAGTCCTTGTCCTCCAATCACCTCCTTTACCTGAACCTCAATGAACCTACCCTCATCACCCAGGGCCAGGTACCAGACAACTAGGGACAGTCCCTACACCCCAGACCCCACTGAAATGATTCAAACTAGCCAATGCTAAACCTGCTCACCCTACATCGCCTGCTCCTTCCCACAGAAACCACAACAAAGGCTCTTGTCCCCATGTCCCCCTTGCTCCCCCTGCCTCACAACTGACCCTGGTGTCCCCATTATATGCTGTTCCTCCTGTTTCCAGGGAACTGTGAGTACAACCTTCTTCCACCGTGACAGTCGTTTCCATACCTACACGTCTTACCACACCTGATTAGAAGTCCCAGGTACCCTTAATTCTGTGTATGTATGTGCATTTAATCAGTAAACAATATTATCAAATCTATCAACTTCCAGTTACAAACCTTCAAAAGATCTAACAAATATCAACCAATTCAACAAATGAACATTATATGCAGACATTTTCTGGAAAGAAAACAGATTATAGTAATACCTTCGACATCTTTGACTTCGTGTCCGTGATAAGGAAAGACATATTGTTGATTTCATTCTGTACCACGAAGTTCTGCTCTTCTCTTTTGAAATTCTGAGAAACCACAGAGATAAGCAGTTCATGTAATGAGAGGTTACATGGGACCCCAAAGTTTCCACAAAGATAAGTAGTAATCTGATACATAAGACTTATAAAGAAAGGAAACAAATAGTTGTTGAATATCCAATGAGGGTGCTTGGCTAGGGGCCACATTTCTGGGAACTAGATAGAAATACGTATGTTTTAAAGATGGGAAAACTAAGGGTCAGAAAATTTAAGTAACCAAGTCACACACCTACCAAGGGGTAGCATGAACACCCAAACAGCAACTACCTGGTGAAAAGCATATATGCCTATTGGGATAAACACAGCTTTCTTAAAGTCATGCACAACTATAACGCTACTTTCCATTCTGTCAGATATTTTATCTACTGTTTCATATACCCTAACATTATTTTATTCACTTTTAATTTAGGAACATAAAAACTCCGGCAGGGTCAAGTGTTTAAGCAGCTGTAGGAGTGAAAGCAAATACAGAATAAAAGCAGAAATAATCACAGAGTTTTAAAAGAGAGGCTAACAATCTAATTACATCTTTCTTTTTTAAAGGAGCATAACCTGAACAAAATAATTTCACAGTAAGCATCTAAATATGTTAATAATTGATGAGTAATACAAGACTTTGTATGAAGGACGGTGGATAGACTAAGCCTCAATTTTTATTGAGCTCATATTAACATTCTAATTTTACTATTAATAATATGATTGCTCACACAGTTTCACCTTTAAAAATTTAGGTTAGAATACATATAACATATATTAACATATATATAACATTTGTGTTTTAAATACACCCATGAGATTCAAAAGCACATATTCAGATTTTTTTTCTTATTCTGGAAAGTAACACTAGGCATTGACCTAAAAGCCTACTGATTATGATAAATACTCAGCGCACTTAAAAATCTCTGTGATTGTTTGAAGGTAAATTACAAAACTCAAAAGAAGGCTTATGTTGCCTCAAACTCCCCAAGGAAACCTAGTCTCCCTCCTGTCCAGTTAAGTGATACTTAGAAGATGAGCCTGAGAAACACTCTGTTAGGTATTTGCTAAGGGGACTGGAAAAATTGATTACACTATTAAATTTTGAAAGTCCTTAACATATACCAGAGAATAAGCACTGTCAATATAGTCCTACTTACGTGGGATTTTGACCAGTAGATAAACACCTCGGCAACCATGCGGAAAAGGTCTTCTGCTTCTGGGTTAGGCTCTTTTAGCCACTTTGCCCTGGATCACACAATACATAAAGCAACTGTCTCAGTTACTCCTTAAAGTTAATTAAAAACAAAGCAAAACAAAACAAATCACCCTCTCAGAGTTAAGTGTGAAACCAAGTAAACTTGAGCATGCTTTCCCACAGAGCTCATAAATGGCTTCAGTGTATGGCTGTAACATTTAAAATAATTTAAACACTGTAACCGCCAAACTGGTACCTTTTACATGCAAAAGGTAGACTGCTCCAGAATGATATTTCCAATTGCAGTTTTAAGATGCTTGGTGAGGTTCACTTATCTACAAACACGTGGTGGTGGCACAATCGTGAACAAACTCATTGCTAAGTAGTGAATGAAGCAATTCCACTGGGACACATGAACCCAGTAAGGTTGTGACTGAATTGGAGACATTAAATCGCTTTTGAATATTGTACCTGTTATAGTCCACAAATCTAATCAGGAGCGGGTAGAAGGCATACAGATCTCTGGCCAGCGTGGTGAACTCGTCTAGAATGAGAAGTTCAGCCTCGGACATATCGCCCCTGACTTCGGATTTCAGATGGTCTTCCTCTGACACCACCACGGCCGCCTTTTTCTTGAGTTTCTCCATGAGTGGTAAGAAATGAGTTTTCAAGAGCTGAGGTTTCACTTTATTTATAATAGGCTGGGAAAATACTGTTTGAAGACAGACATTACTATTCCGCTCTACATAAACATTCATTAAAATGAGGATTAGATGGTCATTTCAATTGTACAGCATGATTAAGCCTGCCTCTCCTCCGGCACACGGCTTCCTTTAGAATTCAGCCCATGCCCCAGTCCTTTTTCTAGTCCCAAACCTAATTACATCGCTGCTGTTCAAAAATGATTACTGAATTGAATTGGATGTGCTTCCTTGTTTTTTTTTTTTTAAAGAAACTGGCAGCTAATTTAGAATTTTTAAAAAGACATTCATTCGCTTTAGAAATCAATTATTTTCACACAAAGAAGAGAAGTCCCCAAGTGGAAAAGGTCCCCCTGGCCCTTTTTCAGAAGAGATACACACCACTGAATAATTATGAGACCACATACCTGCAACTACTTAACTACTACATCATCTCACTATAACAGTCCCCATTCTTGTCCCAATGGAAGAGTTAGATTGCATTTAATACTGCTCTTTTATTTCATAATAGTTGTAGTTGTTAGCAATAGTTTTAACTTGATTAGGCCTTTTTTAAATTTAATTTTTATTTTATATTGGAGTATAGTTGATTTACAATGTTGTGTTAGTTTCAGGTGGACAGCAAAGTGATTCAGTTATACATACACATATATTCATTCTTTTTCAGGTTCTTTTCCCATATAGGTTATTATAAAATACTGAGTAGAGTTCCCTGTGCTATAGAGCAGGTCCTTGTTAATTATCTATTTTATATATAGTAGTGTGTATCTGTTAATCCCAAACTCCTAATTTATCCCTCCCCCTCAGCTTTCCGCTTTGGTAACCATAAGTTTGTTTTTCAGGCCATTTTTAAAAGGACTTTTGCCCCTAAGAGTAACATATATAAATGCGGAAATGTATGAAAGACAAATGTTAAAAATCTACCATAATCACCTTACCCAATAGTAAGACATTGGTGTGTTGTGTTGTGTTGTTTCGAAAATTTTATCAATAAATAATTTCATATGTATACTTCTCAATTCAAAATCTTAAAACTCTTCTTTCAACCCTCCATGATATTCTGAACATTTTCCACATCATAAAATATTGTTGAAATCGTAATGTTTAAAAAAAAACATAATATTCTGGTATATGGATGTACACAACCTATTTAACCATACTCTAGTGGCTGGGCATTCAAATCACTTCCAATGACTCAATAAAAATAGTGCAATGATAGATAAACTTAAATGTAAATATTTTATCTTTTGATTATTCTCCCCTACTCCCACTAAGACAGATGACTAAAAGTAGGTGGTTTCAAAATCCAGTTTTACTTTTGTCTCCGCCTACGGAATCATTAATTTTTACTGCTGTGTTCACTGATTAATGTTAGCAAGATTAGTCAAATCAAGAAAATGTTTACTCACTGAAAAGTAGTAACTATGTGCAAAAACAAAAAAGTATAACTATATGGAAAGCTGCCCAATGTCTGATTAAACCTACTTTTTTTTTTTTAAAGAACAGAATGACAGAAATAATCGAGAATTTTTTTGAGCACATAAGCAAATATTCACAAAGACTGAGATAGGAAAATCCCCGTCTTCTGTATTTCGAATCTTTTTGGAAATAAACCAAATGTAAGTGGCACATTCCATCCCTTACCTGCTAACCTCTTCATCCAGGCTCCCTCATCGATTCCCAAGTTATTGTATATGATTTTCAGGATATTGCCCAGAAGCGTGTTCATGTGCTCTGAGTTCAGAGCTGTGCAGCACATCTCAGCTCTTCCCGGATTATTCTCAGGTCCGTGCTCCCACCACCGAGACATGTAGCTACACAGCATGGGCAGGATAACTTCCATCACGTGCGGCATTTGTGTGTAGCGGATACCAGACTCAGCTAAGTCCACAATTTCTTCCATGAGTTTCTCCAAAGATGGTATACTTGGACAAACATCTTCCACATTAGTTGGCAGATTAAGAGCTGGAGAAGCACACACACAAATGACATGTGTTCGGAGAAAGAAGTGACCCGCCAGCCACACGGCCCCTGTTTATAACAGACACAAGTAACCATTTCACGCTGGGCTTGACAGCTCAGCCAGACCTGGGCGTGCCTTCATCTGGATCCCTCTCCCTTTTCTCATGGCAGCTATTTCAAATTTTCTTTTACCCCCCCGAGTCCCTACCCTGAAGATCAGCAAATGACCATTCCTTCTACTTCAGAGCAAACAGGAATACCAGATGCCTCTTCCTCCAACTGCCTGCTCTCAAGCGGACAGGATTTCTGTGTCTGGTCTCACATTCGCTTCTGTTCTCCTTTTCAGAGGAAGGAGTTCTGAGGTCCCTATTCATGGTCCCACCTTGCTCTAATGCTAAGCCAATTCTCCAGCAGGTGCCTTGCTCAGAACTGTACTTCCAGCTCCTTCTTCTCTACTGCCTCCTCCCCAACGGCCTAGACACATGCTCACATCTCTCCTACACTGTTTACCTCTCTGGGTGCTCTCCTAGCCACAGAAAGGAAGGCTTCTGCTTTCCACCACTGAACGAATTTATTCTTTTACAATCCTTCTCTTACTAAGTGTTTCAAGGGCATTTCACATCACTAACCAAAGTTCCTTTTCCTAAAATCCCCCTTTTCTGTAACTTCAATGCATTCAGTCTTTCTTGACTCTCTTCTGAATTTTGTCAGTCTTCTTTTACTAACTCTTTCCTCCCTGCTGAACTTTTAAATATGGGTTTTCTTTAGGGATTTATCTTGAACTCACCTCTCTTTTTCAGCTTATACGTTTGCCTAGGCAATTTTGGCCATTCCTACAGGCTTCTGCTACAGGCAAATAACTTTCAAAGCCATATTTCCTAAAACTTTTTTTCTGTCTCATAAGGAATGTGTCCAAAGCAACTAAAATACAACGGGTCTAAATGTAAACTTGACCTTTCCTCTCCAATCTACCTCCTGAGCTTGCACTCCTACCTCGGTGAGGACCACACTATCCAATGAGTCACCCAGGCTAGAAACCTGGGAGAAATTCTAGGCTGTATGCTCCTTCATCTCCTACAGGAGATGATTCTACCTCTAGGATTTCTCACAACCTCTTCACTACAGACTCCATCCAAGGGCCTGGCCCAATCAGATTGCTTCTAAATTACCACAATCATTTTCTAATTGGTGACACACTCATTCATCTCCCTTATTTCTCCCACGATGGATTTCTAAAATGCAAAGCTACTCATATTACTCCCTTTTTCAAAGTCAATAAAAAGATCTTTTTTGCACTGGTGCAGTCCCCACTTCTTATTTGACAAAGAAAGCCTACCTTGCCTCTTTTTGGCTTTCCATTCTTACGTCATCTTTTCTGTTTCTTCCCTGAAAGCTATCACCACCTCGTACTTGAAGTTTCCGCTAACGCACCAGAGTTTCAGTTTTCCTAATTTCAAGGCTCATCTTGTACCAGCTCTGCTAAGTTTTCCCAGGTGCTCTCAGCTCAAAGTGCTTTTTTGTGTTCCCAGTGTGCTTTACTCTGAATTCTATCACATATATTCACCATCCTCTCTTTCTCTACTACAACTAAAAACTCCCTCAGGAAAAGAACCAAATCTGATTCATCTTTGTATTCCATCTCCTCCATCTACCAAAGATCATTTGTTGAATGACTTGACTAAAAAAAAAATGAATGAAGGGGAATCATTAAATCCAATTCCTCCCCTTTGTTATGCAAATGATATGTTATAGAAAATAAGTGGGGAAATAATCTGCTCTGTGTATTTCCTTATCTGTAATGAAACAGCAATCTGCTTCATTCTTGATTCATTACAAAAATATTAATGGACCAAAAATCCTTAATAAGACAACAAGACATGCTTATACACATAATTAACAATCCAAACTCAACTGTGTTTTACTGCTTACAAATATATTGTGCAACTTATATAGAAATATATTGCTAAGTTATATTCAACATATTTTTCTTTAACCTCCTCTGTGATATGAAATTCAAATCATAAATTAGGCAAATTAAATAATGATTATTCAAGTTTCTAAAATATTCTTTATTTGAAAAATTCACTATAAAATCAGTGTAACGACTAGTTCCCATATAAACATGAATTACACAGAGAAATGATCTCATCAGTAGAGAGGTATGCATTTGTGAACAGCTAATAATTCTCATCCAAGTTTGGGAAACTCCTTAGGGATTTGGAAAACAACTAAAATAAAATATACTTAGCAGACTTAGAGGACCAAACTATTAGAAAAAAATCACATGGAGTAAGACTGTTCCTATAAGATAGACATAACAGGTGAACCAAGAAAAATGAAAGGTAGAAATCCATAAAAGTAAAAAATAAGAATAGCATACACTTGCTGACTACCTATTAGATGGAATTAGAAATCAGATTGACCTATTTTTTCCATATCTGCTGACTATTCTGTCTTATTATTAAGATGGTTAATTTGTCTATGACTTATCGACTTAGAAGAAATTAAGCTGATTTTCTTTCAGAAACACCATGAGAAGAGTATTTATAACAATATTAGAACACTGGAGATAATAAGTTAAAATAGTCCATTAAAAATCACAGTCAGAAAACACAACGAATGTCATTAAGTTTTAGCTTCACTTATCAAGCGGTGCACATGCTTCTGCATTACCTGCTCTCTCACGCGATGACTTAGTATTGTAGATAGAGTAAATATTGTGTTTGTCGAGATGAGTTTCCAAAAATGCTACAGGAAAGGCACCAGCAAAGGCAGCCAGACATTCTCCTAATGCAGAACGTTGCCTATAAGTGGAAAATGCTTATATTTTTTAAGTCTTCTAAGTGAATAACTGAAGAAGTTATATTAAAATTGGCAAGGCCAACCTAAAAGGACAATAGTGCTACTGATAAAAACTAACCCTCAAACCCAATTTCTATATTGCAAAGCATCATATGCTCTCAACAGCAAATTCCCTACCATTAGAAAAATAAAAATAAGTTATCTGTCAGCTAAAAAGAAGTTAAAAACAGTACAGACAAAAGTAACAACACCAACAAAAAAACCCCAGGCCCTGTAAACCCCCACAAGTTTGGATATTTCATTTGTTGTCTTTTTTCCCTTCCTTCCTTTCTTCCTTCCTCCCCCTCTCCCTCCTTCTCTCCCTCTCTCTATTTCTTTCTTTCTTTCTTTTTCTTTCTTCCTTCTTTCCTTCCTTCCTCTCTCTCTCTTCCCTCTCTTCTTTCTTCCTTTCTCCCTCCCTCCCTTCTTTCTTTCTTTTTCTTTCTTTCTTTCTTTTCTTTCTTTCTTTCTTTTCTTTCTCTCTCTCTCTCTCTCTCTCTCTCTTTCTTTCTTTCTTTCTTTCGTTCGTTTTCTCTCTCTCTCTCTTTCCTTCTTTCCCACATGATGATCTAAGGAGCAATTCTTGCCATGTAAATAAATGGATTTGGATAAAAATTAAAAAAATAAAGTACTAATACACAAAACTTTCTGAAAACTTACCATGTACAAGGGATTTCAGGGTAGCTGTGACATACTAGGACATATTAGATGCTAAAAACTATTGATAACACTTAAAATTAATTGATCATTTTCAAGAGAAGGACGGGGATCAGACTGTGATTAGTTTATGCAAGGCTCCCCTGCCGCTGAAATAAATTCTCTCTCCCTCAGTTACCTACTTCATCCAAGGCTTTACTGGCACATTAAGTGTTTATTTAATATAGAATGATATGAGAGTTATTTCAGCAAATTATGAACTCCTTCAATGACTTTGTATACATATTTTATTTAAAAGTCAATAAAATGGATCGCATTAAGAAAAAATTACATAATTTTCTTAGGCAGTTTTAAATTTCTCACTGAAAAAATAATACTTAAAATTAACAACATCTATCCATTCTAATTAAAAATGACTAGATATGTACTCGGCTAGGAGAAAATATCCCTTCACAGAATGACAATGAATAAGATAAAGTTCAATTCAAACATTTCATAACATTTCATTACTAAAAGTAATTTAGGACATCAAGACTATTACAGAGAGCACAGGCTTTGACTCAGACAGACCCAAGTCCTGATCTTAGTCCTAACACTGTGTCACTCACCGCAGGAAAATTACTTACTCTTTTCAAGTTTTTCTTTCCTTACCTAAAAATAGGGATATGGAATTGCAAAATTTCTGGCACATAGTATGGGTTCAATAAATGTTTTAAAATGTTGAGAAATAATTTAAGAATTGAATAGCCTAAAATGTTTCATGTATGACCCCAGAGTAGGTAATCTTTATTTCCTTCGTCTGATTGGGCTAGTCCTTTTATTTCATTAGTAATTCTTCTGAATTATTTAATAGTTCACTTTAAATTATAAATTCAATTAATAACTCTCAGATCAACTCTGATTATTTGTGTTAGTATTCTGGAAATAACAATTTTTCTTTTAGATCAGTTGTATCAAAACAACTACTTTTTTATAATACAGTGTCATTTTTTCAAAATACCTTTTAATTTTTATTTTTATATGCTCCCTTCAAAATACTTTCAAATTTTTATTTTTATATACTCCCAACCTCAATTGCAAAGTTAATTGAAAAAATTTATATCTTTTTAAAGAGTCTAACAGAATGATTTGAAATTTTATCAAGAAAAATACCCAGGCAAGAATAGTAACAATAACAGTAGCTGCTGAGGTATGAGAGAATTCGGTCTACCAGATATTAAAATGTATTACAAAATACTAACAATGCAGGCTATATGGCATTGCTCTAATCATTTAAAAATCAGAGAACAGAATAGAAATTCTAGAAATATAACCTAGCAAATATATTTAGTATATGTTCGAGTTTATTTTAAATCAGTGAATAAAAGAAATATTTAATAAATCATTATATTAGAGACATGGTGGATGATTTAAAAAATTAATTTTGAATTCTACATAACACCAAAGAGAAACAGGAAATTCAGGTGCATTCCTAGTAAGTTCCCTTCTTACTCCAGAGATAATAATTTCAGACATTCTCTGCCTTCCTCAAGCTTCTCACACTTGTTTTCTTAACCATTATTTGACGGAAGACTCAAGTCAGACTTCACTGAGACAACAAAAGCTATTATACACAAACCTATTTACACCTGACTTATCTTCTACCTGTTTCCTGTTGAATAGAGAAAGTTCTGAATCTAAAAGCCATGTTCTAAAAGGTACATCCCTGATCACCCCGTGTCACTCTCTGCATTGTGTGCTGACTCACACACAATAATTTGCCACTATTACGTTGGTCAGTTTACTTGCTTTGTTTCTCTAGCTTGATATAAGCTCTCTAAGAGTAGGGATCTACTTGTTCACTGTTGTATCCCAGAACCTGACATTTGATAAATATTTACTGAATGAACAAAAGAATTAAAAAGTAAATTCAAAAAAATGAAAGCATGAAAAATCTAGGAGAATAAATATTTGAATTTCTAGCTGGTAAGGGTGTAGTGCAAACTTTTTAAAATTATGAAACTAAAGAAAAGAAAATATATGATATAATTGGTAGGTCTGATTACATAAAAATCCAAAATTCTCATGTCATCAAAATCTATCTGCACATATGTTTTGTATATAAGCACTATAAAGGCATAAAATTCAAAAATTCATAAAAACAGGAGAAATAACAGGCAAAAGGTTAATGGTTAATAAATATAATGGTTATGACTCATCAGTAAGACAACAAATTAATAGAAAAACGGACAAAAAATGAGAAAAGACAAGGTATAAAATAAATACCAATGGCAAAGTAAACACACACAAAAAATAGCTAGTAACTGGTAATTAGGGAAATGCAGTTGAAAATAAAAGTGGGGAACCTTTTTCAATTATTAAATTTATAAATAGCAAAAAGGAGTCATTCAGAAATAAGGAACGTGAAGAAATGAGAATTCTCTTGTATTAATAAAACTTTAAAGTGAAAATTGAGTCAATTTCTTAAAAGAGAGTAAAATGTGTATCATAAACCTTCAATATATGCATACTCTTTAATCTAGATCTCCAAATTCTAATAAAGGAAAGAAAATAAATACAGAACACCGTGAACATAGATCTAGCATTATTTACGTAAGTGAAAAAGAGATCACATGTCAAAAATAAAGGAACATTTCAACAAATTATAATACTTCTTTAGGATAAAATATTTTATAGCCATAAAAATCATATGAAAATAGTTTAACTTAAAACACAGGTAAAACTTTAAAAATATTCAGAGTAAACTCAATGATCTTTTTCCATTGATCTACCTTCCTATTGTCACCCTATTTTAATTGTTTCTTTATAAGTTTTAATATTTGGTAGGCCACATGAGTGCCCTTATTTCTCTAATTTTCTCTCTCAAATTTTATTGGCTAGTCTCATGCATTGATTCTTTCAAATGAACTTTCGAATTTTTTTTCAAGTTCAACAAAAAGTAAATGTCTACTTGAAACTGTATTATAATTAATTAAGATTAATTTGGGGAGAATTTACATCTATTCAATATTCTTTGTTCAGAAGGTCCTTTGACTTAGTTATTTCCTTTACTGGTCTTCTATTAGAATGTCTTTTTATTTATTCTAACCTTTAAAAAAGCCCTCTTTTTTTCCGCTCTCTTTCACAGCAATCTTATTGAAGTTGCCAGTGATCTCTTTTATTCAGTTCAGTGCGGTCACCTTATTTAATTGACCTGTCCTCAACATCTGTCCTGCTAATCATCCTCTCTTGAACTTGAGAACATGAAAAAATTAAACTGGTTTAATTTAATAACTGCTTATATTCATTCTTATTTTGTATTTCCGATATATAATTAGAAACTGTACTAGCAGATTCCTTCATAAGACTTGTTAACACTCTAAGTTTAAACTTTATATTAAATACAGTCTTTACCACTATTGCTTTACATTTTTTTCATAATTCACAATTGTTTTTTATTATATCAATTCAAATTTAGCTTAAAGATTGTCTAATTACTCCCAAGGAATTCAATGTCACTCTGGTTGTTTAGTTTATAACTAAGTAAAAAGTTATAAAATGAAGACCCTTGAAATAAATAATCATAACACTTGAAAAAACTATTAATACGAAGTTAAACTTTTAAAATCTTACCTTTCCACATAAATACTCTTGCTGGTTCCCAATGCATACAAGCTAGTCAGAATTCTATAACATGACACCTGTACATCTTCCACTAAGGAAAAAGAGAATCTCACTTAAAAAAAAAACATTTGTTGTCAATCCATTGTCCTGAGGAAGTTTAGGCTAAAAACAAATTCCATACTAAAGGCATACTAATATTTTTATATTTGAAAAAAAGCAGTATAACAACAGACACATAAAATGCAATTTAAAACCTTTTTTCTCAAAATTCTTTTCTTGGAGGAGCTGAAAGCATTCTAAAGCATTGTGCTCTGATTCTACAGACAGAATATCATCAGGAACAATCTCTTTAGAATTTTTCTTTAGGTATAAGAATAAAGGATTTCTTCAGGAATAAAACTAAGCACAAGAATATCTGGGAGGACAGGTTCATTTTGACTCCTGTTCCAAAGGTATATAAAGACTATCTTTTAACTCTCAAATGAACAATAATGAGAATGCTGGAGAATGGGACGTATCATTTATTTCTGAAAAGACCTGAAATTCAAGGCATAAATAAGTCACTGTTGTAGCTTTTAAAGCTAGAAAATCAAGTAAAACCTCTTAGATGATCTCTGGTCCGATTACCATGTTCAGCAGGCAAAGAAATCTAAGAACCTTGGATTTCTAATACCAACTCTGCTACCATTTCCCAGAGGACCCACCATAACATGAGTGGAGAAATCACCCTCACCCCCCATTTTTGCTTCTACATCCACATGGGGCTGTAAGTAATGTTCCCACTGGTACAAGTAGTGTCAATGTTGTGAAACTAGTCTTTGTGTTACTCCCTGATAAACACAGTGGTTTTACCCAGAGCTGTACTTCGCCTGGGAGACCTATAGCACTGAGCACTTGAGTGGGTTGGGTCTACAGCCAAGAACCACTTGACTGCTAGACAAGGGCTCACATCTTCTCTAATGTTCACATAGGCAGGAGAGCAGGAACTTAGCTCATGTGCTTCTTTTTTCCATGCCACCTTGGGCATTCTGTGGATATTTTTAATAACTACAGAATTCCAGACAAAAACATCTGATGAAATCCCCTATGAAAAGAGACTGAAACCTATAAACAAAATATATTTGAGCCACTCTAGTAGATCAGTTATTTAGACACAGACTTTGTCTCAGCAGTCTTCAAATTTATTGGTAGGAGAGCTTGTGGAACAGTCTGCATCGACTCAGAAATAATCAGAAAACATTTAATGCTGCAGGTCCTACAGCGAAACTGCATTAGAAAAATTCCATTGAAAGAGTAAACTTTGGAACTTGGATGTCGACAGTGTGGGCGTGGCTGTCCATAACCACTACCTCACTGGTTCCTTCTGTGAATCCATGTGGTTCAGGGATCTATCTCTATAAGAATGGTTTTGGTTTTGTAACTCAAATGTCAACCTTAAGTGTTCTAAAAAAACAAAACGAAACATTTGAACGTATAAGTAGCGTTTGAGTAACCTCCATCATGTGGCTGTACTATTTAGGTAACGAAACTCTAAGTAATAGATTTACATACATATTAGATCTTCTCCGAACTGATGCTGGCCAATATGCTCAAATAATGATGACAGCATTGGCAACAGTGCCACCGTGGTATAATTGATAATCTGAGTAACACCTTTGGGTTGGTTTCGGGTGTGGGTGAACTGGCCCTGCTTAAGATTCTCCATCGTTTTCTCCAGATCTTCTGCAGCATTGTCCAGGAACGCTCGGAGTGCACTTTTAACACTCTCCAGGCCAGTCTTCATCACAGTTCTAGGCAGTAAAGAAGGCACAGCTTAGAGCTTGTGAGAGAAGCATGTGAAATACAAATAAAACATGCTTCTATGTCGTGTTTGTGTGTCCATGACGACAGGGACCTCAATTTTTAAATCCACTTTCAAATAAGTCTTTCCTATATACTTGAAGTTAACAGCAATAGCACTCCATAAATGCGTAACCTTTCCTAAATGCCTTTGTAGTCAACTTACTTAGGACCTCGGAGCAAATGGCAGTTCTAATGTTTTACGTTTTCCATCTGTGGGCTCAAGTACTGACACTATTTACTTGATAACAAAACCCAGCTCCTGAACCAGTTTAGTTCATCCCAAATCCGACAAAACTAGAATGTTTTCTGAGGCAATGGGTGTGAAAGAAACATTTGATGCCTGCTAAACCAAATGTTACCGATACAGAATTTTTTTTTTACCTAAGGGTAACAATCAAATCTTTTCTAAATAAGCTCCGAAGGCTGAACTTTGTTCAGAATGACATACTAAAACCACTGTTTCTAGCAGAAAATGAAGGTATATGGTAGCACCTCCTTTCTGCATTTATTATACAAAACTCCTCAAATAAAATTTTAAACACAAAAATGGATAATCCAAGAGTATCATCAAATATTCTCTGTAGAAGACTTTCAGGAACTTTAATTTAGTTGTATCCTGGATAATAAGTAAATTAAATGCCTGGCGTAAAGGCTGAATCAATCATGCTAACCAAATTGGTTTTGTACTTGGATTTCTGGTCATTTTGATAGTAGAGAAGAGTAGAAAGTGCACAGACTTGGAATTGGTCTACTTCCACACTTACTATGCAATCTTAAGCTTCACTTTACCCATCTGTAAAATGAGAATAAAGCCTTCATATTTCCTATAAAGCTAAACGTTATTACAAATACGGAGCACAGCTACCATGCTTGAAACTAATAAGACCTCTGGAGTCGTGGCTCGTCATTTCTACCTCACATGATAACAGTCCCAATGCAACCCTCAATTACATACCTAGCTGCTACTGAACTTACTTAAAATTTAAATAACAATCTATATATGATCATAAAAATAATAAAATGCCGTTGTTACTGATTTACAAAAGATTTTCTTTTCACCTACACTAAAGTCTTTATTACAATTCCAAAGAATAAAGACACTAGGTTCTTCTTCTCCTTCCTACCTATCATTATTACACTCATTGATTTAGATAAAAATGTATCCATTCACCTTGCATCCAAAGTCTGACCCAAAATATGAAGACAGTTGACAATTGATGTTGCATCATTTCCTAAAGAGGAAACAAAAAGCTGTATAAATTGCCCTGAGAACTTCTCAGTGTTCTTCTTTTCTATTACCATTTGTGTCCCCAGAATTAGTCAAGGGCACAACTCAACAAGGATAACTCAATTCAAGAGATTTTTCAATATTCGGGTTGAAAATCATGCAGTTTTTCTGCTTAAAGGTGGTTATGCAAATGTAAGTAGAAAAGCAATAAAGCATGTCTCATCAAATAGCTGACATACTCAAGAAGCATTCAAAGCACTGCACCAGGCTAAAGGATTTTAACTGGATTCTTCAAATATATCCCCCTCCTCATACTAGCTCACCTTATTCTTAAATCATATTGTATGTCAACTTTTTAACTCAGCTGATAGCCTGTGTGAAACGAGGTACACTAAATGTCCAATACATTTAATTCCCTTTTAATTACCCCAAGTACGTCTGCTTTCTTATTGCATTCAACTCATTAAGATGAATTTAATTTTCCTGAATTCAATTGCATTAACATGAACTAATTTGCCTGAATGTTGTTGGTCTTCGGTGAAAAGTACCAAACTATCATGCAAAAAAGCATCAGAGGCTGAAGAACTTAAATGTTACTTATGAGATATTTGAAATGGGGGTGACTCTTCTTGAAAAGAAGATGAAACTCAGTCATTTTGACTGGCATATTTCATCACAAAGTACAGAAATACGAAGCATATAATTAATACATACATTTTACTTTGTGATAAAGATACAGATAAGAAAATGCAAATCCAAAGTAACAAGGTGATTTGACCACTCACAATATAATCTGACATGTATCACTTCCTCATTCCATACTTTCCTATCTGTAATATATACAGTCATTCCCTGGTCCTTAGTTAACAACTCCTATTTGAATGTGAGTTTTCAAAACAGTTGAGTTTGTTATATTCTTTATACACAAAAGCATCCTAAAATGAATGAACTAAATATACATGGAAGTTAATAACTGCCTTAGAATGTGGGCATACCAGTTTAGTGATACTGATGCAAATAAAAAAAATTAAATAAGGTATTCGTTCCTGAGACTCTTGAGTTCTTCCAGAGAATGTTCCATTAATCTCATGCTTTGAGTCTCAGAACTTCTGGGTAAGAATGAAGACAAAATTAGCAGAAAGGCAGAATTTGTCATGACCCTGTCTATTGACTGGTGGCAGTGCCAGAGCTTCTCCTGTAGCCCTTAGAAGTATTACTCATTTAATTATTCATTCACTCAACATATACACATTAAATACGAGGCACTCTTAAACTTCCTACAATAAGCAAAACAGAGTTCTCATGGTACTTGCATTTTAATGGGGGACATGGAAAATGAACTATTAAGCAAAAAAGAAATCAGCATGTAACAATATCAGGCCGCAGTAAAAATATACACAGCAGGGAATCGGGATTAGAGCAACTAGATAGAGTGATAGGGTAAGTGGTCATCAGGCCCTCCCCAAGAAGGTGGCATTTGAGCAGAGAATTGAATGACGTGAAGGAACCAACCATGCATATAACTGGGAGAAGGGCCCAGGTATGGAAACAGCACGTGCAGAGGCTCTAGGGCAGAAAATGAACCTCGTGGTCCAGGCAAGGAAGTCAAGGTGTCTGATGTGGGCTGATTCAGGGGAAAGAAGGAGAATGTAAGGTGGAGGGGAGGGAACCAGGTTCTAGAGCCTTGAAACCAGGCCAAGCACTTTGGTGTTTTGTTTGTTTGTTTTGGGTTTTTTTTTTTTTTTTTTTTTTTGAGTGCAATAGAAAGACAGTTAGGTTTTGAACAGGATGTGAGCCGATTTCTATTTTAAGAGGATGAATTCCACTATGCCACATTCTGGAAGGGCGAGAGTGGAAGCTAGTTAGGAAGCCACTGCCATAGTCTGGAACCAGGGGATTGATGATGGCGAATCTGGGCTAGGATACTAGCAATGAAGAAATTAAGAATATGTGTTAAGGTTTTGCTACGGGATTGCATGTTGGTGAGAGGGAGAGGAGACAAGGATGATTATTCGTGTGAGCAACTGTTTGTTGGGTGGTAGGATTCAGCGATGTGGAGAGAGCCCAAGAGGAGAGCAGAATGTTGAGGGAGGGGAGGGGGGAGGGCTGGGCGGTCTGCTTTCAACAGGTTAAGTGTGACGGGCCTATTCATCTCAGGTAGAGATGTGGAACAGGCAACTGATACAAAAATCCGGGGTGCAGAGGTGAGATCTGAGTTGGAGCTGTAAACTTAGGCCTCATAAGAATATGGATAATTTTTTAAATCTTGGGCCTGAATGAAATTAGCCAGCATGAACATAAATACAGAAGCAAAAAGTTCCCAGTCTCCAATGTTTGGAGGTAAAAAAGATAAGGAGGATGCAGCACAGAAAATGACAGAGGGAAGGCCCAGGAGGAACAGCGCCTATAAGTCTCATGCCACCACATTCAGCACCAACTCAGAGAGGCTGGTCCCTCACTCTCTTCCTAAAACGCACATTTACTGTCTCTTCACATAGATTATCAGTGTCTGTCCTTCGTACTGAGCCTACCCATGCCTTTTTCCAAAAGGAGGCTCGGGGTACTTTAAACCTCCACTCGTGTAAGCTCCTGAGGTGTGATTTTTGTTTGCTGTGCTCCCTGATGTGGCCATGCACCTCACACAGTGCCTGACACACAGCAGGCGCTCAATTAAATACTTGTGGGATGTGAGGAAGAAGAGGGAGAAAGGGCGTCAGTGACCAGACAAGCTCTGTGGGTCAAGTGAACATGTGTATTGTGAACATGAGATTCCTGTGATTGTTAAAGCTCTATCAGTCTACACACCAGATCAAACATAGTACAGCTTTAAACAGAAATATCTCATTGTAAAAAGATGGTGGGGAAAGGACCCTAAGGGATGCAGAAACAGTATTAACTGAAGCTTCAGCATTTGAATGTATGGACCAGCAAAAGTATCAATTTTATTGGCATGTATAAATGCCTAAACTAATGGTCACTTTTGAAGAAAGAAAGTATGTAGTAAGGCTTTAAATAAAATAGCAACCTGGATACGGTCCTTCTGAAGGCTATCCAATCACCATAACCTGGAATGTCAGTCACGCTATTAGTAAGAACAGGAAGGGCTAGACAAAGGGTAGTAAGATGGTAAAATTTTAAGGTGATGATTGGAATTTTATGTACTTAACTATATATAATTTTGTAACTGCTCTGAGCAGTACAAAAACCAAACATTTGATACCTTCAACTCAATTTTTTCAAGGTTCAAGCTACTTCTTTTGCCTTCAAACACAACTCTTATGATCTCTAAACACTTAGGGAGACACATAGATTGCCTATTTATCTTCAATATTGTCTCTTTGCATCAGTGCGTGTGTGTGTATGTGTGTGTTTATAAGCATAAAAGGTACAAAATTAAAATCACAGCTCCTACCTAAATCTAATAACAACATACAGCAAGTATTGGGTTTTAAAAACATTGTTACCAACTCTCACAAAATATACAACTCTCTAAGTAATAAAAATAACAAAGCTAAAGCTGTTAGAGTTAAAATAAACTTTTTGTATTTTAATCCCCCACTGTTTTGTGGTGTTTAATATAAGGTTTCTATAATTCAGGAGCTTTCAATGTTATAGAAATTTGATGTACCACGTACCACTTCTGTTTTATAATCTGATATACTGAAAATTCTCAGAATGTTGACTTTCTCTCTTTTGGAAAAATAGTAAC
Organism: Hippopotamus amphibius kiboko; assembly: GCF_030028045.1. NCBI lineage: Eukaryota > Metazoa > Chordata > Mammalia > Artiodactyla > Hippopotamidae > Hippopotamus > Hippopotamus amphibius. The sequence continues at coordinate 85,551,974 of NC_080190.1, read as the reverse complement.
AGTCATTCTAATTTTTATTCTTCTTTATTTTTCTAACATGGCTCTTGATACAATATCTCATCATATTCTCTTCTTTGAAGAAATGACTCTCAGAAAAATCCTTATTAATAACGTGAAATACAATTATGCTAGAAGGTACAAATTTCTCTCAAAATTATGAGATAGAAGTTAAAGCGTGCCAAAGATTTTATTACTTCTGAAGCCAGTGATATTGAAAATAATAAAATTACTGAGTCTCTAACTTGGTGAGAAGTTTCAGTTAAACTGAGAATATATATCACACATTCTACTCATTGTCTTAAAGTCGGGAAATTCTCTCAGAGTGATATATTGAAACGAAAAAAGTATCTCTCTAACACTATCTTTTGACATTACTTTCAGTATAGGTGTCTGAGTCTGATATTTACCCTCTATAAGAATCAGGTTGTTTTTTACATAGAAAGTCTAATCCACGAGACTCTTGCCTTTATCATGCCTACTATCATAAAACTACAGAATCTTTAAATCAGATAAGACCTTGAGGGTCTTCTAGTGATGAATATTATCCTCAAAATAGGTAACCAACAAGGACCTACTGCAGAGCACAGAGCACTCTGCTCAATATTCTGTAAGAATCTGAAAAAGAATAGATACATGTGTACGTATAACTGAATCAGTTTGCCATACACCTGAAACTAACACAACATTGTTAATCATCTATACTCCAATGTAAGATAAAAATTTTAAAAACGTAGCAGATTGTGCTACTTTTTAAATTTAATTTAAACCATTAAATTCTCAGTGTAATGACACATTCAGTTCTTCCATAGGAACGATCCTCAAGGATTCTTAATGCTCTAAATGACTTTCCTTTCATCACATGTGTCCTATTAAACAAACACAAGCACAATCTGATCCCTTTTAGGGATAATATATACAGTCGTACCTCAGTATCTGCAGAGGATTGGTTCCAAGACCCTCCTCCAACACCAAAAATCCAGGGATGCTCGAGTGCCTTGTATAAAATGGTGTAGTATTCACATATAACCTACACGCATCCTCCTTTATACTTAAAGTCATCTCTAGATTACTTAAAATGCGTACTGCAATGTAAATACTATACACACATTTGTTAAGGCATGGTGAATTCAAGTGCTGCTTTTTGGAACCCTCTGGAATCATTATTTTTTGAATATTTTTGATCCCCGATTGGTTGAATCCACGGATGCAGAGCCTGCGGACATGGAGGGATGACTACGCTAATTTTCTAATACCTCCTGACACGAGATAGCTCCTCATTTACATACATGAATGGGCTTGGGGGTGGGGAATAACAGAAGGATCAACATAAACTTAATCCACTAATTATTTAATCAGGGAGCCATACCAACTGATAGAATTCACTGTATTACTTTACATACTACTAAGACGCTTTTAAAATTCACGTTAAGATTTAGGCACCAGTTTAAATCCTTCATACTCACCTAGAGGAAAAAAACAAATATTCTAACAAGACCTATTGTTTCATTTAAGTACATGATAATACTTGTCCAATATTCCTGAAGCTAACGCTGGAGCTGTATCAATGATGTGAATTGTTGAGTTCGAGGGTCACCGAGGTCAACCAGAAGGAATAATTGGAGTCTGATGCTCAAAATGTTGCAAAATGCTTGCTTTATGCCAGGTTTTCCTAGAAATCTGTCTGTCATCAAATCTGGAAATTCTCCAGTAAATCTGGGGACTCTCTGGACAATTAACTGTCTTGCTAATTCGTCAAAGACTCACCAGAAAACGGGAAAGTAGAAAAGGCCTCTAAATGATAACTATTTTGTGCCAGCCTTCTCAAACAGTTCCCCAAACTGAAAGGCTCATTGTTGGTGGACTTTCATGGTTGTCTGAAGAGTCACTAATCCTTTGCTACTTCCTTTTCTATGTAAGTGCCCTAAGTGTTCTCATGGACTGCTTAAGGAATTTTTTAAAAATGTGATTGTCATAAATTATGAGGTAAGTGGTTATTAGATTTTTCTTAATAATCTCAAGGAAAAAAGTGTTAAGTCTGGGTCATTCATGAATGTAAGAAAATTCCAAATTGATAGCGCTTATCTCACTGTCATACGCATCTGCTCGCCTCTCTACTCTTTAGACTGTGGGCTTCTTAAAGGTAGGATTCATTCAGTCATCAGATATTTATAAAACAGCCACTATGTGCCAGACTTCCTGCTGGGCTCGGAGGATACAACAATAAGCCCTCAAAGAGCTGAGTTTTGTGCCAGAGAGAGAAGTTAATCTAGTAACATCATCCGTGAGATGAAGGAAATGGATGCAGAGCTAAGAGAATGTTATGATACTAGAAGGAAAGAGTATAATCAGAGAGGTCAGGGATGATCTTCCTGAGAGAATACTATTTGGGTTGAAATCTAAAGGATGAGTAGTTAACTCCAGGACAGGTGTGAGGGACTGGAGAGGGGAGTCTGAGGCAAGGGATCAAACTTCAGTCAGTAATTACAGCACGTGCAAAGGCCCTGGGCAGAAAGGAATACAACACTTTCAAGAAGCTGAGACATTGAGGAGGGAGCAAGAACTTGCTGGGAAACGAGGATGCAGGAGTACACAGTACGTGGGGGGCAGACTATCAAACACTATGTGGCCAGAAGAAGAATTCTGATCTTTACTCAGTGATTTGAAAGGCTCAGGGTGTGTGTGTGTGTGTGTGCGCACGCGCACGCGCGGGCGCAGGGGTGGAGCACAGCTTAGAAGGGTCAGAGGGGATTCTGAGAGAAGGGTTAGCATGTCCTTGGAGGCGTACGTGTAAAAGACACCTGCAGATTGGCCTGGGGTGGCAGTAGTGGGGAGGTAAACAAATCTCCATTTCTCTATCCTCCCTGGATACAAGAATGCCTCACATGCAGCAGACACACAAATAGTTATTGAATGCACAAAATGAATGTCATGAAGGCATTCGATTTATTTTCACGTGTGAAATGAAAGCCGTTAAGATGTCTTAATATACATATACCAGTGCCACCATCACTATCCCTGCTGAAGCTCTGGTTACCAGATTCTCTTTCCTCTAAAAATGACTGCAAGTCTAAAATAAGCTCTAATAGTAGGACGTATATATTTTCTAAATGCCTTAAAATGAGGCAGTTAGAGAGTCAGAATTTCCACTTAGCATAAGTGGGGGAAAATGGTGGGATTAAAGCAGTATTTCATTAGTCAACAATGCGTCCTTGAAAATGGCAAGTGGGATCCTTATTCCTTGTCAACCTGCCTGGGTCTTACCCTGTCCTGATTTTCCACAATACAAGCGTGCATCAACTTGTAATCATTAGGAAGCATTTCAGAAGTCAAAGGGAAGCCTATATCTAAAAGAGATGCTATTTTACTTACTATTTTTTCCATAAAGTATTTTGAGACATCGGAACGACTGTCCTGTAGGGGATATGGCTTATTCTCTTTTTTAAACCCTACATTTTCTACGCTAAAATGAAATGGCTTAAACACCTTCGAAAGAATAAATGAGGCATAAAAACATGACTCCTCTCTTTAATTCTTAGCGTGCTTCACGGTATAGAAAATATTTTAAAGTAGATAAAAGATAGACATAAATGTAGAAGTTCAAATTTCGGGAATCCTCACATTATATATCAGAAAAATTTCTGAACTAGCTATGAGGTTTGGAGACACAGCTACACTCTGGCAACCGCCCTGAAATAAATATTCCACTACTGAGCAAACTAAGCTCCCCACAAGTACCACCACCAGGATCAGAGTTTTGTCTTCTGGTTTATTTTAATGTTTCTGTCTTGAATCCAATCCCACCTTCCTGACATGTTTCATGCTAATGTATCTCTTTCTATATTTTTGCTCCTTGACACGAAGCCCAAGTATTTCTTTGTTAACCTCAACTTTCACTTCTGTCTTACTTTATTCTTAGGTTAGGTCATGAAACAATTTTTTGAAGAACAGAAAAAATGTTTTGATCATCAGTTCATGTTTGCCAGAATAGAGAAAAAAATACAATGTGAAGATAGGGTGAAAGAAAAAATAAGAGATTAATATGTCCATATATTTACAAAAGACCACAGTATATATGCTGTTAGGTCTCTCTCTCTCTCTCTTTAGGAAAATCCACAATGGTATAATCGATATATCAAGAAGTGGATTACAGCACTTCTGCTTCGATCTGGAAATGGCTAGATTATAAAGATTTCATGGTGCATGTACTTTATATAGCCAAGTCCCGGTTTAGTTTGTATGTAATTTGATTTATTGAAATAAAATCTGTACAAAGAAGACTGAGAATACCTTAGATTTGAAAGCTGTACTGTTACAGTTTACATAGTACTTCCACATTCATCATGTCATATGAGATTTTATACATGCGATAGATCTCTAAAGTTAGTAATTATTTTAATCTAGTTTAAAAGTGAAAACAAAAACAAAAGCAAAGGTTCAGAGAAGTTAAGTCCCTTGTCCAAATCATTCAGCTGGTTTAGTTACAAATAGAGGGCTTACATGTAGGTTTTCTGATTCAAAGCTCATTTTTCTGTCTAGGACATCATATTAACATCTAAAACCAAGCTATACCTGTAACATAGAAACTTTACATGTCTAAGACTTAACATACGAACACTTTGACAAGTCTGTATTAGAGCATGTTTGATTAATAAAGGCTTCTTGAAGTTTGTACTGTTTTACAGGCAAACGCCAAAGCAAATTTGAAACAATAATAACAAGACACTAAAATAATGTAAAGAATGCATTAAAATATGCTTTTGAGATAAAGATACATAGTAGCTCTCCAATAAATTCCTGTTAAAAATAAAAACAATAGTATTTAAAGGTAAAGGGATTTCATACACAATGCCTAAATGAGGTATAAGAATCACGGAGAGATGGAATCAATGAATGTTAAAACCCAGTTCTTCTCCACTGATTGCTACGGCAAGTTATATTATGCAGTTATCTTCAACTACTGAACATTTAATATATTCAGAGGGAAAAGAAAAGAGATTAAACAACAGGCAAAATTAACACATGGCAATGGAATTCTACATCAGTAGACCAGCAGATTAGTTTACAAATAGTTCCTTTGCAGAGGGCTGTAAATTACAAAACGGCACAAGGCAGCTTCTGAAATGCTGAAAATGGTCTATGTCTTGACCTGAGAAAATGGGCAGATACATGTAAAATTTCATCAAACTATGTCGTCAAGCTGTTCTTAAGACTTGTGTACTCTGTTGTATATATGGAATACCTCAAAAAATTAAAAAAAAATGAAATTATAGCACAATATAACACAGGAAACCAAGAAGTTAAAATATGTAAGAAACTAGAGATAGCACAAAACAAAGCATTATTACGTGGTCCCCATCAGAGCTAGATATAATTAGTTCTCTCCGACAGATCGAAAAGTTTTGAATCCACAGTTATTATGAGAAGGTTAAAGAGTACAAGAAAGCGCTGTCTGAATAATTTTCATAGAAATTTTTCTATGCTGAAGAGAAGTCAAATAAAGCCAGTCAACTGGAGATCATTCTGAAGACAATCTCCCCATTAATTTTGGATAACTGGAACATTAACGCAATTCTCAGGCAACTTATGGGAAATATATCTTAAAAGCACCCAAATATTGGATATAACAATATTAGAAACCAAATACAGCATTAAGTAATCATATCCAGAAACTATCATTTCTCAAAAAATATAAAGAAGGTAAAAGTTATTTGCATATATATACACATACACACACGTTCACGTGCCTATTTCTCAGTTTATCCACTGTGGCCTTTACAGAAATGACTTAATGCTTAGGTTTTTCTGTGAATGGAACAGGACTTATAACATCTCAATGTTTTCTTACTGAAGTCACCCCAACGCTGTCTTAAAAACCTATAGAGCACTGGGCTAAAATTTGCCTTGGCAGTTTATGGAAGCAGATGCAGGAAATACAAATTCTGCCAACTGCTGTAAAGTCTTAAAGCCCCACAGCAAAGGGAGCCTGGGGAAAGTGAGTGACCGCCCTGCAAGGCTGTTTGAAAGCAGGTGTTTGGGAACATGAACTTCAGCTACGTGAATTCTCAGAAATGAACAAAAACTGATTACTGTGGGGTGAGGGGTGCTAGAAGAGTCACTTTTGCCATATCCAGGCCTCACTGTCTCTACTATGAAGCTCCGATGTCTGGAATACAGTTGACATGCAAATCTGTAGTCAAGAGCATTAAAAGAGTAAGCGCAGTTAAAGATTGTGGATGTATAACAGCTTGTTATTGAATCTATCAGAGATAACCAAACACAAATCCGGAGGCCCAGTTTTGCTTCACCCCTCTGAAATAAAACATGGCAGAAGCTGCCATTTTCATTCATTTGATCTTTAATAATATGACCTTTTGATTTTCAAGTGTGCTTTGGACTCGTATAGAAATTTACAGGCTTCAATTTCACCATAGGTGATGCTACTTATAAACAACCTTGAGGACCTTACCTTGGCCTACGACGGCCATGCATGCAGCCATGCAAACATGCATCCATGCAACATAGCAGCACACGACACAGTGCAGAAATGGCAAAGAAAACCAAGTGATGGCCATGCTCGTATTTGTTCACGGGTCTCCTTACCAAATAGTGAAATCCTATGCCTGACAAGAACTCCAAGTTTGCAGAATAGGCTGAAGACAAAAGAAAAACAAAAGAGAAAAGGGAAAAGGGGAAGGGAAGGTAGAAAAGACAGGGAGAAATTAAATTAAAATAAAATAAAACAAAAAAAAAAAAAAAAAAAGAAGAAGAAAAAAAAGAAAAATAAACAGCTGATATATGAGCCGGAAAAAAGCAACACGATGTCACGCAGAAAGAATCAATTCTCTGAGCAGAATGTGAAGTAAAGGTATTAAAGAAAGAGTCTTTGAGTGCATATCTTTAACAAACATGGTTAAAAAAGCACATATTATAAGTAAAGGAACCAAAAAAAAAATTGAAAGCAAAGCTAATTAATATAAAAGCAATCTATATGAACCCCACAAGAATATAACTACTAGAAAACCACAAGGAAAAAACTTTAATTTTATCTGCCCCAAAGTACTACTGAAGTTCTAGAAAATTGTTTTTGTTTGTTATGGACATTATTTAACAATGGAAGTACGGTGCTTTGGGCATAAAATGTTACTTTCAGTTTCAGTATGTTTTATCATTTGAACTCTCCTTCTCCCTGACCTTGACCACACGCCTTACACATATACCAAAGCATCCAGTGAATTTGAACACAAGGAACTAGAGAGAACTGAAACAACTGATAATCGGTCAGAGAAAAAAATTACAGATGTTATAACTTAAAGGGCTTCTAACGCTAATATGTGAGTTGAACGTATATCTCTCCTAGAGCGCGTTCCCAGGTCTCCGTGTCCTTCCCGGTGATCACCAATGGGAGAGTCCAAAAACGGGTCCCAGCCTCCAAACATGACAGCACTGGTATGCACTAACACTGGATCGGAACCCAGAACCTGGGCAATACCTGTTCCTGTCCTGCCTTGTCTGTCACCGGGCCTCAGTCTGGTGGCTTTCTTCCTGCATCCTATTTTCAGGAATACCTTCCATTCACTGCCACGCTACCATCCCTCTAAACATCCCTCAGGATTCAGCTCAGGACACATTCACTCCAAGAAGCCTTTTATAACACCGGGTGCACCTCACCACTCCCAACCCTCCCAGCCAGGGGTCATCTGCAAATACCTACCGTGACACTTAACCTCCCATATGACAACATCTACCCAACACTCTTCTGAACCCTCAGACAGCACAGCACTCCAAGTCAGAACCTACCAAAGCTCTAACCTTGAAAATTCATTTGTACAGCACCACTCACACTCAGTTCGACTTTCCCAATCATGATAACAGCTGTGTCCTCACTGCCCCATCCTCCCTCGCAAAGCTTTCCCATCACCAGCAGTGTGCAGACGTACACTTGTCAGGACTGTGATACAGGCTATGCCACAGGGTACAATGATGGCAGCTGCTCATGGCAGGACGGGAGGAGGAGAGAACCGCCTCTGTGATGCTGACCACTTTCCTTACAGTCGGTTTTGGCCATCATTTCTCACTTCAGTAACAATGTGAAATGATGCACTGGTGAAAATTAATTATACAGGACATGAGGTAGCTCTTCCAAGGAAACATTGATCTGCAAGTGGTTAAGTGACTTCTAGGTCTTAGGGGCTCTCTTACCAGTGCTAATTTTTTTTTTCAAATAATGATCTATTCAAGTAGATGTCAGATATAAGATTAGACATTAGCCCTTGTGTGCCATTATTTATCTTTAGGCTGTAATTGAAATGAACAAAGACAATAAAACAAAGGCAACTTTCTGCAGGTACCTCATTCACTGAGCTTTATGTGTGTTAAGTTAACAAGGATCTGTCTCCACGTAAAGAGAGGGATTACATCTTACAATTGTACACATTTTGGATTCTTGGAATCTGGTCTATTTTAAGCGATATCTTTTACCTCTTACTCACAGACGCTCTCTAGTATCCAGAGTGAAACATTCTGCAGTGATATTGAATTTATAATCCTAGGATTAGGTCCTGAACCTATACATTTGAATTATGAATTTGTAATCCTAGGATTATGTTTTAATCTAGACCCAGGGTGTTTTGTGGTGATGGAAAACAGAATCACTCTGCATCCTGAGCACATTTATTTCTGAGAATCTCTCTGAGAAAAATGACTTCTCATGCTACCAGCTGCTTCCTAACCCTAGGTGTTCCTAACGAGTAACAGATGTGACACCAGACACATACAGATATACAGAAAGCTAGATCCTCAAAAAAGACCAATCGTCTCTCTCTCCCTCCCTGTGCCATCCTTTCAGTGCTTCTGTGCAGCCTCTGAGGTTTGATTATTATAAACTTTGGCCGATAGTTTCTCTAAAAATATTTTCCATAATCCCGTTATCCCCTTTCTCTATATCCCTTCATTATTAACATTCTTGAGAATTCATGATGCGTCTGCAGTTTCCTCCCTGACTCACTGCCTTGGGAGTTTGCTTTCCACCTCATCACTCTCCTGAAAATGTTCTCTTGAAGTTCTCAATACCCTCTAAGCAGCAGATTTAATAACCTCCTTTTCAGTCTCCATCCTGGAGAGCTCTCCAGTGTACCTGGCATCATTAACTACTTAAATCTGTGAAACTCTGGTTTCTGTTTTACAGCACTATTTCCCACTTCCTCTCTAACTAATTGTTCTCTCTATTCTTCAAAGACCCACTTCTGAAAACCCTAGAAGTGTAATAATTCTCCAAGTTTTGGTATTCAGATCTTTTGGCTTCTATGCGATTCTCCCTTAGTTTCATCTGCTTTCAGAGCTTCGAGCATTCCATGGGTATAGATAATCCCCAAATACGTCATTTCCTGCCCTGAAGTCTCCAACACCAAACACCTACTTTCCGCTTTCTGCTGGATATCTCCAGCTGAATGACCTCTTTGTACTTTAACCTTCCATAAATACCTCTTTAACCAAATTTAAACTCTTCTTCTCAAAACTAGTTCTCCTGAATCTTCTTGTTTCCGCGAGTGACACCAAGATTGTTCCATCCACTCAACACTGAAACTTCAGCTGCAGGTTGGCCGCCTCCTTCCTACTTGCCATAGGACTTATTACGGAGGGATGCTGCTTTTCCCTCTTCCGAGTCTCTCACACGCAGCCCCTCCCTGTGTTTACATCCCCTCTGCATTCCTGCACTTTATACTTGGCTCATTTACACTCATCACAATGTAGCATAACGCATGCCTAGCTCTGTATGTATGTGTCTACTCAGCTGTCTTCTAAGTCCCTTAAAGTTAGCAGCTGTGCCGTTGTATGTGTGTTTTTATCCTCAGACCTTGGACTGCGCCTTGTACTCGGCGGGCATTCAGAATACTTGCTGAACAAACCCACGGGTAGTACCACCTACTGGAACCAGCACGTCTGTTATAATCGCCGGCAGCCCTGCCACAGCTCTTAACGCCTGCCGTGGCCTCCCAGCCACGCTGCTCTCATCAGTCCCACTTTTGCTGCCAGACTGTCCTCAGTCTTCCATTTAAAAAGTGTCAATGGCTTCTTAGTGCTAACGAACTAAGTTGAAAGACAAAAAAAACGAATTAAAAAAAGTACAAAAAAAAAAGATATTTTATTCTGGCAGTGACTATCAATTACAGTGTCTCATCATGAACCCACATACCCTACGTTTCTCCCCAATGACCAGCTTCTACGCTTTATAGTGTTGTCTAGAAAATATACCCTTTCCTTAATCTCTGACCTACATAGTTTTTACGATCAACTTTGAATGTCATGACTTCCATAACTCTCCAGCCCATCCACACCCATCCAAGGGGTTCTTACTGCACTGAAACCTACAGCACGGTTCAGCTTTCTGCTATTGGGACAAGATTTATTCCCACAAACTAAGCCACTGCCACGTATACTCCTGGAGTGCAGACAACCCGTCTAACTCACCTGTGTGGACAGGAGAGTACTGACTTTAGACAGGCAATGCTCAGTACATAATTTCTAGTACCAGGAGGTATCTAAACAATGAATGGGAACAACCTGGTTTTAACTATGGAGAACTTAATTTAGACCCCGTAACTACTGCTACACACAACCCATAAACGGCAATGCTCATTGTGGGTGTGAAGGTCCGCTCGTTTATTCACAGCAGAAGGCCCAGTTTTGCTTTTTACCCGTTTTATTCTATTTTTTACCTATTTTACTCACTGAAGAAATATTTAACGAAGGTAGTAAGAAATCAGAGGTTAACAAATTTTAGTGATTCCATTTCAACGTGGCAAAAAAATCAGTTTTTGTTAATGTGATAGTGATTGTTGGTTGTTCTAAAACATATCTTTATGATTATTAAAGTAAGATTTTTTTCATTTTAAAAACTTGGAAAACACATAAAAATAGTAATGTAACATCACAATGCACAACCTAAACAAAACAACCATTAATATAAAATTTACCCCTTACCAGTACTTCTCTATACATAAAAATTTAGGTTTTCTAAAAAAATCTGGATCAATACTATTTGAACATATATTTTATTTCTTAAATGATAATTTTCCTAAGTTATCATATATTTGTATCCGTCATCCTGTTAATGACTGGACAACATGCCCCATAATTTATCTATCATCATCTTACTCATTTTTCAACTCTGATTTTTTTTCTCTCTGAGGTTAAATTTTGTCTCTGTTTGACATTAAAGTACTGTGAAGAAATCAGTTACTTCTGTTATTATGTCTCTCCTTCTGTGTGTTAGAATTTTAACGGTACGCATTTCCTTTTTCGGAAATGCTAGTAGGAGAAGTAGAACTTACCAACCCTCTTTCCAAGAGGTAAAGAAAAAACTGAAGATGAAATGATTAAAAACTGGGGCAGTGTTATTAGCGTAAGGCCCCAAACCTGTATCAGCGGTGGCTAGCACAGAATCGTGATGTTCTGATTTATTCTATGAGGGATACAGTGGAAGGAAAATTAGTTACTTCTGTAGTTAGTGAATAGTTCTTTGAGGAAGACTCAAAATTGAACAAAACATAATAAAAGGGGAAGGGAAAGAGCAGAATTTGCACTTTTTTTTCTTTTTTTGGTATTTTCCCCCTATATTCTCCAACTGTATTTTCTCCTGATTTATATAATTGAGTGTCATTAAATTAACAACACCCACCAGGAACAAAGTTTCTGTTACCGAAGGCTAACTGGCCAGGGACATCTAGGAGATTCTGCAGTAGCCTTGGTTCCACCGCGTTTACTGGTAACCTGGTGCCCTGGTGTTTTCCAGCTACTGTGCGGACTCCCAGCCACAGGGGAACACTGGGCAGTGGTGTGGCTGAGCATGCGTGTGAAATGAGGAGGGATGGGTTCCTCTCTCCTAGGGAAGGCAGAAAGATGCCCAGGCCAGAGTGGGGAAAGGGAGGAGATTTACATCTTGGAAAGTAGCTCTTCCTTCCCTTTCCTTCAGGTAACAGAGTTGGTGGAAACAAAGTAAGTCATCAGCATGGATTCTCTGTTGTTTTAACTGTCATCCATTTTATCAGCTTCACAGGAAGCTTATTATTTGAAGAAGTTTGCAAACATTTTTAATGCTGTTGCAATCTTACATCACATGATTGGCTACCTACTGGTGGGTAAAATAAACAGTAAACTGGGGTAAAGAGAGGAGCTTAAAATCCCACCCCCAAGTGCTTCACACAGCAGGAATCTTATTTCTTCTTTACCCTCTGGTGACAGTCTATGTTCAATCTCATTTCACCCTGTCCAATGGGCTGCTACTGCACGGCCATTCAGAATATCATGAAAGTCAAGTCCATGCTGTATATCTAATGCTGCTCTAAAAAAAAAGTCTTAAGGGAAAAAAAAAGAGATTTGTTTTCCCAGCAAGCCACTGATGACAGATGCATAGGTACTGTGAGATAATAAATGCTTATTCTTTTAAGATGTTAAACTTGTATAATACTGCTAAACAGCAATAGATAACTAAAAAAAAAAAGTCAAGGCCAAGGAAAGCCTGTATTCTGCTTTATAGAGGGTACTCATTTTTACAGAATTTTTTTTTCAAATATAATCTAAAAGCTTGGTATGGACTCTGGTGCAATATAATATGGAAGCAGCCTTTCTCAGTAATTGATTCTCATGTATACTAAGTTCTGGAAGAATTTTGAGGACTCAGACTTGAAATCCCCAGCAGAATCACAAATAAATCGGAGAAGAATACTTGGGTTTAAATAGCAATGAGAAAGCACCGCTAGGATGCTGGCTTGAGTGGTGTGAGGGGAACTCTTCAGAAAGTACATATGTTTATTTTATTCCAAGATTGGTCACTGTTTTTTCTTTTGTTAATTTAAAATGATAATTTCTGTAAATGAGATTCTGTCCTCCTAAAAATACAGGCTGGCAAAAATATTAGATTTGAACAAATCTTCAGGAAACCAACATTAAAAGCATCACTTAGCAAAAAATAACGAATACACTGATGCATCTCCAACCTCTACCTGTGGATTCTGTATTAGGCATTTTACTCCTTCTACTCAGCAGCACATTTAGCAGTAAAATATAACAAAACTCAACACCTACAACACAGGTATTAACTTGCCATCCTGCTCGTATTGTTTGATTCCAAGGGGCCAGTGGCCGGGGAAGACAGGTGGGCACTCTTTGCATGCTCCCACTTCAAGGTCCTGAGATGTTCTTTCTCAAATACAAATACATTTAACTCAAACAATAGCTTTTATTTTGGTACAGCTGTTTACCTAGTCACCATTTCTTTCTCTTTGTTTGAAGCATGTCCTCCGGAACAGAGAGGCCTGCTTGCTGCAGATAAGAAGTATAAACGATGGTTTTTGAAATACTGATCAATTAAAGGAAGAACGACCTGAAAGAAAGGAAAAGAAAACAGATCTACACAGTGGAATCTTTCAGGGGATGAATGAATGCTGAGTCTTTGGAGCAGGAGAATATTTCTGTCCACATGCAATAAGTCCCCAGTATCCACAGGCATGCCAGTTCACACCACTGCAGGGTATGACTTTCGTAAGTTTCACTCTGCTGTCTGGAGTCCCTGTGTGTATGTGTGTGGGGGCGGGGGGGGGGGGGGAGGCAGGGCTTACTTATAAAAAACACACCAAATCTTCAGTGGTTTGAAATTAGTCTCAATGTTTTCTCAAAATGAAACAGTCTTAATAGTTTCACAAAATGCAGCTCAGTGCCCGAAATGTTCAAAAATAATCAGTGACGACCGTCTATTCAGTCTCTACTATGTCTGAGGACTGTAACTGATATGCTGTCATTTCATGTGTCCCAGTAACCACTCTGGATGGCAAGTATGGCAGGTGTCATCCCTGCTTTCTAGGTATAAATAGCATCGACATATATACACGACCAAATGGAAAATAGCTAGTGGGAAGCTGCTGCATAACACAGGGAGATCAAGTCGATGATGGGTGATGACTTAGAGGGGTGGGCAAGGCAGTGTGGCAGGAGTCGCAGGAGGGAGGGGATATGGGGGTATATGTATAAATATAGCTGATTCACTTTGTTGTACAGCAGAAACTGGCACAACAGTGTAAAGCTATTATACTCCAATAAAGAGCTTAAAAAAAAGTTGAGATGTAGAAAGTGAATGATTTACTTGCAGTCACACTGCCACTTACCTACTTGCACAAAGTTCTTTTTACTGGGCCTCTGTCAAAGCCCGCCTCCCAATTCTGCACTCCAATCCTGCTGGCATTTGACCAATTCCTTCCCCTCTCCCGTCCACAGGCTTTGTACAAGCCATTCCCTCTGTCTGAAACACTCTTCTCACACCTACTCACTCCACCCCTCCTGCAGGCCTCCGTGCAGTAGCACTTTAACAGATAAGCCTCTGCTGGCCTGTCAACTAGATAAACTCCCCGTATCCTCTTCGAACATCATTTGCAATTTTATATTTTATATGTGTGATTTTGGGGTTAGCCTCTCTCCCTAAGCGTCTACAAGGCACGCAGGAGAAAGATACATTTCTGGGTTTGTTTCCCATTAAACGCCTCTCCTGGCCTCCATGACCACTGCTTGTTCTATTTCATTTACCACTGACTCATCAGTGCTTAGGAACTGGTTGCAAGCCTGCAGCAAGCATTAGATAAATATTTGTTGAATAAATCAATGAAAAAAGTAATAATAGCTGGCATTACCAGGATGTGTAAATACATTTTTTTCCCTACAAGGTAGTTACAGTATATCTTTCAGTAATAGGAATATACAAGTTTTCAGTGGTCTTCCTAGGAAATGGTGACATTGCCTGAACTTAGAGATTGGCACAAAATAGGTACTCAATAAATATGTGAATGAATGAATCACAGACCTGGTAGAAATTAAGCCACATTAGGTATCTGCAAACAAAATCACTAGGGGTGCTGAGCACACAGCCACTGCAATACAGGAACATATTTTAAACTTGTGGTTAGAGGCTGTGAATACAGCACCTCTGATCACTGGTTATCAAGGATGATTACATCCTAGTAGAATAGATCACCAGCAATGTGCAGCCCAGGACAGACTTCAGATGACTGATACAGATTCTGGGTGCAATACTGAGTGGAAAGAAAAGACAAGAGGAATCTCCCTTACAATAAAAGGGTACAATTCTGAAAACATATAATGGAAACCAAATATTATTCAATCAGAATAACATGTCATTTTGCAAATGACCTATAACCACCAAATGCAAGTACTTTGAAAGGAAATTGACGAAAATCATTAGGTCTTCAGGTTAACTAAAACATATTGTAAATAGGAGAGCTTCCCAAGGGCATTCTGTCTTTGTGATAGTGAATCTCTAGGATATAGTTTAACGCATGACACAGACGAGGCTCCAAGTAAACACTGAGTACGTGGATGGACCCAATGTGGAGATTTGCAACTCTTCATCTCCTTCCAATATTGGCTGAAATTTGCATACAGCAAATTTTTGATGAATTCGTATTAAATGGAATAAATAATAATCATAGGATATACACTAAATATGAACATCTGATCCTCTCTGAGCCTCAGTTTTCCTTTTCTGAGTAGGATTCAGGTACCACAATAAAGATTCTATAGTACAGGTTCTTATAACGTACCAATAAACTAACTCATGCTTTTCGTCTTTTTTTAACAAATATTCATCTAAAATTTTTAAATCAGAACAATATTCAGATGTTAGGAAATAGATGTTTCTCTTTTATGTCATTTGATAAAGCCAAAAAAGAGACTTTGAGTCAGACTTCATAGAGAACAAAGTCTTTTGAAAAATACGGTACGGAGAGCAGAGCGAGTTCAAGTATGACCAAAGGTGCCGGGAGAAAATTAATCCCACGATTCATGCAGTTGTTTTTGTGCCACAGAATATTTACTTAGAGTAGAATTCACATTTGTAGACAAGTGCATTCTCAAAGACGCAACGATCCAAAGAGGATATTTGGCAAACAAAAAGAATGAAGGAAAAACAAGACAGATTGTATACTGTACTTTAGCAAAGAACTTGATTTCTTGTTCATAAGGGAAATGTTCTCCTTTGCTTCTGCTGCCACCATCTGTAGACATGAAGAGTTTTTAGGTACACGTTGCACTTCAAACATTGCAAGATATTCACACCAAATGCTAAGTTTAGAACACATTGCTAACTGTGTTACCCCACTAAACTGAATACAAAAATATAAAGGTTAACTTCAGCAGTGTAATAAAAAAAAAAAAAGGATTGAAAATATACCCAAATCAAAACAAAAAAGTTCTTGAGACAGGCCATGCATGTGGTTATGAGTACAAACATACTGGTGTAGCTTTGAGATCTGATTGACATGTAGGGAGAAAACTGGAATAAAGTAAAAATCCCACATTTTTAGCAGTAAAATCCCACATTTTCTTTCATTAAGAAAGAAACTCACTGGGGTGAGAAAAATGAGTGGAAAATAAGTAAACCTAATTTGTTAGATTTTAACACTGGCCTCTAATAAAGATAGTTACTGCTTGGTGTGACTGAAAGTTAAAGCTTTTAATATTAATCTAAGAATGGAAAAATTGCAGGAAGCCAGCGTCTGTGATGAGAGATGGACCACAATTGTAATACTAGGTTTGAAAATTAACTTTCAGCTAAAGAAGAAAGTTCACTGGTGTCAAAAGATAATTTCCATAAAGCAAAGCAAAAGCCCTCAAATTTTCCCCATGGTGTAGACAATGACTGCACGGTTAAGAACTGATTGACCTAATGCATTTAGTTTAGAAGGTGGCTTTTCCTACCCGCCTCATGCATACAAAGGAGGTAGTAATAAACTATAATAACCATGATGATATGCAGAACAGATTGGAGAGCTAAGAATTTCAGAGTTGGAAATAAGGTTTTAGTAAAATTTGTAAGCAGAGCTTCCATATTTTATAAGAATCAAACTGACTTCCGCTTGAAAAAATTCTTTTGCAAACAGAAATGAAAACAATTTGAAATACGCTTTATGACATCTTAGACATAAATTCAAGATAATTTTGAGAGAACTTAGGTAATACTTTGTAAAATCAGACAGTGCTCTTCCCATGAATAAGTAAAAGAAAATAATGGCTTTCTAACACTTGCAAATTTCAATTTTTTTAGTCACTTTTGCGCTAATTCTCTCTCAAGCATATTATGCAAAATGGCTAGATCCACCCAAGGGACCTTCTCATATAGACATTATTAAGACAGAATTTTGTACCTATCTAAATCTGCTAATATTTCAAAAAATTAAATAGGAAATATATTTCCTTTCATTATACATTTTAACAAAAATGCCCCTGTAGAAAAATGTGAAAAGATTTGGCGAGAATGTGATCTGTGACATAATACAAAAATTAGAAAAAGGCATATGCATACTCTTACCATCACCATCAGTCTATGTTTAAGAATGAATATATTTAAGATGTGGTGCAAAGGCAAGAAAGTGAAAGATAAAAGAAAAAGGTATTATAGAAATTTTGGTTTGTGGTAATAATGAAAAACGAAAATGAAAATAAATGATTGTGCAGACAATTTCAACTTTGCTTGCTCCTCTTAACAGAGTTCTTGTACATAATTTGCCTTGCCAAAGCCACCTGAAAAAGGAACAGGTAACATCAGCAATTGTAAAAAAAAAACTAATTTTGTCGGGCGCTCTATTAATCTAACCTTATTTCTCCCCAGAATTCTGTTTAGAAGACCTTCTCTATCCTATAGAAAGAAAGAAACGTGTGAAGTGGGTGAATCTGCCCTGTTGTAAGCTTCTTAGCACTCCTTATACACAAACACTGTCCTAGGTGGTTTATTCAGAAACGTCAACATAACATGAACAAAGCCTAAACACGTCACCCTTCAAAGTTCTGTTTCTGCTATCCATACAGAGGCAAAAACTTTTTTCTTGTTCCCTTTCCAAATGATCACTCTTTTTTCCCTCTTCTCTTCTCTCTTGTCAAAAAGAAGGCTGGATCCCAGAGTTGCTACTCATTCAGATACTTCTAAATGTGGATGAGAAATGTCAACATCTAACTCTGTGCGTAAAAGCTTCAAAAATTCACCATGGCCTCATGCTTGTTCTTTGGTCAAATTTCATTCAGACTAATTTGGCTACTAGTCAGGATGACTATCATATTTTAAAAAAACATTGTTGGATGAGTTACAAAGAGATGGCATAATATAGATTAGTTTGTATAATTGGCCTTTATGAAAAAGATGGTTAAGGGAGCAAATATATAGCATTTGTACTGTTGCTAAAGAGCAGGTGGAAAGAGACGGAGGTTCTTTAAGGGAACAAAGCTCCAGTAGAAAATCTCTAATCACATTTTGGATCCAGGGGCCAGGAACAAGAAAATACCACAGTTCGAATTTCTATAAACCTGAATCTGATGCCGTGCTGAAAATGAAGTATAAATTCTAAGAAAACAGCAGCCAAAAGAGCCCTGGGTTAGGAGGGGTTTGTTGCTGATGTGTTGCTCAGGGATTTAGGACTATGGGCCCCAAGGAAAGGGGCTCATACACAGAAAGAATGAAGGTTAAAAAACCAAAACAAAGACAGAAAGAGAACCTTAAAAGTGGAAAAGAAAGTAAGAAAATCACCGTCAGCAGAGCACACTGTGTTTCAAAAAGGACCAAACTCTACGTCTTTATATCTTCATACCAACCAGTGGTTGGAAGGGGATATGACACAAAGATGAGTAACTGACAACTTGAATTTTAATTCAACAATGCTGAGGACAAACACGAAATAAGAGAAGTGAGACGAGGCTGTCTTGACGCTCTGCTCTGAATCTTAGATTTAAAATAAGGAGTTCTTTTTGTATTAAACGGCACTGAGTCAGATGGGGAAGAGGTTTTTCCTTTTACTCTAAGAAGATAATTAAGTATTCTGCATTGCAGATACTCTACTATAAATGTGTAACCCTGCAAAGGCTAAACTCAAGGCCTTTACCTTGCCTGGAAATTTGGGGAATCCATAGAGTTTTAGTTTAGTTTTTTTTTTTTTTTTTTTTTTTAAGAGCAGAGAAATTAATTTCACAAGGAAAGATTTAACTGCCCCTTAAAATCTGATGTCCATCCAGTCAGTGTATCTTTCAAAATGAAAACTCAATGCCGATAAACATTTTAAGGAGAAAAGAATTACATGTTAGATTTCTTTTTAGAGTTCTCAAAATTTACCCTTCCTTAAAAATGAGTTTGCCTGTTGACTTGTAGACTCAAATTAGTATCAGGATGGACAGAAGGTGTTTATACCATCAGGCTGCAGACCACAAGCATTCCAGTAGCCTATGCTCTTCTCTACCCTGATGTTGTACATGTTAAGAACAGCAAACACTGAGCTGTTCGTAACAGGACTATGGTACCTACCAAACTCCAGTATGTACTGATGGGCTTCATCCACATAGCGAATGAGCTGCTGAAGGAAACTATAGGCAAATCGTTTCTCAATAGAAGGTGTGTCCAATTCCAGGTCCTTGAATCCTCTAGAACAGCAAAAAGGAAAAATAGCAACCAACATCTACAAAGACTAGTAGAAGGTAAGGTAAGAACAAAATATATTTTCTTAAATATTTATACATAGAGAGGTATATTTAACATTTTACATATAGCAATATCCATATATATATACACACAGACACACAGATATAGATAAATTTGGAGGGTTAGCGAATATTCTCGTAGCTAAAAACAAAAATGAGATTTAATTTATAAGGAATACTTTGCATCTGATATAAAACTGTACTAAGTAACTATTACTATGTAGTAAAATGTTGCATTTAAAAAAATAGTGTGTCATGTTGGCCTAGGGATTTTGCCTAAATGGTACATGGGGACAACATAAGAAGCATAAGGAATTCAATTATGCAGCAAAACCACTAAGGGCATTAATGTTTCTGATGTAAAATTTGAACATACTAAATAGTGGCTCTAAGATTTAGAGAGATCACCGAGTTCATTTTCAGCATTAAATCTGATAGAGATATTTAAATATTCAGCCTTATAACAACAAATGTGTAACTGGAGTAGAGGTGCTTTTACCTGGATACAGCATAGCCATTGATCTGCAGGAACTTGAGGATGTCCTGTGCTTTTTCCCGGTCCTTGGCTTTCTCTTTGGCCGTCAGTGTATCATAGGGTACCAGCAGGGGATGGTTTCCACCTCCTAAGAGGATGTCAAGACAAGAACCCAGCATAGTAATTAGAAAATAATCTGAAATGAGATATGGCTGCATGTGTAATAGGACTGTACTACAGAACTTTTGGCATCCTGTACTTATACATAGGATATATAGGACCCTTCCCTCTCTAGTGCCTTTAATGCTCCAGTTAATTTAGGAAATCTGTTCAAAAAAGACTGAGCATATGCCTTCTCAGAGGCAATTAAAACATGAACATACAGGCATTTGTAACGTCAAGTGCCAATGACATCTGCAATCAAAGAAGAGGCTGTGCTCTCCTCTCCACTCGAACTCCGAATGCAGAGTGTATTTATGCACTAAAACATGCACAGCTGGATCCAGTAAAATTACAAGGCATGTTTCAAGCAATATGCTTCATTTGCCACCCCACAGAGAGATGAGAAAAAAAAATGTCTTAAATATGGAATTTTTACTATGCCTCCCAGATCAGAGAGTACTTCATAGTCACACATTTCTAAATACATAAAACCCATACTTAGATTGCTAAAGTACAAGTTGATTGTTCTTCCATATCAAATAAAAGTACAAAATACTTGACTGGTTAAGAATTTTGGCAAGAATCTAGGTTTCCAGTATACCTCTTCTGGTAAGAAATACAAAAAACATTCTTTTAGATTTAAAAATTATGGGACGTATTTGAATTTAAAAAACAGATAAAGAGAAAACCATTTATAAAATAATAAATTTTGTAAAAATTTTTGTAAAAATTATAAAATTAAAAAAAAATGCACTGGTAATTCCAGATATACAGATCTGATCAGGGAATGCTACTAAAGCAGCAGCAAAATGAACAGCATAGTATGCCCCAAATTTTATGTTTACGAAACACACATAGGAATATATTTTATGTGGGATGCTGAAATTCCTTGAAATACAACTGCTAAGGAACGCCAGAAGAAAATAATTGAAAATAACTATTTTGTTTGAATTATGATGACAACACAGAGACTATTAAATCTCTGTCCAATGGGGTTAAGCCAGGAGCTCCCCAAACAACCATAAATGTGGAATCAGCCCTACACAAGAAATAAGCAAACAAAAAGACAAACGAGCAAACTGCATGCCTTCCTAGAGCTTGCTTCGACTGAGGGCGCCATCTACAGAAATGCAATCACGCACTGAACCTTCTGACGATTAGGTGACACTACAGGATTACAAATGCAACTGGACAGTCAGGAACTGCCATGCTAACACGAAGCATATTAAGAAGCCATCAGTTATTTTACAATATGATGCAATTATAATATAATACAATTGTCAGAAGAATACAATTGTCATTTAATACTAATAAACATTTTGTGAACAGCAAACAGGATATAGAATAAATTACTAAGCCCACTGAGAACAAATTTGACTGCTATCATAATCACAGATATAATTTAACAGCATATTTTATGAAAAAATTTATAAAGCATACATTTAATTTAATCACCCTGCAATCATTACCAATTTAGAAATTCCACTATTGCATGTAGTCCTTTATTCCTAGAGAAATTGGCAACTTAATTTGTAATTCACAATGATTGGGGGATTGGGGGGTCAGACATTAACAGGTTACTTTGGGAAAGGTGGGGGGCAAGGAGGGAGGAAGGGGGAAAGAGAGAGAGGGGGAATGAATAAAGTCTAAACTTTAAAAATCCTAGGGACACCAAGTGCCCTTTGATTCTAAAACCCTTCAGAACTAGATAGGGTGGGTACTTTAAAGTCAGCTGACAGACTTGAATTTATGTCCTCTGCTGTGCCACTTAGCTAATGGCTGTGTGACTACCTTGATCCTGCCCATTTATAACATGAGTATAGATATTATGTGGAAACGATGCAAAGAAACTAGCTAAATCGGAGAGGTAAGTGAATATGCAGGAATTCCTAGGACTCTGCCTCAAACATGCAGCACTGGCCTGTGCACCCATTCATGCTAAAGAGTCAAAACTGCTTGATACTGGCTTCATGACAGATCACTGCAGCCCAAAACACACGGTAGTGGTGGGAAGAAGGATAAAAAGAAATGCTAGTTCTTTACAGTTTTCACTAATTGGGGAGCATGGACAATATTTCTTGGACTCTCACTCTTTTATTCTATTCATGATATATTCCTTAAACTGCCTGATTTCCCCGCAAACTCTGCTAGATTCTTAAAGCAGATTGGGAGGGCACTGAGAACAGACAACCTGGGCCAGCAGAAGAGGAAATTTTCTCCAGATTTTTCTAAAGCAGGTTCATCCTCTGCACATAGATGTAGGGATGATAAAAAAGCCCTGGATGTGGCTGAAACAAAAGTGGGCAGCGGGGGTGGGGGGGGGGGCACAAAGGGGAAGCTGGGACCAAGCGAGAGAGTAGCTTTGACATATATACACCACCAGATGTAAAATAGATAGCTCGTGGGAAGTTCCTGCATAACATAAGGAGATAAACTCAATGATGGGTGATGACTTAGAGGGACAGGATAGGGTGGGTGGGAGGGACAGGAGGGTGGGGAGACGTGTATAAATACAGCTGATTCTTTTGGTATACCTCAAAAATTGGCACAGCAGTGCAAAGCAATTATATTCCAATAAAGAGCTTAAAAAAAAAAACTGGGCAGCTTCAGCACTGCCTCTCTTAGTTGTCCAGGTGTCTGAATGACTAAATGGCTATTTCAAGTTATCTCCTTATTCTTGACTTCCTGGCTTCTCTCTTCTCTCCTGCTGTTTCTCTGTCTCTTTCCGGCTGTTTCTCAATCTCTCTCTCTCAAACACACATGCACGCACGCACACCTCATAGGTACCAAGACATGCCATAGGCGACAGGCACCTCCCACATTCCCACCCAGATCTTCTCGGAAGCAGAAGCAGAGTTGTCAAGACACAAGTTGGCTGTCAAAGTCTCCAGGAGAGAGAACACATTGGAGAAAAGACACCTAGTTTCTGTCCTAAAACTGTCCACACGCTCAAGCATCTCTGGGTTCCAATACTCATTTCTCTCTTCCTTTAACCCCAATAACTTAAAAGCCAAGATCCAGTGCTGTATATTTCAACACTTTTCCTATTGGCCTGCTGTTTTAGTGCCAAGCAACTCACTTTCTCCTTTGAAAGGGTGGCCTTCGTGGGGTAAGAATACTCATTTCACCACCTCATCTTTTAGCCTTTGCTGCAACTATGCTTGTCTCCCCACTACACAGTGTGAATCTGGACCAATACCAGCTGGATGCAGAGGTATGGATGCCTCACTTACGACTGATGTGCTTTAAAGAAAACACTGACTGTAGGACACCTAATGGCTGGCCCAGAAAGTAAAGGATAATGGTGATTTCCTATCATACTTATTTAAAGAGACTACTAAGATAGCTGCTTATGGCTTTTAATTGTAACCAGACCATAGTGACTGAAACATATTTAGAAAAAAAGAACTGAATTTTTTCATGTAATCTGCTTGTGGAACAAATAGTAATGTTGTTAACTAGTTATGTGGACAGTGCTCCTTCACGAACTTCACTAAGTGAAAATTCTATGACTGTAACTCAGTTATCTATCCATCCATTCTTCCATCCATCCATCAGTCAACCAAACAACTGATCACTCATTTCACAAACATTCACGGAACGTTTCTAGAGAAACAGACTTAGCCCTGAGCCAAATTCTGAAATAGGCAATTTTGGTATATGGAATATGGTATATAGTATATGGTATATGTTTGTTTCTATGACCAACTCTAATTTGCGTTATTCTGTTTCCTAGTGTCTGATGCCTGGTACCATCCTCCAATATCACAGCTCTTCCTTTCATTATGAAATAGCTCCACCTTCCAAAATCATCTCTCTCTCTATTCTTACCTACATCAATAAATAAGAAAGAGAGAGTTTCCCGGTGCCCAGAGCTGTACAATAAGAATGACAAAAGTAACAGAAGTTGTGACCCTGAGCTTAAATTATATCTTTACTGGGGGAAAGAAACCCACATAGGAAGTAATTAAAAAGAACACACACCCACATTATAAACAATATGTGTATAATCTAATGCTGAATAAATAACAATGAAAGAGATCATCAGTACAGGACGTATTAACTTGAAGAAAATATTTATGCAAATATTACATATTTATATTAAGAAAAACAATTTTCTTAACAAATTAAGAAAAGATTTGAGAAATTGACTAGGAGAATATGAGGCCGTTTTAGTATTTTAAAAAACAGCAGAAAAGAGCAAACAAAAGCAAGTAAGAGACAGTAACATAACTGGACTAAACAAAACAAAGAGGCTGAGATGGGAGACAATGAAATAAGAGAAACATTTAACTTGGGGATGGAAGTCAGTAAAGGAGGTCTAAGTAATTAATAGGATGAGAAAAATATCTATATAGATATATATACATGCTCAAACAGGCAAGAGAGAGCCACCAAAATTCTGAGACATGAGGAAATATACACTAGCAGTCAGGAAATCATAGCGTTTCTACCTCGAAACTGTTACAACCATATCTGAACCATTCTAATAAAATAAAGGTATAATGAGCTCTTATGCTAAAAAGACTATTTTACCCTTATCATACATTCATGTACTCAAACTCTGATTTTTAATAAGGACTTTTAGAAAATACTACCTTTGGACTCCAGTTCCAGTTTCTTTTTCTTCGCCCATATGTTATGGTAGTTTTCAGCCATCATTTCCGCCATAGCCTTAAATGAACAAAACATTTAGCAACGAAGTGATACTTTAGAAGGATACTAGAAAAGGATAACTTTGCTTTCCAATATATAATACCAAAACATGCTTTAAATGAATAAATCGTAGTGTGTTAGTGCTAAAGTACATCTAAAAGATAATTAAGCACAGCTTTCTTATTTAGAATCTGAATTTCAGACAACTCTAATGACCTGTGAAAGTACAAGGCAGTAAACAGCAGAGGTGATGTGATGGGAAAGGTCACTGTTCTTTATAAAGTTTAAAGACGCGTTTTGTTAATTTAATAACGACACTTCAAGTTAGCTATGGACTTTTAAAAGTATGTTTATTTACAAGCTCTTATTTTAATTTCTCAAGCTTTAAAAGATGATATAAACCTTACTGAATGAACACTGAATGCAAAGAACACCAGACAAGCAGTCTACATCCATGTCTGTCCCAATCTAGGGCAGTCAGAGACCTTGGACAAGACTTGGCCTTTGTGGCCCTTGGGTTTTGACAGATCACATCCAAGATTCCTTTCATTTTTGATTTCAAAGTTTACTATGTCATTTTAATACATTCATACCAGAGCATTAACAAAGGGCAAGCCAAACAACTAAATAATCGATAAATACCTTGGAATAATACAAACAATGCCAAGATCACTGTCTGATCATTATCTTCACCTGTTAACTTACGTTCCATGGAAACAAACTTTATCTTTCCACTCAAATCAGGCATTTCAAAGTAGGTTCCTTAGTGACAAAGGAGACAGAAGTATGGCTAGAGCAAGCAAAATGCCATCAGGTTCCCTCAATGAACAACTCATGATACAGATGTTTTCATGAGTAATGAAAGTGATCCTTGAACAGAGTATTATAAATAGTGATGTGGTCTCTTCTCACATATAGTTATTTAATTATAGTGGGACTTGTAAATAGATGTGATCTTTAAAGAAAATATATTATCTGGAGGAAACATCCTAGAAAAAGTTCTATCAACATTTACAGCATTAAAGCTTAGGGTACATAATCTATACATTCTATGGACCTTCTATACGATCACTACACTCAAATCATTCATGCTGTAAAGTACATGCAGGAAGTGTTACAGTACGCGTAAAAATGAAATCTGGAGAGTATTTTAAAAAGGACTTACATGCAGATCTCTGGATAGTGTGACATTGCTCATGTCGATGGCTCGAGGGCTATACCCATGGGCGGCATCTACAGACACCTAGAAAATTCACCAAAAACATAGCATTTCTTAAAAAAACCCAGTGGCGAGAGGTTTAAGAGAGACTTTGGAAACATAAGGAAAACAAACTTCCAAATGCAACCTTTCCTCAGATAAAACTGGCAAGTAGCCACACAGACCAATTTTGCAAACCTATCTAGCAGATGAAATTATATTTGGGTGTCTGACAATTACTTATAATTGAATAATACATCCCAATATCTCAGGGATTGCCAATCCAGAAAGCTAAAGGACAAGATTCAATAAATTACGCCCTGAGGCCAAGATTCTGAAATATTTAGTGAGTCAAAGGATAAGTGAGTTCTTGAGTTTCTTACGAATTCTAATTGGCTGCAGCGAAATTTACTTTTCCTCACACAAACACTAGTTAATCAAAGAGGTCAGTATTGATAAACTTCTTCATGGGCCAAATAGTAAGATAAAACATAACCAACTTTTTAATTTTAAAAGTATACATCATATAGTAGTCAATGATTTATGACATGTCCTCAATAACCAGAGGGCTTCCTTAGTACGCAAATTCTGGCATTTTAAGAATGAAACCTACCTTCTCATCAACTGTAAGACGATTTCACTTACTATCCAGAGTTCATTCCACCCAATGGCATATTATGTGAAAGTGTACCACAGAAATGAACTCTGGTTCATGCTTATAAATCTAAAATTATATCTTGGGAATTCCCTGGACGTCCAGTGGTTAGGATTCTGCACGTTCACTGCCAAGGGCTCTGGTTCAATCCCTGGTCGGGGAACTAAAATCCCACAAGCCGCATGGCCAAATATATATATATATATATATATATATATATATATATATATAATATATATATATCGGTAGATTTCATATCTGTGTATATTCTCTTGTCAGAAATGGATAAACGAAAAACAAAATGAAAGGTACAATACAGCTCAGATCCGTGCCTGTGAACCAAAAGGAGGCTATCATATGCTACCATTAATCATGTTCTCATGGGCTACACTCAACTCACTGGTTAGTTTTAACTGAATCCTGGCTTCCGTGTCAGGACTGAGCCACTGCTGAGCTCCATCTCATAACAGAATGTGTAATAAAAATCACACTTCTTTCTCCTTTAAATACCCCTCAGAAGAAACTGAGACATGGAGAACTTACACAGAGCTAAAATTCTGAGCAGGCAGGATTCCAACTCAGACTGTCTGACTCCAGGTCCACTTCTCTCTCACTGTCATCTCTTTCCTCTAACATACTGCAAAATATTACTTTCCCCAGCACTTGACTACAACTGCCCTCTCTAATGTAATCCATTTCCACATTGCCAAATTCAAAGTCCTCTTTGCAGCTACCATCAGACTGATCCTTCTAGACTACACACTATTAATCACTCACCAGCCCTTTCATTTCATGAAACCACCCACCTGGCTCTCCACCCCCTTCTCTCACCTCTTCTCCTCCTTCTCTGGCTCCTCTTCCATAAATGTCTTTGAAATATTTGTGGTTTTCTGGGTTCCCTCTTCAGTTGTTTCTTTCTTTATTCTAAATGCTTTCTTTAGGCATCCCCACCCACATCTACTTTAGATATTTCATTTACCAACCATGTTTCATTAAACCAAAAATGAATTGATCCAGCCTAGCATTGCTCCTGTGCTCTAGACTTAAATTTTCAACTACTCATCACCATCTCCATTTGGGATTCTATATGTGTATTCATTTTCTACTGCTGCTATAGTAAGCGATTGCCAGAAATGGAGTGGCTTAAAGCATCACAAAGTTATGAGAAATCTGACACAGGTCTCAATTAGCTAAATTCAAGGGTTGTGTTCCTTTCTAGAAGTTTCATGGAAGAATGTCTTCCCTTGTCTTTTCCAGCTTCTAAAGGCCAGAGAATACTTCCTAACACCATACACAAAAATAAACTCAAAATGGATTAAAGATCTAAATGTAAGGCCAGACATTATAAAACTCAGAGAGGAAAACATAGGCAGAACACTCTATGACATGAACCACAGCAAGATCCTTTTTGACCCCCCTTCTAGAATAATGGAAATAAAAACAAAAATAAACAAATGGGACCTAATGAAACTTAAAAGCTTTTGCACAGCAAAAGAAACCATAAACAAGACAAGAAGACAACCCCCAGAATGCAAGAAAATATTTGCAAACAAAGCAACTGAAAAAGGATTAATCTCCAAAATATATAAGCAGCTCATGCAGCTCAGTATCAAAAAAAACAAACGCAATCCAAAAATGGGTGGAAGACCTAAATAAACATTTCTCCAAAGAAGACATACAGATGGCCAACAGACACATGAAAAGATGCTCAACATCACTCATCATTAGAGAAATTCATGTCAAAGCCACAATGAGGTATCACCTCACACCGGTCAGAATGGCCATCATCAAAAAATCTAGAAACAATGAATGTTGGAGAGGGTGTGGAGAAAAGAGAACCCTCCTGCACTGTTGGTGGGAATGTAAGTTGATACAGCCACCATGGAGAACAGCATGAAGCTTCCTTAAAAAAACTAAAAATAGAACTACCATATGACCCAGCAATACCACTACTGGGCATATACCCTGAGAAAACCGTAATTCAAAACTCGATCCTTGGTGATGACCTAGAGGGGTGGGATAGGAAGGATGGGAGGTAGGCTCCAGAGGGAGGGGATATATGTATACATACAGCTGGTTCACTTTGTTGTACAGCAGAAACTGGTACAACATTGTAAAGCTGCAATAAAGATCTGAAGAAAGAAAGAAAGAAAGAGAGAGAGAGAGAGAGAGAGAAAGAAAGAAAAAGAAAGAAAGAAAAAGAAAGAAAGGAAGGAAGGAAGGAAGGGAAAGAAAGAGGGAGGGAGGGAAGGAGGGAGGGAGGAAGGAAGGAAGGAAAGAAGGAAGGAAGGAAGGAAGGAAAGGAAAGCAAGAAAGCAAGGAAGGAAGGAAGGAAAAAGGAAGGAAAGAAGGAAGGAAAGAAAGGTCAGCCACTGGCCTTTTTTGACTCATGGACCCTTCCTCTATCTTCAAATCAGCTATAATGCATCCCTCTGACCCTTCTTCTGTAGCCACGTCTCCTTTGTCCAAAGCCAGGAAAGGCTCTCTACTTTTAAGGATCCTGCGATTACCCTGGACCCACCAATAATTCAGCAGAACCTTCCCCATCTCAAGATCATTAACTTGATCTCATGGGCAAATGTAATCACACTGGCAAAGCCCCAGGAAATCACCCTTTGCACAGACAACAGTGATTGGGGACCATCTTTGGAAGCCAGAATTTTGGCTAACGTAACATCTAAAATCAAAAGCATTATCCTCTCCCCTGCCCCCCAAGCACTAACCTCTTCTCACTACGCTACCCACCTGGTAGCCCAGTCCAGGCAACTGCCTCTCCTTACTCCTCCTCATTTGCTATCATGGATCAGTCTCAAAATTCTCTCTCTTCTACTGCAAAAACATCTCTAGGATACATCCGCTTCCCTCCATGTCCACCACCTTTGCTCTAATGCGGACATTCAATGTTTTTGTTTTGTATCGTGCAATGTATACAGTAGCTTCCTAAGGAGTATGTCTTTCTGCCTTCAACCTCCCTCTTCTTTGACTCCTTCTCTACTCTGTTGTCAGAATTACATTTCCAAAATATTTATTTTGTTACTGCCTGAGTTAAAAGTCTTTCCACAGTACAGTAAAAATGTGCAGGCCTGAGCTGACCTTATTCATCATCGTGTTCCCAGAGTCTGCCCAAGCCATCTTTCATCCACTTTAGGATTATCAAATGATTCCCAATCTCACAGATATTGAAATATAGCAAACGTGTCTTAAAACTAATAAAAAAAGCATTAGACGCTGCGAATTTTGTTGAATAAATGAATAAAACAGAGCTGATATCGATAACTTTATTTCTTCATAAAAAAAGAAGAATTCTCAGTATTTAATATCCTCTTAGACCATGTTGCTTCTATAACTGAAATTTATATCCTTTTAGCTTTAGATTAAGTTATGGAGACTGGTTTAAAGAATGCAAGTTTATTTGTTTATTCGGAGATAGATTCTTTTTATGTTTTCATAAGCTGTTTCTCTCCTTTACATATACAGAAATCACAAGACTGGCCAGGTTTTCTATAATTTCCAGTTACCTGGGATACAGACCATCTCTGAATTTAATTAACTCTAGTCTTATCAGCAATAAGGACAACGAACAACCACCACGTGAATGGTTATGTGCAAGGCACAGCATCTCACTTAAGGTTCAGAACAACTCTGAAAAGGAGATACTGCTATTTGCATTTTAAAATGAGAAAAACAGTGGTTCAAAAGAATTAATTTTGACCGTCATTATATCACGTAAACAGCAGAATCAAGGTTTAAAGTAATTCTGTCTGACTCCAAAGCACTTGTCAAATTTCTCAAAACGGCCCCCAGTGTCCTGCCTGATTTGGCCCCTGCGACCTCTCCTCCTGTCTCCTTGTTACTCCCAAGCTCCAGCCTCACTGGATTCCTTGTTTTCCCTGACACATGCCAGGCCACACACTCAACTCAGAGCATGCGCACGGCTGGCAACATTCTTCCCCCAAATATGTCTAACTCCCTCATCTCTATTCAATTTACCTTCTCCATGAAATCTACTCTGATAACCTTATATAAATTTGCAACTCCCTTCCCCTGTACTCGCAATCTGCCTTTCCATGCTTAGTTTTCTCTTTCCGTAATATTGATCACATTTTGACGTAGCATGTAATTTACTTGTATCTGTTACTTTCCCCTTTAGTACGTAAGCTCCATGAGAGCAGAAGTTTTTGTCTATTTTCTTCATGGATCTATTTGAAAAGCTTACGATAGTGCATGGAACACAGCAGGTGCTCATTAAATATCTGTTGAAAGAATGAATGAATCATTCCTCTATCCTAGCCTGTATTTTAGTTTAAGATGGGTAACATTTTCCAAAGTTGCAGTCCCATCTTCCTCTCCTTCTCAGGTTGCAGGCTGCTTTTTTTATTTGTTTCAATGATGTCTACCCTACATGTATAATAAACACTAGATACAAGAAATTAAAATGGGGAGTGAATAAGTAATTACTGAGAACCTGTGGAATATGCCTGAAATTGTCAGAAATCTCCTCTTCTGTTGACTTGAGTGACTATCAAGAAGTCAAAATCCACAAATTTAGCCACTCTAATCAGCATCTCCCCACTTTTAATTACATCGGTATTTATACACTCTATCCTTTTTTTATTTTATTGAAGTACAGTTGATTTACAATGTTGTGTTAATTTCTACTGTACAGCAAAGTGATTTAGTTATATACATACATTCTTTTTCACATTCTTTTCCATTATGGTTTATCACAGGATATTGAATATAGTTCTCTGAGCTGCACAGTAGGATCTTGTTGTTTATCCATCCTGTATATAATAGTTTGCATCTGTTAACCCCAAACTCCCAATCCATCCCTCTCCCACTCCCTTTCCCCTTGGCAACCACGTCGGTTCTCTATATCTGTGCATCTGTTTCTGTTTCATAGATAAGTTCATTTGTGTCAGATTTTAGATCCCAGATATAAGTAGACACTCTATTCTATATCCTATCAAGTTATTGGTTTTGTCCATGCCCATATATTATCTTAATATGCAAATTACAAAACCCTAATTGAGTGGTAAATTTTCTGAAATCATGATTCATGTGGTGTTCACGGTAAACAAAAGAAATTAACAACGTTATTGATCCATATAAAATAATAATGATCATGATGAGGTCTAACATTGATTGAAATATATACCCATCACCCCTTTCAGTGATTTATAAGCACTGCCACATGTAATCTTCACAATAATCTTTTAAATTAGATGCTCTTTTCTGTTTCATTTTTTTAAAAAAGAGAAAACTGCAGTGTAGAGGTTAAGCAGTTTGCCCAAGTTCACAAAAAACCTAGCTCCTCCATGGTGAGGCCAGGGTTTCAACCCAGACAGGCTGTGCCAGGTTTTGCTGAGTTAAACACAGGCCACTCCTGCCTCACAGAGGGCGTGCTGAGTCCCAGGGGAAGGAAGCTGAGACCAGCAGCTCCAGAATCATGTCAACACGTGATCTCAATTCATGCGGTTATAGTCCTTACTATAAAGTGATGCCACCAAAAGTGTTCCTTAATTGATTCAAGAGCGCATCTATTACGCAATAGAAAACATTTTCATATTCACATGAGAAATCAATAATGGAGAGAAGAGACATTAAGAAGTTTGGCAAGATGATAACTGAAAAAGATGATAATACTGTAAGGTTAGTAATTAAGAAATGACAATCTATTTTAACATTTCAAATTATGGTGGATTGTGCTTAAAGAATTCATGAAAATAATGACAAGGATTATATATATCTGAGGCATTTTTGCTCTCTGTTTCTGATACTGATAGAAGTATTCTTTTTCTGTTTTTAAACTACTAAAAGGTCGAAGTACTACAAACGCAAACACACTCTTTTATTTACCTTTGAAGAAATGCTCTCTGGCATTAAAATATCTACAAATAACAACGGTAATAATGAGAGTTACCATTTACTGAGGCAAACAGAGTAAGTAACGTGCCCAGCAGTTTATTTCTAGAAAGTGGCGGTCCTAGGATTGAAGCCCCAGTGGTCTACCTCCAGAGCTGTGCCTCAATCCACACACCTGGCATAAGCACCTCTTAATATTTGAAATGATGTAGGAGATTTAACAATATATGTCATATGTCACACATGTCACTCTGAAAGTCAGTAGGCTTAAGAGATGATCATATGCATATCAATTAATAGTATCTATTGAGGGCTTAATGGGAACTGAAAACTATACTAGGAGCTAAGCAGGGAGGAAGGAAGAGAGGAAATATACACAACATACACATTTTATTTAAGCAATCTTGAGAAAGGTTTATTGAAATTCAGCAAAACATAATCATGATCTTCCTGGGGTTAAAAAAAAAGGTAATCCTTTTCTGAGGATGGATTGGTTATAGTCTGTGCCTTATAATTTACAGAGTCTGTAATCACTTTCAGTCTTTTAGAATCAGTTTCTTAAATTTGGGGTAAGATTTTATATCTGACATGACCCAGTCCCATTTGGGAGTTTGCTATGTTTCATCATCGGTTACTGTTTTTTTTTCAGGGATGCTCGCAAAGGTATGAAATCTATAAGTTATTTTAGTCTTCAAGTAAGCGTGGCTAAAACTGTGGCATCAACCTTTGCTTCTATTCCTTTTCTGGTGTTCTTGACAAACTCTAGAGATAGGACTGGCAGAGGCATACTCAGCAGTCTGCCCTCCCTGCTCTGACAGCAGTGGCAGGAAAAGGTATGGCCAAGGCAGCAACGAGAGAACAGAGTGCCCTCCTTTCTGCTGCAGCCCTTCCCTTGCCCCTCTGGGCTGTGCTCCAGCATGTTCCACAGGCCCAGCTTTTCTGGCTAAGAGACAGGTCTTTTTTCTTGTCTGTCTTCTACCATTTCTACTCTTCAGTGCCGGCTCACAGAATTGGCACCATTATTGTTTCAAAGGGCATGCTCTCATTCAACATATATAATTTTAGATCAGAGCACATAATTTTTGTTTATGTTTCCTGGCAGAGGTTAAAGTCACTTCCGTCATGTAATAATTTCCTTATTTCCTATACAACGTATAGGAAGAAAAAAAAAAAGAGAGAGAGATCATTCCATCCTCTGCACTCGAGCACCTTGTACGTGCCACTAGCCTAAATCTTACTGTTATGGTAGGTATAACTAGACTGTCTCTAACACACAATTCTGAGTTCTTAGGAGTAGAATTGGATCTTTTTATCTTTGTATTCCTATTGCCTAGTACTCAGTCTGTGCTCAATGTTTGTTCAGATTAAAACAGAATGTGATTTAGTTAGAAATGCATGCACACATGATAACAAGGTAAAAATATGCTTTTACAGCTTCTATCTTCAGGATACTTAAGAGAATATGATGTAAAATATGCCCAAATCAGAACTTCATCTATTTAACAGTATATTTCAAATATGAAGCATGTGAAGTACACGCTTTGAGTACCTTCATTTTCTTTTTTCCAAAATGTTATCTGTATAAATGGCAATAATAAACACAATATTTTGGTTAAACCAAATGCAGTGGCCCAAGCAGTCTGGAAAGGGACGATGACAGGTTTAGCTCCCAGGAGAAATGAAAGGGCCAGTTGGTACTTGGTCTGCACCTTGATCCCTAGGTTCTCAAGGTCAAGGCTGTCCTTACTCTGCCACCTTGAGCACAGAAGCCCCTCAGCCACACCTTGTTACGCTGACTGGACTTCCCTGACCTGACCCACTAGGGGTGTGCTCTTTGATTCCTGCGCTGCCGGTCTGGTTCATATCTTCCCTTTGCAAGCGGGCAGGTGCTCAAGTCCACTTGTATAAAGCATCCATGGGGGTTCTAGATCCAGATCACTAC